>NW_024733110.1:0-152500 GCF_018991925.1 Homarus americanus | reverse complement strand
TTTAAGAAATTGTTTGACTCCAGTGCTGTTTATTTAATATTTGTGTGAGTGGTGTCAATTATTGTGATTATTTTCGTAGTAAGGAGAGGTCAATCTCTAACGGTTGTTTGTTACCCTCAGAAACCCATGGTTCTTGACTTTCCTTTTTATAAGATCCTGATTAGGCTGGCAATGGATTTATACCCCAAAGGCCAGGCCTTTACAATGTGACATAGAATTGTGTGATAGAATTATTACTGTAAGTATCCTTCAGAAATGTAAGAGAATGGTATATCTAGGAGTGTGGGAAGAATATACATATTTGAAAAATTTTAAATAAAGTTTGGGAAAATTTGGAGGGTATTAGTAAAATGGACAGGGTCCACTCATCAGGGCACGTTCGTGTGCCTTGTCTCACTCAAATTATCAGGGCACGTTCGTGTGCCTCGTATTATTGCTTTCGTTACAGTCGACCTGGCACTCACTATGCCCACTCTAACACTCGCATATGTTGGTGTACCATTATTGATTGTGTCTGTAGTGTTGGAGGGAATATAAGTGTCTAAATTTTACAGTGTATCTCATTCATCCCGATCACAGGTGCTATCCTTCCACGGGTCACGGAGAATTCATTTTGTTAGTAATTTAAGTGTGTTTGTGCTGGTTCGGGTTTTTTCTCCAAGACAATAAGAAGCTTACTGAACAGCGATTGGCGGGACTGAGAATTGCCTCTTAAAGAAACCGAGGCTCTCTGAGGTATCAAGAAGAGATGAGACGTCTTGTCGACGAGGGGCATGCTGAGCGAGTCCCACGTCAAGAACTCAGTGTTACACCTTGGAAGACCTGGTATCTCTCACACCACCCCACGTTGAATCCCAACAAGCCAGAAAAGGTGAGAATAGTTTTGATTGTACAGCCGAATATGAGTTGATGTCACTGAACAGCCAGGTGATGCAAGGGCCAGACCTTAACAATTTGATGGGAGTCCTCATCAGATTCAGACAAGGAAAGGTGGCACTCATGGCTGATATCGAGGTAATGTTCCACTAAGTGCGAGTAGTACCCGAACATCGAGACGCCTTACGATTCTTATGGTGGACGGACGACTAGCTGCCAGGGGCCCCGCCACTTACCAAATGACAATACATCTCTTTGGAAGTATGTGTAGCCCTTCATACACCGGGTATGCGCTACAACGAACATTCCAAGATTACAGGAAAAGTCTCCATGACGACATCAAGAAAGCGAATCGTATCTTCTACGTTGATGATCTGCTTCTCTCAGTAGATTTGCCGGGAAAGGCAACGATAATTACCCATTGACAGGGACAGCTGAGGAAGAAGGGCGGATTCAGACTTACGAAGTGGGTCTGTAATCACAAGGAAGTCCTCAAGGCAATTCCACAGACAGAAAGCCGTGGGAGTAAAGGAAGTCATTTGGAAGACGACAGGCTCCCCACTGAACGAACGCTGGGAATCTTGTGGGACCTGGAAAGGGACGAACTAGAGGTCCGGGTCCAGATCCCTAAGAAACCAGAGACGAAACGAAGCCTTCTGAGTATGGTCAGCTCCATATATGACCCACTGGGACTCATCGCTCCGAGCTTCACAAGAGCCATAATTATATATTCCAAGATGAGTATAGACGAGGTATTGGATGGGATGAACGAATCTCCTTCGTGTGTGACAGCCAAGCTAGCCCCTCTGAAACAGCAGACCATACCTCGACTCGAGCTCTGCGCGGCAGTACTGGCTGCCAAGGCAGGCAAACGACTACGACGAGAACTTGAATTACAAATAGACAGATCAGTGTTCCGACCAGACAGTACAGCAGTCCTTCAATACATACGAAACACCGAAAGACGCTTCCATTCCTTCATGGCCAATCAAGAGGCAACGATACACGAGGACTCCAATGCAGAACAATGGCGCCACGTGAAGTTGGCACTGAACCCGGCCGACGACGCTAGTCGTGGACTACATGGAACAGAGCTCAACGATGAGGGCAGGTGGATTCGGGGACCTACTTTCCTTTTGTTGGAAGAAGACAGTTGGCAAAAGAGTCCAATGAGGATTCCAGACCTCACAGACGGAGACCCAGAGGTGAAGAAGGAAACCACGGTGCTGACGACGAACGCTGACCAGGGGGAGGGTACTCTCGATAAGCTATGGGCCAGGTACTCCTCGTAGCATCGACTTCTGAATAGCGTAGTGTGGATTAGAAGGTTCATAGAGTGGCGGCTTGGAAAGCGAAAGAACAAACATCACCGAAAACATCGACTCAAGGTCAGCGAATTAGAAGATGCGAAGTTATTCGTCTTAAGATTGATATAAAGGAAGGGATTTCCCATGAGATGGACGCGCTGGAACGAAGACACTCCATCAGGACTGGTGAGGTAAGCAGACTGGAACCTTACCTGGGTGCAGACGGCCTGATCAGAGTAGGTGGCCGACTAAAGCGTGCTGCTCTCCATCCAGAGCAAAGAACCCCATACTGATACCCAGGGACAAAAAACCACAGAGCTTATCGTAACTGAGGTACATTCGACCAGGGCTGGCCACTCAGGACGCGAGCACACTCTAGCTGTGCTACGCGAGACATATTGAATACTCAAGTGCTGTAAGATGATCGACCGAGTACTACGTACGTGTGTAATTTGTTGAAGAAGCAATTGGAAGCCTACCCACCAACGCCAAGCTGACCTGCCAGAGGATCGGGTACATCCAGAAGATCTGCCATTCACCTGCACCGGAGTCGACTGTTTTTTGGTCCCTTTATGGTTAAACAAGGGCGAAAGGATGGGGACGCTTGTTTACATGTCTGGCCACCCGAGCTATACACCTGGAAGTCCTCACCTCACTGAACACAGACTCATTCATCAACGCCATGATGAGGTTTATATCCCGCAGAGGACCTCCCAAGGGTCAGATCCGCACGGTGAAGAAGGTTCTCCAGGGTGGGGGGATGGGCACACAGGTACTAGACGATGAGCGACTCAACACCCTGTTCTGTGCCGTGGAAGAGATCATCAACGGGAGGCCCATCATCCCAGTATCCGACGACCCGAGAGACCAAGAAGCACTCACGCCGCTTCACCTACTGCGAATGCACGCAGGAACCCTGCTCACTGGAGGCAGTCAGTCCATAGCAAAAGCGTACCGACAAAAATGAAAGCAAGCCCAATTCATTGCAGACCAATTCGGGAAGAGGTGGGTGAAGGAATATCTCCCGACACTCCGGCGGCGACAGAAGCACTGCCGGGCGCACAGCAACTTCCTCACTGGGGACATCGTCATCATAACTGGACATCCTCTCCCAAGGAGCCAATGGATGCTGGGAAGGGTATTGGAGGCGGTACCGGGTGATGACGGCCTGGTGCGGCGTGCCAAAGTGAAGACGAAGGACTCAGTGTTAATACGTGTAGTGACAAAGCTCTGTCTATTGGAGGGAGTCGGAGAGTGAGACTCCCGGCAGACAATGGGTTTCGAGCAAGCTCAACAGGGGGAGTGTTACCGCCAGTAGAATAAACTAGAAGGGAGAGAGGGAGAGAGAGAGAGGAATAGAAAGAGAGAAGGGGGGGGGGCGGAGGAGAGACAGAGGGAGTGTTGACAACGAGCTTTGCTGACTAGCTCGAGTAGTCTCTATCCGTCCAGTGAACTATCAAGTCAGGGAGTTAATAAGTCCTACATTAGACCCGAAACACGTAAGTTTTATATGGTTTAACACCCTACTCTACTCAAATATATTATATGTAGTCGTTAATAGTAATGGAACATACGATTGAATTAATTATCTCATATGTAACAAATGTAATTTGTACTCTGCAGGTTTTGACCGAATAAAGAACAATTGAGTCCTACGTGCAAGGGTCTCCTTATCCCACAGTCGCTCACTGGGCGGTTACAGTCTGAAAGAACGGTCCTCACTGGCGACCCATTATTACCAACCTCAATACACCAGTTGGATAATTCATGAGAATTGATAAGAAATGGAAGCATGGATGTGATTATTGCTCGGGAAAATGTTCGCCTATCAGTTTCCCAGGTAAAATCTGCAAGATATAATGTGAATAATTAAGTTAATGAGTGGATGATAGCGCAACAACTCTATAAAGACAAACAGTTTATAAACGAGTTTCAGAGAAATTCGTTCACTTGTTTCAGTGTCAGTTTGATCGCTGGTGCTGGAACAGGCCTATTGCCTAGGTATTTACTGTATGTATCAAAGGTCAAAAATGTAAGCTGTGTTCAATTGAATATGGTAATTATCCGTCTGTTTCCATCGTCTACTAACTTATGGCTCTGGAGAGACCAAGTGGTACTTGCCTTTACCACTTCCCTCAGCTCATAATAATTTATTGAGATATATAGATATAGATATAGATATAGATATAGATATAGATATAGATATAGATACATCAGGAGCATTATACAGAAAACTTCAAGTAACGAATATGTTGAATACTCTTGATATACCATGGGCTACACGAGGTCTGTTCTGCTGCTTCTTATAGTGTTAATTCGACACCGATTCTCCATTGTATTCTGATATATGAATAGATACTCTAATCACCATGGTTTCTTCTTCAGGTAAGCACTATATTAAGACAATGTCATCATCCATCAGCACTAACGTTGGCCGATATTCACATTAATATCCTTCCCACCTATTTTTCGTGGGTCTTGGTTCTAATCAAACTTTTCCGGTGTCAGTTCGACTCTGTGTTGATGGGAGGTTGAGCGTAGTGACCTGACGGCTAGGAAGGGTGCAACAGACTATGCTCTCTTTACCGCAGATGTATAACGAACTTCTGAACGGAATTGTTTTTCTAAATTATGGGACTAAACCCCGTTAGAGAGTCAATTCCAAAACGGTCGCAGGTGATCATAACTTTTGAACTAAATACACTGAAATCATAAATGAGGGGTCATTTTCCACTAATTTTGACGTGTGAAATATGATGGAAGGTTAATAACTACTGTCTGTATGTATACATTTTAGTTTATTTACATATGTCGCTGTAATCTATTAAAACGACTAAGGTATTAACTTGAATCAAGATAGGGAGCGCTTATGTCAGTTAGTGGTAGTGGAGACCTGAGTCTAAGTGCGGCACTGTTAACTGTTCGGAAAAAAAATATATCGAGTGGGAGTGTGACGGGTCTGACCTCATATCCTCTCTAATATTACGTCAATCAAGAGAGGAAACCTTTTAGCCAGATGACACCGAATGTCAACACACCAGCAAACTCTTGAAAATATTTCCTCAAGTTTCCCAATATTTGTCAGTTGCGTGGGTGTTGTGTGGCAAGCGGGAAATTGCTTCTTTGATTTAAGGCAAGTTGGCTAAAGTGTATTTCGGAGAAAATACGGTGTTTCTGATCAAAAATCACGAGTTAATCTTTACTTAAATATCCAGGTTCTAGGCGTAACCAAACAAAAAAGTGAAGTAAATTAAAAGGGAATAAAGATAAATAAAGTAAACCTTTAAGAATTTAGTTAATTAAATATTAACACAATAAAGAGCCTCGTAGGCTGTCACAACAAATTGATTCACCATCGAAACTTTTAAGACAAATGATACTAAACATCGAAACATCTAAAGAAAAATAAAGCATTGGATTACGTTAACACTGCATAAACATATAAGAACTATTACTGAAATTAACTAACGTGAAACAACATTGAATTACTTAAATGTAACTAAGCAAATACTGATGGACATAAATAGAGACATAAATAGGTACTCACATAGATATACCACATTGGTGGCGACAGGAACAACACAAATAAATTAAGTATAAGTAACAAGTGTCACTCAAAGGATGTGAACTGTATGACAAGAGGACTGAACTGACTCAAGTCAGTTGGTGGGTCCTATATATAAGGTCGGCTCCAGCCACGCGACCCGCCGGTGGGTCGTTTAACGATGCAGATGGTCGTTAGAGAACAAAGAAAGCTGGTTACAATACAAAATAAAGAAATAAGATGGGCTTGAACAAATAATGACAGTTAAAACCTTAACAGCACAGGGTAAGGTGACTAGAATATATAATAGTAAATTTAACACATCATTACAGGAATAATATGGAACATGGGAGCATGTTATATATAAAAAAATAGAAAAATACGACACGGTCGTAACAATATATATATATATATATATATATATATATATATATATATATATATATATATATATATATATATATATATATATATATACACATACAAGTAAATCACTGTAGGTGCGCGTGATCTAGGTATATGCTGATAACCACAAGGAAACAAGAAAACACTAAGTTCCCAAGCGCTTTCGTGTAATTCACATCTGTTGTCCTCTAGGGACTTGATCTCACTCTCCTCTACTGTATATATTAGCCTTGTTAAGTATTACTCCTTAGTCTGTACTCACCCTTGAAGATGTGAATTACACGAAAGCGCTTGGGAACTTAGTGTTTTCTTGTTTCCTTGTGGTTATCAGCATATACCTAGATCACGCGCACCTACAGTGATTTACTTGTATGTGTATATATATATATATATATATATATATATATATATATATATATATATATATATATATATATATATATATATATATATATATATATATATATATATATATATATATATATATATATATAAAGTTGGAGCCTCTGTCTGTTTGTTCACGAACTCCTCCTAGGGTTGTGGAGATAGACCCCCATCACCATATATATTCTGAAACTACATTACCCAGGATACTTGGATAAGTATATTTCATTTTGATCAAAGGGGGTCCCGGGGGGCACAAACCCCCCACTGAAAATTTTTTTCCCTTCGATTTAAATGAAATTTAAACCATAGGTAAATGACCAGAAATGATGCCTATTCACAAAATATCAGCAAATTTCAATAATATTAAGACACCCTAATGGGGGCTAAACCCCCCTATTTTGAAAATTTTGGAAGCCCATAACTTGAGTATTGGAACCTCTATTATCCCGGGCTTTTTCTATTAATTAAACGTAAAACAACAACAAAAATTACCTCTCTTTTATAGAAAAATTTGGCAGATTTAGACATTTTATCTATGACAAAACATCACTAGAATTATGGCAAGAAAAATTATTAGTTAATGCCTCTACTTTTTTAACATTTTCATTTATTTTTTTTTTTCAGACATCCATTATGCCACGGAAAAGAAAGTCCAGTTATGCAAATACTCCACATGCACAAAAGATGAGGCTTCGTCGTCAATCTGAAAGCTGTGATGCAAGGGAAGAACGACTTTCTAGGCAAAGACAGAGGCAAACAGAGTCTCGGCAAAATGAAACCTTGGGTGAGCATCAAGAAAGACAGGAGCAAGATAGATTTCGCCATATAGTTGCAAGAAGAAATGAGTCTGAAGAAGAGAGACAACAGCGTTTGATTGCTGATAGAAACAGGTATCAAAATTTAAGACAACGTGAGATTCAAAATGCTAAACGTTCTGCATTACTGTATGACAAAAATGACCCATGTAACAAGGCTGCAATTGGAGAAATAACCAAACTTTGTCAGTGTGGCGCTAAGAAATTTACTGGAGAATCACTAGGAATGTGCTGTGGAAATGGAAAGGTTACACTGGATCAATTTCCACCTCTGCCTCAGTTATTTGAAGAACTGTTCACTGGGGAAAGTCAATTCAGCAAACACTTTTTGTCAAGACTCAGGGAGTACAACTCTCTGTTTGCCATGACCAGCTTTGGTCACAAAGATGCATCTGTCCAAAGTTGGAATCCATCTGTAAGAATCCAAGGTCAAATTTACCATCAACTTGGGTCACTGATGCCTCCTGAAGATAGAAGAGCAAGATACTGTAGTGGACTTCTCCCCTACAACTGCGTAGCTGCATCCCACCTGCGACGCCTTCCTTAGCAACCAAAAGAGCGGCGTCACCAGATGCGCCGCCGTATCCTAGCAACCGAGCCAAAGACCGGTTACTTCTTGGGTTTTCCCAACATGACTCATAGATGACTCACGGCTGCTGGGTATATAAGCTCTGTCTCTCCATTGAGATTCATTCTAGCCTCACTTCTACAACAAGCAACACCTCCTCCTCCGCCGCTGCCTGGCGCCCCTCGCTTCTCCACGCCTGCCTGGCGGTCCTCGCTCCCGCCAGCGAGCATGGCGACCCACCAGCTGTCCTTCTCTGAGCTTCCTCACCAACCAACTCTCATTCTGGTCTCTCTTCTTGAACAAGCAACACCTCCTCCAGCAAGCTCCACGCTGTCAGCATTCATTCAACCAGGAGGCCAGCAACAGGCAACATCTTCTCTAACGAAGCTCCTGCACATCTACCTCCTTCAACACGCTACTCACCGAACGTCTCTACTGAGCAACTCCTCACCACACGGCACCTCCAGCACCAGACTGTAAATCATATAACGTATATTATACAAGAAAACCACCTTAGAGTTTCCATCCATCCTGAGTGCTAGACAACATTAATACCACGAAACCCTACACTGTATACAAGTGAGATGAAGGAGGTTAGGGTTTAGCACGTCTAGAAAAACGTATAGGTAGTATTACCACTCCCGTAATGTCAGTAGTTCGAAGTCGAAATTCTCGGTGAGGTGATCGTCACTGTAGTTCTTGATAGGACGCTAATGAGAGTACATTTGTGCATGTCTAACTATTTCCGGTTACCTGATACTTGCTGATGAAAGGTAACTTCACAGTCACGTTTATAAAAAGTTTATGGGTTAAGTTTGCAAACCCAAGTGGTCTTTTCTCCATTTATCAAAAAAAAAAATATTATGCAGTCAACTAGAATATCACCGTAATTAACACTTTGAACTGTAAATGTTAGTGATGGACGGAGCTTATCAATAATAGCTTTTATGTTGACGTCCATCCGTGTTGAGATTTTGATTTTGATTTTGCCGCTTACAGCGGCTACTTTATTGCACACCCCACACTCATCCTGTGAGCGGTAGTGCAAAAGGATTACATAATAGAGTTTACAACGGGTCATAATAATTAACTCCCGTTGTCAGGATAATATGGCACCAAATGTTACACAGTATTTTAATTACATTATTTGTTTAGTTCTATACATAAAGGGTAACTTATTCACAAATGCGTGAGTACAGGCGTGTGAGGCAGTATGTCTGGCCGCACACTTTGTTATTCACATTTGCGTGAGAAGTATTCAAGCACATTGTGTATTTGGTTCTATACATGAGAACTGATATAGTTGCTAAGTGCAAAAAACTGGATACAATCTTAATATGTCGGCTATCTTGCCATTAGAGATGAAGTGTTGTGCCATTTCACACACAGTGTGCTTGGACCTGTCCCTAAAAAGTTCTATCTTCATACAGTCGAGGACGTAGTGTTCAAATGTGTGGCCATATGTCTGGCCACACATTCTACATTTAGTCTTGTTTACATCTGCTTGAGGAACATACTGCCGGAGGAACTTACATCCTATCCTTAATCTAGCGGTTACAACATCTTGTAATCTAGTGAACTTGTTACTTGCTCCATATACACGTTTCACTTGATACATGTCATCATGGTAAACTATGGATCGACTAGTGCCTGTTTGCACTTGTCTACTTGCGTCAAATTCATCAATAAGTTCATTCCTAATTACAGTTTTAAGGGTTCTTTTTGACAGACCCAAATTGTATTCAACGGTGTCTTTGCAAGACGCGAGTTTGGCGAGGGCATCAACTCTGTCATGTTTTATGAGGCCTATGTGAGAGGGGATCCACAACAGTTTGACCTTGACACCCTGGTCAACAAGGTACGCATATTTGTGTCTGGCTTCAGAGACAAGAGCGTGACAACCTGAGTCTAGGGTGCCAAGGGCAAGTAGTGAGGATAGAGAGTCAGTGATGATGAGACTGTCAGTGACAGTGGTTTCAATGAATTTAATAGCAGTGACAGTGGTTTCAATGAATTTAATAGCTGTGAGTATGGCAACTAATCCAGTTTGTAGGGTGGTTGCCCAGTTGTTAATTCTAACTCCTTTTTCAATTATATTACCATCAGGTTGAGTCACAACAATAACACTTCCAGCCCTCCCACAGGCGGTGTTAAGAGATCCATCAGTGTAGATGGTCTGTGTGATATTATCATCAGTCTGTAGAGTGTGTATGTGTTCAAGAGCTCTCACTTTGGCAGTGTGTTGGAGATAAATACATTGTATAATTATTTTTTTAGGCGGATAACTCGGTATTGTGATATCGAAGGGAATTGTCCGCCAGGGTGGCAGGAAGCGCTGTTGTGTCTCAACTTTGTACAGGTGGTCTAGTCCAAACATCTTCAAATGTGTAGCTGTAGTTTGGATCCATTTAGACTAACCAGTCCCATGGTTCATACATTCTAGCAATTTTAAGGAAACAATGTTAACAGGATCACCACAACACTTGACAGCTGCTGGAGTTGGGGAGTCGACTTATACCGTAAGTATACCTCTATGACCAAATATTTTGCTTGAAAAAGGGGGGTCGACTTATACACCAGGTCGACTTATACTCCGCCATATACGTTAGTTATGATATACGTACTTAACAGTGAATATACCAGATGATATATATTTTTTATTTTAAATGAACAGTGTAAGAATAAGTTATTACTTTATTATTTAACCCTCTCAGCCTCGGAGTCCGAGACACATACGTGCATGAAAAATTATGCTCAGCCTCAGAGGTTTTTACCGAATAATAGTCGATTTTTTTTTTTTTTTTTAGAGCTCATTTCACTGCCATTGAATTGTTTTAATAATTGTATTGGGGTCTCTTCTCACATAAATTTGTCTGAAAAATTGTATGAAACCATAAAAAATTTAAAATTCTTGAAATTTAATCCACTTTTTTCGAGTACAAGTTGAAAAAGTAGGAAAATGTTTAGTAACACCTCGATTTCCATTCACATTTTCCTTGTATTATGGTGTTCATTGATATGTAGTACAGGTTGAACCTCTCTAGTCCGGCAACCTCGGGACCCGACCGGTTCCTGACCATGGAAATTCACCCTTTTCCTGGACAGATAGTGACTTACGCTTACGTTAGCACCACTTTCACTGCTTCGTGGTCTCTTTGAAGACATATTGAAGGGTTAAAAGTCGTACAGTAGCTTCTCAAATTTTGCGAGTTTTTAATTCAATGTTTTTTATTTGGACATACAAAAAAAACACTACATAATTTAAAATTTTGACTGCAGAAACTCGAATTTCGACGGGTTTGAACGGCCCACCAACGTTCAGACGTATACAATCGTGTAAACAGCGTCATTTCTCTTATGTACAAAAGATTCATTATTGTTTATTACTGAATGTCTTTGTTATTGAATTAATGTTTATGTGTGCAAAATGAGCAATACAATTCATTAATAATTCGTGGAATATTAAAACACACGAGGAGACGAGACGGCTGCCGGCATTGTTTTCGTTAATGTTTACAAAACCAGTGACTGATTGGTTCTACATATAAAACAAGAAAATAAGACCCTGGTTGTAGCTGTAGAAAAATTAATGTAAAAATTAATATGGTTGTTTGAAGTAATGTTAATAAATGGAACAATATAAGTAGCTAACCATTAATGGTAAAGGAAAAAAGTGAGACTGCACATATGTAAGTGAGCACATGTGAAAACATATCGTCATTACTCTACATAAGAATATGAAAGCAACACTTATTTACTGCTCATATATATATTAAAGGGTCAAATGTTGTACTCTGTATAGACAAACAGAGAGAGAGAGCAGAACTGCCGGATGTAAACAAACCTTAATTGAGTTATAGTAGTATCTGTACTCCCAACCTTTCCTCTGTCTGCAGAAAAACAAACTGTCCTGGTAGCACAATATTTGTAAGGCTGAGAGCCATATTAGTGCAGGTAGGTCAAATTGTCTCTACAGCGTGAGATCTGCGCCTTGAGGTGGACTGAGGGAAAGAGGCGGACAAGCGCCTGCGGTCCCCAATCATAGCCTCTCTCGCTCATAGCAAGGTTTCTTAGCTAATGGGAGTCCACATTTCTACAAAAATGTCATAGGAATGTTATACAGTGGTCCCTCGGTTAACAAGCACAATCCGTTCCAGCATGTTGCTCGTTAACCGAAAAACTCATTAACCGAAACCATTGTTTCAATGGGTTTTTGGGTAATTGGTTCCAGCTCACAGAAAATTGCCAAAATTCAACAAAAAATGTAGAAAAGCACACTTACTTTGAGGTGTGTATGTAGAAGGCTCCTGGATGATGATGATGATGATGATGATGGGAATTAGAATGGGGATGGAGGAGAAGGGAGAAGAAAAGGCATTGGGGTGGAAGAGAAGTCACCCCATGGTGCCATTTCACCCATAAAATTTTAGTTCTCTTGGTGTAATTCAAAATTATTTTCTTTAAATCAACATTGCACTGCATTATATATTGTCAATATGTAAAATAAATTTCAAAATGACCAATAATTTGCTTGGAAACACAGAAAAAAAACATTTAGTTGAAGAGAGTCTCAAGCAATATGTTACCTCCACTGAAAAGAGAGAGAGACTAACGCCTGTTTGTGCGTTAACAGGCTGGATGGCGTGCCAGAAGCTAGTTTCTTTACCTTCAATTATGTTCAATAATTGTTAAAATGACTAAAAAATATTAATATTAAACTTTTAAAATTATTGAATAGTATAAACTTATTGATATTTACTAAAATAGTAAGGAATTTAAGCCCTAAAACCAATTACTGTATTGGCGGACTAATACTACAGCTGGTGGACCGCCAAATGCAAGCGAAAACATGTTGGGGTCGGCTTGTAAAAAACTCGTTAATCGAGGGATTGCTCGTTAACTGAAGTTAAGAATCTTATGGAAGGTAACTCGTTAACCGAAATCTCGTTAACCGAGGCGCTCGTTAACCGAGGCGCTCGTTAACCGAGGGATCACTGTAACACTTAAACCATTTTTTTTATTTTCCAACTGGCAAAAGGAGGGAGTGGGGGGCCAATCAGAGAGAAAAAATAGAGAGAGGAGGGAGGGTGAAGAGGGTGGGAGTGAGGGCTGGTGGCACGTGGCATGTTCCAGCCTGTCCCAGTGACGAGTCTTATCGCACCAATAGGGGGGAAACATAGGGAGGAGGAGGCTCCTGGGAGAGAGGGTGGGTGGTGTTTACTGTATTTTTCTATTAATAACTAGACTTCAGTACCTGCATTTGTTTTTTTTACTATACTTTTTGGTGCTTGGCCTCAGTCAAAATATTGGTAATACCTGGTATGGTTTGCTTTTATGCAAACAGTACAATGACCTTCGACTTTCTGGTGTGGTCTTAATACATTATTGCTTCCATGCAATGAAAATTATACGTCAACAATGCATATTAATGAAACTGCAAACACTACCCGTCAAAACAATGCAATTTTTACGATAAACAATCTGTTCAATTAATATGACTTTAGTATCTTATAACCAGCTTTAACAGCTCTATACTCTGCCACTTGCATGAACTCAATATCTTCATTGGTTCAAAAGTTGCATCATCTTTAATTTTCCAAACTATAAAAGCATTTTTCTCTATTGTGATTTTTGGCACTTGGCCCCTTGTTGCACTCGGCCCCTCATATATGGTACAGTGGGGTATGCTATAACGAATCTAATTGGTTCTAGAACCTTGTTCGTTATAGCATTCGTTCGTTATAGGATTAATCCGTTCCAGGCCCCCAAATACAACCACTTAACACTGAAAAATATAATATAAAATTGTAAAAAATGTAAAAAAGTGCATAAATATGCATCTAAATCCCTGAAATAAAGAATATCATTAATATTTGTAATAAAAAAACAATAAATTAGAAAAAAAAAAAAAATTAAATAATGTTCGTTGTAGGAGTTTCGTTCGTTATAGCATTCTCAATTTTATAGGTAAAACCGTTCGTTATAGGAATATTCGTAGTAGGATCCGTTCGTTATAGCATACCCCACTGTAATTCAAAGTACAATAATGATAATGTGTTTAAGTAAACTGTAAAATATTATTAATTCTGGATTTGGGCCAGGTAGAAAAGTGCATCGTACAGCATATGCCATAAAATACGGTAATTTCCCTTATGACAACTGGGTATTTGTCACCAGCCCAGTCAAGTACTACCTCCCTCCAATGTGACGTGATAGCATACACACAGTACAGCAGTCCTCATTTATGACTTTCTTTTCAGGTGAAGAATACGGCTAGTCCTCATGGATATTGTAGTGATTAGATCCACCTCCATCTGTAGTGACAATCTCCAGGCAGAAGGTTACCTGTCAGAATTCATACTTAACACATGGCTTGAATTAATAACAATACAGTGGTGGCTGTTGGGAAGACACACACGTGGGAGGTAACCATCTTTATTGTCACTTTTAACTTCAGAGTTGGGTTTGTGTGCTTCACATAACTAAAAATCACTGTAAAACTGATTAAATTTTTCAGTCACGTGATTATTTATTTATTTTTTTTATTCTTAACTTCTGATTCCAATTGTTCCTTTACTCAGTTTCCTCCACAAAAGCTTCTTGGATCTCTCAACAACCATTCCTTCCCATCTTTCATCAGTCATTCTTTTGCTGAATATCACAGTTTCCTTAACCCCACTCTTATCCCCCTTTAGTCTTCCTTCTTTCTGTACTCCTTACTTGTAACTAAAACTAGGATTTATATGCCTGTGACTTGTCTATTTAATAAGTAACCTAACCTCTCCCCGTCCCACATTTTTCTTGTTATTCATTTTTGTTCCCATAAAGCCTCTCACCTTAGCTCTTATCCAAGCACTTGTAACATTCCTCCCCAGAGAATTTAATATTTCTTCATACATAATACACAGTGTCCATTGTTTGCACCTTGACATAAGATAAGAAATAAAAGTAATTGTAATAAATTCTTTTTTATTTATCCAGAAACAGTTAAGCAAAAGCAATCTTAAATAGAAGCTTAAAACATTTATAAAGATCTATGGAGTAATAAGATGCTAGATGCAGTAAATAAGGATATAAAAGGATTAGGTTTCCTCAAATATGAAAGCCACTTACAAATTAATCCACACAGAAGTGATCAAGTATATAGTAGGCAAGGAAGAGGTGATCACATGGAAGAAACAATAGAGAATGAGGTGGATTGTGCAGAGGATGGCGTGGGCCCTTCATCATCTTGTGGTCCCAACACCTTCTGTACATACTGGGGATTAACTACAATTTCTTCTTCCATAGCTTGCAGTCGGCGCTCAACCTCCATACACAACTGCATCTGTGTGCAAAAAATAAACACTTTACAATGTGGTACAGTAATAATGTAATACCCTAAGAGAGGTTATCAAGCATATTTCTAACATGAATGATGTCAAGTGTAACAGTAAAACAACTACAAACTAAATGAACCCTTTGAAATGTTTGCCAAACAGTAGCTAGCAGGGTGGCTATGAATGCACCGGAACCATAATACTGTACTGCATCACGTTCCCGCCGGAACAGAACTAACTTAGTGTTATAGCTATTCAAATTATGTTCAAGTTGTTTTAAGTATACATAACATTCAGAACTCCTAGTACTGTACTGTATGATATTATTGGTTAATGTTTATACTGTAAGTCACGTGTGAAACTAAAGCTATGAATATAAAGGTTTAGGTTATTTATTGTTTATATAATGCCATCAAAATGATGCATCCAATACCTGTCTGGTTTAATGATCATAAGCTGCCTCTCACTCAGTGTCTTGTACTATTGTCACCTAAGTTGGTGAGTTCTGAGGTGACTGAAGAGGCCGATATGGGACCGGTAGGGTCGTTCACAGAAGTTGCATATGTGGAGGGGCTACAATTAGTACGGGAGGGGTGGTGGCAGAGTATTTCTGGCCTTGGCGCTTGTCTGCCTTGTTATGCAGTCGGGCTAACTCGAAAGTATTGACACCTAGTGTGGTGCTCCTCCAAGCGTTACGGTGCGAAGTAATCGTCTCCTTCGAGAACTCTCACTTTTACGCTTGCCAGCCATTTTAAAGGGAATTTTATTAGAGAGAGCAAAAATTTTATCTTTTGTGCAAAATATATGACGTTTATATTCAAATTATTCGCTGTTTTGCAAGGATGCCAGCAATGTAACTTATATTCTCCTAACTTTAGTCTGAGCTATTATATATGACTAAAACTTAAAGCCTTCTGAAAACCCCCAAATCTTTCTTTGGAAGGTGGGGGGGGGGGGTAGGGAGGAAGGGAGGGGTGACAGTGACATGTTTGACAGTTGGCACCTGTGGTGTGAAGTATTTAGATGTTAATTTATGTCCTTTAGATTGAGTTTTTATTCTATGCTTATTAAATTTAATAGAAGTAACCGGGGTGAATTTAATTTGCATTGCTGGAATTCTTATAAGATAGTGATTAATTTGAATGTAAACATGCCATAGTTTGCACTAGACAAAAATTTTAGTAATCATTTTGTACATTATTCTGATACATGTACAGTTCAGCTTTGTCCTTAGGACAGTGTGTGCATGTAAATGAGTTTCAATAAATGAATAAAGTTACATATATAAGCCAAAAATAGTTGAAAAACTTTATGTAAACAGAGCTTGGATGGCTAAATTTTAGAATAACCAATAATTTTAATACAGTACTGTATAAAAAAATGCACAAATATTAAAGAGCACAATTTTCTTGATATTTACTCCAATGGAAACGAATATAAACATAGAAGAGATTACTGAATTGGCTGAGTACCTCCACAGCTTATCAGCTAATATTCAAAACTAAACGTGATTTTCGTAAGGATTTCGTTAATCAAATTTTTTTTTCATTAACCGAGGGACCAATGTGTGTGTGTGTGTGTGTGTGTGTGTGTGTGTGTGTGTGTGTGTGTGTGTGTGTGTGTGTGTGTGTGTGTGTGTGCGTGTGCGTGTGTGGTTTCCGTTAGCCGGACTCCCTTAAACCTGGAAACCTCCGATAGCCGGAATTTAAATTTGTTTGAAAAATCATTCCCAAAGCCAGAATTATCCAAAAATTTCCGGATATGGGAACAAATTTTCCGGAGTTGAAAATCGAGAGAATTTTCTGAAAAGTCTTGAATAAAGACAAAAGCTATTATTGGGGGGACCTGAACTGACTCGGTGTCGGGTGTCACGAGAACGGGTCAAAACGTCTTGTATCCTTCAAGTGAACTTCTTTACAGTGCTGTACTGACCTCTTTATCAAGATGAGCCATCATGGTGGGAGAGTTGTACTTCTCTGGGTTGTCCAGGAACACCACCATACCATCCCGCTGATTAATGCTGGCATGGATCTCTCCATCATCAATCTGTTGAATCAAAATAATTAGTGATATATCACTCAAACTTTGTATTATACTGTACAACTATTCTTGAACACATTATAAAAACCAAAGAAATCACCAGTAATGAAATCTGCCACTTTCCAAAATTATTTTTGTGAACTAGGTACTTAACCCAAGTGTGGATGGTAGTACACCTTCACCAAAAGCAAAGATAGAAAAATTCTTCCTCTGCTTTAGAGTGACACTCAACAATATACAGTACTGTACCTCAACATTCATGAGGGATAGGTTACTGGGACACTCACAAATGTAGAATTAACCAAATAACAGTCTTTAATACCCTAGTGTACCATAAATTAGGAAAAATATAAATATTTATATATTTTTTATTTCAGCCCTCTAAATACTACATAGGTATGTACAGTTACTTTATGTACAGTTGTACTGTGTTTTAATAAAAAATTATTAAATAAGAAGCAAATATATGTGGTGTGATGTTAGGGAGGTCAACTGGATTACAGTAGCAGTAACGCATCATCTACTCCCGGCCTCACACGGCCCGTGCCATACCACCATGTCTGCACCAGCGGCACACACATGACTACTCGCCTCACACACAACGCTGTCAATGAAATATGCGTACATTCTGAATATTAGGTTTTCCAGTAACATACTTATGACTGGGAAAAATATATAATTTATCCCAGTCATAAGTGTAATACCAACATTATGGGAGCAAAATAATTAGCAGTGTTACTTATGTATATAAAGTGTACTTTTCTTGCCTCATCATGAACTGCTGAAGATATTACTACTCCTCCTTTAATACCTGTGGACAGGGATCATCCAGAATGTCAGATGAAGGGCCGGCAGGTGAGGAAGCTGTATCGGTGGAGTGAAGGGGAGAGGCAGGCCGTGAGTGTGGCAGGGGTGATGCAGACGACACCAGGCTGGTTGGTGAGGAGAGTGACGGGAGTGGAGGAGGAGGGAGGGGTTGGATCTCGGCTTTTGAAACATTGTTATTGGCAATTGTTTGGCTTTCTTTTTTAGTTCTTCATAAATTTCTTGACAAGAATGTAAAACATTCTCAATATTCTGCTTCACTTTGATGTTTAATTCCATTGATGGGTCATAGTCGTGTTAAATTTTTGGCACACTTGAATATATCTGCCATCTTATGTAGAGTCCAGTCATTATGATCCTGGTAAGCTGCTCTAAGTAGTCATCAGGTTTTATCATAAAGTCTGCCACATTCCCACACATAAGGAGTGTAACCCAATCTTTTGCTGTTTTAAAACCTAAGGCTGTCTTTTCTTCCTGGCTGAGATATGTGGGTGTGGGCATCCTCTTATACAGTAAGTCCTCATTTATGGTTAAGTTCTTGAAAACACAACGTTAACGGAATCAATTTTCCCCATAAGAAATACCACATATACTCGTCTATAATTCTACCTCGTTTATAGGTTGACCCTGATTTTTTGACCAAGAAATAATTAATTGATGATATGCCTCATTTATAGGTCGACCCAAGTTTTTGAGGGTAATGGAACAGCAAAACCTTCACTAAAAACACTCTACGTCCTATAAACTGTACTGCAGTGTATTGTACTGTACAGAAAGCACTGTACTGTGCTGTACTGCACTGTGCTGTACTGCACTGTACTACACTGCACTGTACTGTACAGTAAACACTGTACTGTGCTGTACTGTGCTGTTCTGCACTGTATTGTACTGCACTGTACTGTTCTGCACAGCACTGTACTGTACTCATTACCATCACAAATAACAAAACACATTACCATATTCAATATGTATTTCTGAGCTTCCTGTGGTGTTGACAGCTGGACACGGTTGGCCACGTCCGCCAGAGAGAGGGTGAGGAAGGTCCGGGTGAGGCGCTGGATGTTCTTCTTATACAGAGCACTTAGGCACTGCTTCACCAGTCCCATATTCTGGTCTCTGTCAAAGTGTTAAAAACAATCAGCAAATGTTGACAATGACTGGTAGTTTTACAGCTGTTGTGGTACAGTTCTCCATTGCTCTCTGTGAGAGGCTTCACCAAACAAGAGGATAACACCCAAGAAGCCAAGTAATTTAAACCAAAACACTCAGTTTATCAAAACAAACATAATATCACTTTTCTTTTTCTTTTAGGGTGAACAACCCACCTGGGCACAGTTCATCAACCCAAAATAGAGCCTAGGGGGGGCAAAAAAAGTAAGAGTATAAAGAAATTAAAAATAGAAGAGAAAAAGACTACAGTAAGTCCTCGGTTAAAATCGGGGTTACGTTCCTGAAAACGCAACGTAACACGAAACAACGTTAAGCGGATCAATTTTCCCCTTAAGAAATAGATAAAATATGGGAGTTACATTCCTGAACCTCCATTTTGCCCCATGAAATACATTACATATACAGAAAATCATTGCCATTTCTATAGAAAATAATGCATGCATATACAACTACTAAGTTTGTATTGGTACACACCGATGGGCAGAGGTGGTAGAGCGAGCATCTGGTAAGTAGTGAAGGGGAGGAGGAGGATGGCGGGACTGTGTTCTGTTAGTTAGTTCAAATCCTCATTGGTGAGCTCTTCTGTATGGGATGCCAGGACGTCCTCAATATCCTCTGATTCCAGCTCATCAAAGCCTGCCTCTCTAGCCAAGCTGAGGATATCCCTATTCACTGCTGGGACTAAGTCCGTGAATCCCGTAAAACTGTTGACGCACTCGGGCCACAGTTTACGCCACACACCATTCAGGCAACTTTCTGAAACCTCTTCCCATGCCTTGCCAATGTTGTCAATTGCATGAAGAATGTTGAAGCCACACCAATATTCTCGGGTCGTAGGTTTATTTTCTCCGTCTGTAGCCTTGAGCAGCTGGGCCATAGTACGGAATAAATAATACGCCTTGAAAGCGGCGATGAAGATTTGGTCCATAGGCTGCATCAGTGCTGTCGTGTTGGGAGGCAGGAATACAACTTTTACACTGTCATGTAAGTCGTTGAGATTGGGAGGATGAGCTGGAGCATTGTCAAGGATCAGAAGAGTTTTGAAGTCTATGTTCTCCTTGGCCCAGTATTCCTTCAGTGCAGGGACGGCATACACGTTCAACCACTGGCTAAATATGGCGCCGGTTATCCATGCCTTCTTGTTTGCTTTGTAGATCACTGGAAGGTGATCCTTAGAGTAATCTTTCAGGGCCCGTGGGTTAGCAGCGCGATAAATCAATATAGGCTTCAGCTTGAAGTCGCCGGCAGCGTTCATGCCAAGCAGTCTTTTGCCGCTTTAAAACCTGGCGCTCTTTTCTCTTCCTTGGAGATATAGGTCCTCCCAGGCCTCTTCTTCTTCAAAAAAAAAATAAAAAAAAATAAGAGAGAGAGAGAGAGAGAGAAATGACCCTAGTGGAGAAGATACAACTGGACAAACTTAGGAGTGGCCAAAGCTTTGCTGCGTGTGGCATCAACGAGTCAACTGTCTGCTACATCAAGAAGAAAGATAGGGAGATTCATAATGCTGTTGTCCTAAGTGCCCCTCTTCTGCCAAGGTAGCTGCTAGTGTGAGGAATACAGCTATGGTGAAGATGGAAAAAGCCCTGAACATCTGGATTGAGGACTTTAACCACCGCCACATCCCACTCAGCCACAAGTTTATCCGAGAGAAAGCGAAGGTCCTGTATGACCGATTCCATGCTGAGGAAGGTGGTGAAGGTGGTGCTAGTGCTGGTGGTTCTGGTGATACCACAAAGAAAAGTTTTAATGCCAGTAAGGGCTGGTTTGAGAACTTCAAGAAGCACTACAACCTGCACAATTTGTGGATCACTGGTGAGTCAGCCTCGGTGGGTGATGCAGCAGCAAGGGAGTATCCTGTGATCTTTGCTGAGATTATCCAGGAAAAGGGCTGCAAGCCGGAGCAGGTTTTCATTGCTGATGAAACTGGCTTGTGGTGGAAGATGTCAACCAGGACGTTCATGTCCAAGGAGGAAAGGAGTGCAAAGAGCTTCAAGGTGGCCAAAGATCGTGTTTCTCTCCTGCTATGTGGCAATGCTGCAGGACACATGATCAAGCCCATGCTGCTGTACCATGCCAAGCATCCGGGTGCACTCATGAATAAAGACATGCACCTCCTCCCAGTTTTCTACCGCCACAACAAGAGAGACTGGAAGATAGCAGTGTTGTTCACCGACTGGTTTCACAATTGTTTTCTGAGGAAGGTCAAGGATTACCTGCAGGAAAAAGGCCTGGCGTTAAAGTCCTTCTCGTGATCAACAACTGCCCTGGCCACCCTGAGGCCCTCAAGGTTGCCAACAAAAATGTTGCGGTGATCTTTCTGCCCCAAAACTCAACATCATTCCTCCAACCACTCGACCAGGGAGTCATTGTTCTCTTCAAGGCCAAGTACATAACCCACACCTTCAGCAGGATACGGCAAGCTTTGGACGAGGACACATGGGATGGTGCTGCGTCAGTGAGGGAAATGTGGAAGAAGTTCTCCATTGCAGACTGCACCTCCTTCACCCAGCAGTGCCATGATGACCTGACAGCTCTGTGTTAACTCCTGCTGGAGGGCCTTATGGCCAGAGGTGGTGAACAACTTTGCTGGCTTCCCCACAGTTGACGAGGATGTGCAGCATATTGTCCAGCTTGCCTGTCAAGTGGGAGGTGAGGGGTTCGACAGCCTTCAGAAGGAGGAGGTGCAAAAGGAGCTCCTGGGTCATGCTGGGGAAGAGCTGGCTGAGCTTGTCAAGAAGCAGTGTCGTGAAGATGAGGAGGAAGAAGGTGAAGTGGAGGTGTCCACCTTAACCACCATGAACCTCAATAGGGGCTTGCTGTCTTGTAGGGCAGCTGTGGACTATTTTTTTTGACATCGATCCCTTTATCTAGAGATCAGTCAACTTCAAGAGAGGGATGGAGAAGCTCCTGGCTCCTTATAAGGAAATACTGGGCAACCTGGTGCTTGAGTTCCAAGCACCAGGTTGCCCAGCCTCCAACCTCCATGTTCTTCTTGCCTTAGTCCACTCCAAGCCCTACACCTTCTACACCTGCAAGAAAGCCTCAGCCTCCTGTTTGTGTTCCTTCTGTTCATACACCTCCTCCTTCTGAATCTGATTCCGACATGGATGACCCTCCTCCTGCCACTCCCAGCTCTGACCTTCCATGGCTCTCCTCTGTCTCCTCTTCTTAAGCAGATGAGGAAAACATGTAACTCCCCTGCCTTCATCATCATCAGTGGCAGGGGAGAGGAACAACCAGCAAGGAATGGTGAGTGTTAATCTATTTCTTTATAACAGTTCTCAATTTCTGTTTTTGGAAATATTAATTCATTCACTCCAGTAATGAAACAATGTTAAGTTCTCATAGGAAAATGAATGGTTTATATAATTTGTTTATCACTGAGCCCGCCACCAGTTTCATAGTAGACTACAAAATATGTTTTTCTCCCATACGTACGCCTGGCAACGGGAGCAGTAAAGGAAGTAAGTGACTGAGTTTGTTATTTAGCGTGTCGTCCACTATTGACTCTCCTCCTTCGCCAGCTGTATTTCACTGGATTTACTGTTATTAATAGTGTTTACTGACAGAATAGTGCTTAACAGTGATAAATCATGGCATTGAAGCTAGGTTGACTCGTCACTGTAACCACCAGGCTACTGGGCCAAGCTGTGAGGTGTTACGGTTGTTTTTCAAATCATATTTTCGGGTAGATATATGTAACTTTCTTCAATTATCTTACTCAGTTACGTGCACACACCATCCTACATACATTTTGTGGAAAGTAAACAGTAAGTCATCACTGAACGTTTATCCCTTGAGCGAAACCTCACTATAATGAAGGCAAGTTTTTACTACCCATTTTCCGATTAATGAAAGAATGTTCTACTATAATGAAAGGTAAGTCACCCTCACCACCACCCCCACCACCACCTAAAACATAATTTCACCTTCCTACCTACCGCTACATCTCACCTCAACACTCTGCCTCTCTCACTCATTCTACTATGACTGTCATTCATGATTGTACAATATTGTACAATTTGTTATTTTCATTAAATAATTTAAAATTTATGTAACATAATGTGGAAGGAATACAATGAAGTTATAAACTCAGCATGTATAATTACTACAGTAATATCTCCGTTAGCCGGACACCCTTAAACCCGGAAATCTCCGATAGCCGGAATTGAAATTTGCTTGGAAAATCATTCCCAAAGTCGGAATTTTCCAAAAATTTCCGGCTTTAGAAACAAATTTTCTGGGGTTGAAAATCGAGAGCATTTTCTTAAAATGTCTTGAATAAGTATAGAAGTTAAATTATTTTCTGAGGGGGGGGGGGTAACCTGACCTGACTCAATGTCAGGTTGAGGTAGGGTGAGCGATTAGTGGTCTCATGTTACTGACCTTCCGATAGAATGTCAGGTCACCCTTTCTTGGGTGGGGGATTAGTGGGTCTCATGACCTGAAGATGTCTTGAATAAACACGAAACCTGAAGTATTTTTAGAGATTGTGATAAATATAAGTATAAATACGCAAAGTTGTATCACTTCAACATTACATTACATAACATTTTAAAATAAGGAGTGAGAAAGCAGAAAGTGTGAGTAATTAGAGAGATGGAGTAGAAAGGAGCGGTAACATGCACCAGTGTTGCCAAGCGATAAGCTCCTCAACAGCTGATCTTTTAATTCACCTCCATGTAGTCACACAACAAGACCCTCACTGAATGCTTGTTGTCATAATTCGTGTGCGTGCGCGCGTGTGTGTGTGTGTGGGTTTATTTTTCAGCTTGCCAAGCACATTGTGGGATGAAGATTTTGTTCAGGAGTCAGGTCGTGAGGTGACATGCCAAGACACTTACACAGCACACATTAACAGCACTACTAAACCATTGTCTTATAACATTTTATATTATAATTTATATTTTAAAATTAATTGATACATGAGAGCTCGACAGGACTACTTTGTACTTAGATCAATGAATAAACCAGGACCATATGGAGACTCATTAGTGACATCACAAAGCTTTGAAACTGCAACCACATAAATTACCACAACCTGTACTTGCCAACAGTGCGTAACAGACGTAACTGATTGCCCAAGCGGCTAACTAGCCGATCAGTGGTGAAGAAGATAAAAGTAAAAGTAGGTAAAAGTAGGCAAATGTACTAAGTTAATTACTAAAATTATTATGTATGGTGCAAAATATGGGATGTTTATACTCAAATTAATCGCTATCTTACAAGAATTTCAGCAATGCAAGTTATATTCTCCTAAGTGAAGTCAGTGGCATTTTATAAGCAAAAAAAATAAAAGCCCTCTGCCTGGAATATACTGTCAACAACCCACATCCCCAGCCAGAGGGAGAAGGTCTGTTGGGGGTAAAAGTGACTGCAACACCCACCCCCCCCCCTCCCCCAAATGGCTAATTCCCATGTGTGTGTATGTGTGTCTGTGTGTGTGTGTGTGTGTGTGTGTGTGTGTGTGTGTGTGAAGTGTGTGTATGGAGTGTGTGTGAGAGGGTGTGAGGGTGTATGTGAGGCTGTGTGTGTGTGTGTGTAATAATAATAAATAATAATAATTAATGGTTTATTGAAAGAGCATGGCAGCCAGAAGGCTGAAAATATACAGTTACATAATTGAGGAATAGGTCACTTGATTCACAAAAAAATACAAGTAACATAAGTGATACAAATATGTCATATAATAACTAGGTGAGGAGAAGGTTATACTACAGGGAATTTCAACATAGTGACAGTGCAAAAAGTAAGACTGACTGGGAGTGGCGTTTCCGTATCCTATTTAAGTATTCTTTGCATGCATCTGCATACTCGAATTTGTTCTTAGCTTACAAATATCTTTTGACCCTGTCGTTCACACAAGTCAGTTGCGAACGCGTATTCATTAAGTTGAAAATTGTAAAACTCGATTACTCTCTTCGCTATCATATGAGCTACTTGAAACTTTTATGCTCAGCAGCATCGAAAAAGATTTACTTTCTGAAATTTCTGTGGATGATATTATTCCTTTTCTTGTGAAAAAATTGACACAGTTTTCTAGATTGCTTGCTGTCTAGGTGATTGGTGCTTTGTAAATTACTGAATTTTGACTGTTTTAGTGATATGTGCACACATTCCAATTTTAATTATACTTTGAAAACAATTTCAAATTATGCTTTGTAAATTACTCAGATTGGTTGTTCTATGATTGAGATTTTTATTTTAAGTTTATTAAAATTTTCTAGTATTTGTATTATGCACACATTAACATAAATAAGTACAACAATATTGAATAGATGTGACATTTTATTTGCTTAAAACCTTTACTTTTATTTGATTCATTTGACTACGTTTTGGGATTAAGTGGGCCCTTTTGGACCCTTTTGAGTGGGCCCATTTACAAGTTTTCCCGGGAGAAATTTTTGACCCAGTCCTCCACTGTGAATACCTGTATGTATGTTTTAAGTAATGTTAATAAATGGAACACTAGAAGTAGTTAACCACTAATGGTAAAGAAATAAAGCAAGAGGATTGGGAACGCCAACGTATGAACAGTAAGTGCGTACATGTGGAAACATATCATTTCTCTACATAAGAATATGATAGCCACACTTATTTACTGTTCATATATGTTTTAAATAATATTTACGAATGTAAAACTAAAATTCTACTCACCAATGGTGGTAAAGTCTAAAACATAACGACAGCCAATGAATAATGTGCGAGTTTTTACTCAGATGACGAAGTCATCAGGTTCAACTGTGACTGAAGCTGTAGCTTTCTATAAAGCTGTTGCTGAAACTGTTACTGAACCTGAAATTGATGTTGAAGCTGCTTATGATGCTGTATTTGATGGTGTAGCTGAAGTTGATGGTTTAGGCCTTTGAATAATAAAGCTCTCGAAAGAACCTTAAACAGATGCTTTCTTTTCTCATTATACATCTTTATGTAGAGGTCATTTGCGTATATTTAAATTTCAATGCTTTGTTGTGTTAATGGATCCACTTCAGAAAATATGTTCATTGCTTGCTCCATATAATATCCACAGACCTCTCACCTTTTTCACATCGTTTTAACACATCTAGTTTCTCGGCTAAGCTTAGACACTTTCTATTAGCTTTTGAACCAGCACTAAAATCACTTGCTCTCTTGCTCATGTTGAATAGGGATGCAAAAATGCCGTAAGAAGCGTGAGAAAGTTTTCCTCCTGTTCCTATTCAGATGCGTGAAAACAAAGGGACCGCCAAGCTCCGAGTGTTGTTTACTGGTGATGCGCATTACCACTCATTAGCCAGGCAGCTTCTTTGAGCAAGGCGCATTTTATTTATTTATTTTTTTTTTATATCACATCAGGATTTAATTATTATTTATATGAAAATTTAATTTTATTATATTTTGGTCATAAATATGAATTAAATAAGGATGTAAATTGAATTGGGTCCGAAATTATCTAGGGTTTTAAATATGAAAAGTTGTTGGATGAACCTTTGTTATCAAAGGCTTTACTGTACAACATGTGTACAGTAATATGTTGCTCAAAATTCTGGCTTTTTCACATTTAATTTACATTTAACATTTGCTTAATTTAAGTTTCTCTCAGTCCATGGTGCTTTAGAGACACAGGAGGTGTATAATTAGTGGGTCAGAGGCGTACTGTTGAATTATTATTACCTGACCTCGGTTGGTCCAGTAAAACAAATAATCCGGCAAGGCTTTGGAACCAACGGTGATTGACAACTGGTGGTGTACCTGTATTGTAGTTATTTTATTGCATTATATTGAGTGAACCTGTATATAAAAAAAATATGTGATGAAAGCTGCCAGCTGGGGATGCACCACCCCCCCCCCCCCATTTACATTTCATTCTTAGGGGGAAATTGCCCCAGTATTCGCAATGACACTTAGGAACGCATCCTTTGCAATAACTAGGGTATTGCTAAAATGAGTGAGCACTGTTTGCAAACATCTCTTCTTGGTACTTTTTTCTTAGCCTATATTTTCATAAAATATGGTAATATAGTTTGTAAATAAACGTTATGTAATTTAATTAATACTGTGTACCATAAACTATTAATCAGACTAAATCCAGCCAATGATTCTACTCCATTAAATAACACCAACAGAATACATTGTGAACTTTAAGCAAAGGAGTTTGAGAGAGTAAAAAATGGTGAAGGTGCAGTGGCTGACAGCTAAATACTGCAGCAGAAATATGACCTCAACCCCATAACCAAAGTAGAGTTCCAAGACCAAGTCAGCCTCACTAACTCAGTGAACCTGATTTTTTACAGCATCCCAAGTAACCCTAATGTTATCCACCCTCAACCTAAATGCAGCAAAACACTAATTAACAACCGAGAGTAAATGTTCTCTATTAGGGGCACGAAGAGGGCTTCTAGTGGACAGGACCTTCAGCAAAAATCTGCAGGCCATAAAATACATGAGAACGTTTCAATAAACATTCAAATTAAGATATTATACATACCTTCCAAACGTCTCTTGGTTTTTGTTTATAACAGAACAAACTTTGTCTGGACAGTTTGTACCAAATGCTGTCCCCAAGTCCCAGTATACCTGACTTAGAGGCTTGATGAAGCGGGTCACCACCAGGGAAGCATACTTTGGGATCCTTCCAATCTGAAAACACATTATATACTGTAGGAACATAAGAATAGAGGAAACTACAGTGCAAATTAAGATGATTTATTCTGTCTCTGTACTCAAGGTCCCTAATGCCCAGGATTAGTCTTGTCATCCTCCTCTGAATGCTTTCTAGGGATTCTATATCCATTCTGTAGTACAGTGATCAAATCTGAACTGTATAATCCAAGTGAGGTCTCACAAGCACAAGATATTGTCACGAACCCCCCTTTCCGCCACTGGTTACTCTATTTACATCTCCTAGACTAAGTACTTTAAATTTGTCTTCATTATATTTCATCTGCCATTTTTCAGACCATTCAAAATTTTTTTTTAGATCTTCCTGAAGTTTAGCCGAGTCATCATCAGATTTAATTACACGCCCTATTATAGTGTCATCAGTAAATTTACTTGCAGTGAAACATCGATAAATCGGACTTCAACATATCGGAATTCTCTTTTTCGAACTATGAGATGCTCTGGTCACCAGAAATGCAGGTGTACTTAAAAAAAAAAGTGAAGAAATGGGGAAGATTAAATAAAAAAAATCTGATGAAATGAACCACACTTACTGAATACTGTACAGTGGTCTAATGAGATTTGCTATACACCAACTGAGAACAAAGACACTGGGGCTGATCAGGTGCTACCACATTCATCAGGTTTATTTATTTATTGATTCAGTATTATATTCTCATATGAATGGCCTCTTATGGTTTATGGTTCATCATGATTAATACAACATCTTCAGTAATAGAGAGAAAATACAATACTGTATGTAATTTGTAATGGTAGATCATGCTGCCATATGTTGCTCTGACTGCCTCATTTACACACAGGGTCTCAATTGTTTCTCTTACCATTGACTACACAACATTCATACAGGTAGTCCCCGACTTACTACCGACTCGACTTACGTCCACCCGCACTTACGACCGCCTCAGTCGTACCAAAATGTGGTCAAATTATGTATTTTTGAGTCCCAAAGTCAGTACACAGACAAAATTTTCATCTGTAATTCACTTTAAAATGGCTGGCAAGCTTAAAAGTGAGTGTTTTGTGGTGCTGAGAAGAAAAAGTGACCCAAATTTTAGATTTTCTATGTGTTATTTAAGCATTTCCGACTTACGACCTGGATGTCGGTCCCTAACCCCATCGTAAGTTGGGGAGTACCTGTATATGGTTTCTCACTCTTGAACTTTTTTTTTCTTTATTATTATTATTATTATTATTACATTTTCGCCCCCCAGCCCCCAATGTGGGTCAGTGACCTATGCCCGGGTGGGATTATCCCTGTAAAAAAAAAAAAAATCAGAAGGTTATTTACTCAGATGCGTTCGTGTGAGAGCTTTCAGCAAATAAGCTTACAACAGGGGTCACTGTACTGTACTTGTCACCTCAGCCTTCTCATGCTACTTTTCACAATTAAAATGCTTTCGATTTATCCATTTCTCATTTTACCATTTGTCAGCTTACAAGCTATGTAGGTGGTGGTTCTGTTCTTTGTTAACCTTATTGTCCAGTGTTGGTACAGGAAGAAGCCAGACAAAACCTGCTTTGTTTGCAAGAGTCACACTGGATGTGACCTTCCCACATCTGACCTGGGCTGTTGACAATGATCAGTCAAGAAAGGAAAACACTTGTTACTATTGTACACAAAACACCAGGCTTGGACTTACCTTCCCCTCAAGTATAAGAGAAACAAGGATATATTTCTTGAAAGCTTCAAGCATAATATGAGACACAGCTAGAGCTGGAGTGCTGATGCACACGCGAAAGAAATACTGCGCTCTGTCGTAATTCTTTATTGCAGTGTAGATCATTCCTCCATAGTAGTAATAAAGAAGGAAATGCTTGACGTCATAGCTGCCACGCTGTAAGAGAAAAAACATCACTTAACTGTGAACCTAATAATAAAACATTTATCAAACTTGTTCATTAACTTCCTGTTAAACAAAGGGTGGTCAAGCAAAGACTGACTATAATGAGTAGTAATTAAATAAGTAAGCATATATCAGGTACTGTATGCCAAAGACTAACTATAATGAGTAGTATTTAAATAAGTAAGCATATATCAGGTATGCCAAAGACTGACTATAATGAGTAGTACAGTATAGTCTGCATTTACGCGGTCAATTGAACCCGTGGAGGTCCACGTAAAACGAGAAACGCGTAAACGAAATAACAGAACATATGGGATTAATTAAAATAGAGACTTGGCCGACCCCCAAACTACACTTTTTCCGACACAATACGTACGTTGTAGTAAAAATAACATCTTAATTTTAAGATGGTATGCACACAATTAATATTTAAGAGAAATATCAATATTAGGTTTTTTAACACTTACGTTCGTAGAAAAGATGGCTGGACACACGGGGATGGGGGGTTGGTTCCGAGGCAGAGGGCAGATTATTGGCCCTCACCTGTATCACTTGTATCAATTGTATCACTTTCCACCACAGAGGCTTGCACGGCCTCTTTGTCAAACCCTTCAAAGTCCATATCCTCACTATCACTGACTTGGGCCAACTGTGTTGGGTGGTGGGTGAAGAACTCGGTAATGTTTTGATGACTGGGCGACCTTGTGCGTACCCCGCCAGCGCTGCTTCCCGCGTAAATGACCAAACGCGTAAACAAAATCCTCGTAAATCCAGACTATACTGTAGTTAAATTAGTAAGCATATATCAGGTATGCCAAAGTTTCACCTATAATGAGTAGTACAGTAAAACCTAGATTAACCAACCCTCGATTAACCGACTTTCGGATTAACCGTCAATCCCGGACCCCTAAAAAAAAAAAAAAAAATTTTAGCGCACTTGATTATCGCAATTTTTGTTATCACTCCTCCATCAAAATCTGCACACCTGCCGTTACAGCGCATTTTTCGGGCCGAGAATTTAGTTATCACGCATTTGCCTCCAGATGTATTGTTACCCCCTTGCTTCACCTACATCTATTGAGGATAAAATCTTTCACCTACAAATTGACAATAACACATTTGCTAGATGAAAATGAATGGAGGTAACAAAACTTGAAAGCGGTTGTACAAACACAAGCACTCACACATGCCTCGCTCACGCATCGAACTGCGCATCAGCCCTCGACGTCATCACACGAATGAGCCGTTTTCATTGGCCGGGATTTTTCAGTCATCAAAGCTCGTTTTTTATTGGCCCGCATCACCACAGCTGGGGTAGAAGGGGAAGTTTCAGAAAGCGTCCCTCTACCCCGGCTCCCCGCAGTCGTGGGAAACAAGGATTAGTCTTTTTTGTGTGTACCCTATTGTTGTCCATGATGGCTGAGGCCCCTCCCAACATGGCCCCACCACCAGCCCTCGTACCCGGACCTGCCGCTCAGAGGCAAATAAAGAAGAGGAAGACGCTGACGTACGCCGAGAAATTGGAGGCAGTGAGGCAAATTGATGGCAGCAAATCGAAGGGAGCAGTATTGCTCACACTTAGGGTAAAAATATGTTTTATGACTGAGTAAACTTATACAGTAGACAGACCTTATTAATGTTGTATAGCCATAAATATCCCTCAGTAATGAAAGCCAAATATGAGGTCAAGTGAACATTCCTGCCAAGACTTCGCCTTGTTTTTCTAATATGCAACCAATAGCCTAGCCCTATTTTCTTATGTATATGGCTTATGATAACATGAAAGGCTCTAAGGTGAGCCAAAATTAAATGCTATGCGTAAAATATGGATTGCAATTAACTTGATTAATAGGGGCCTATAAAACTCCTTTTTCATTCTTAGGCCAATAAATGTTTAAACGTGGGGCCTACTCAATTTAGTTATAACATGAGGAATATTTAAATAAGAAATTATACCAATAGGTTATAAGTTTGGTTTGGTTTGGTTATGTTATGGTATGTTATGTTAGGTTAGAGAATGTGTACATGGTTTTTTGGTGAGTGTCAGGCTGTCAGTAAGACATTTTGTCTAGCAGCTACCTTGGGTCTAGTTCCAGACTTTCCATGAACAGTATCATAGGGTAGAGTGTTAATTTAAGAAAATTTACGGATAATCAGATATATTTTCAGGTTTTAAATTATTGTTTTTTGTATGAACTTGAAGACAATTCAGACCAAATGACCCAAACATTGAAAGGAAAACACCATGTTCTAGGCTAAATTTCCCTAAAATTATTTTCCTTCTTTTGGCGACTTCACACACCATGGCGCATACTTCAGTCTCACTGAAATTTGGTCGTTTCTTCAGGTGGTTGTCCTTCCATCTTTTGTTTACAAACTAATATCACATGCATCGCTCTCAGCTGATTTCTCCTTCTCTTGTGATTGGTTGATGATTTTGTTAACTGAGCGCTGATTGGCCAACTAGCTCCTGCACTGTCATCTACCTTCCGACAAGAGAACTGAATTTACAGGGTAAACACAAGAGTTATGATAACTTACGGACTGCTTAAGGAACTGTAATTAAATTTTGAGCATGCTAAATTTACGGGACTGTGAGGAGTCTGCAATATATGGTACTGTATCTCGCTAATATACGTAACTTATGAGGTGTTTTGAGTATCCGGCCCCTGTACTGTACTGTACCTTCCTGTACTGTACCTTACTGTACTGTACCTTCCTGAACTGTATTTTACAGTACTGTACCTTCCTGTACTGTACCTTACTGTACTGTACCTTACTGTATTGTACTGTACCTTACTGTACTGTACTTACTGTACTGTACTGTACTGTACTGTACTGTACCTTACTGTACTGTACTGTACCTTACTGTACTTACTGTACTGTACCTCACTGTACTGTGCTGTACCTCACTGTACTGTACTGTACTGTACCTTACTGTACTGTACCTTACTGTACTGTACCTTACTGTACTGTACTTACTGTACTGTACTGTACTTACTGTACTGTACTGTACTTACTGTACTGTGTGCCCCTACTGTGCTGTGCCTTACTGTGTACCTCACTGCTGTACCTCACTGTACTGTGCCTCACTGTGCTGTGTACCTCACTGTACTGTACTGTACCTTACTGTACTGTACCTCACTGTGCTGTACCTTACTGTACTGTACCTTACTGTACTGTACTGTACCTCACTGTACTGTACTGTACCTTACTGTACTGTACTGGGACAGGTACACAAATGACTCAACCATTTATTTTTTTCACCTTAAATAATTTTACTCCAAAATCATGATAATTACCAACCTCCTTACTAATATCCATAATATCTACATCCATAAACTTGAGGGCTGGCTTAAAGCACTTAGACACAAGGCACAGGTGTACCAAGTGGGCATGGATTGAGGTGAGGTGAAGGGGAGATTCCTGGGTCTTCCTGATGGCACTGCTAACAACTTCTATTCCTCGCATCGCACAGCTCCCGGCAACTAAGAGATCTGCATAACTCCCACACAGATCAGCCACTGCATCAAAATACAATAAAGTATTACTCAATGTTCACAAAGATTCTAGTACATACTCTAAATATCAACCAAGTAAAGCTGCACAATGTACCACAGTTTCTAATGCTGGATACAAAGGAGTTTTAATACTGAAAATTAAATATCAAGTGAGTAAGGCGAGAAAATAGTAATGCAATGAAAGTTGGCAAGAGCAACAGGTGACATTTAGAGACTAACATATATGTGTGTGTGTAACAATAATAATAATAAACGGTTTATTAATAGAGTTGCAGGGGTGGCTGAAAATATACAGACTTATATTTGATTTAGACATACAGTGGGGTATGCTATAACGAACGGATCCTACTACGAATATTCCTATAACGAACAGTTTTACCTATAAAATTGAGAATGCTATAACGAACGAAACTCCTACAACGAACATTATTTATTTATTTATTTATTTTATTTATTTATTTTTTTACTAATTTATTGTTTTTTATTACAAGTATTAATAATATTCTTTATTTCAGGGGTTTAGATGCATATTTATGCACTTTTTTACAATTTTTACAATTTTATATTATAGTTTTCAGTGTTAAGTGGTTGTATTTGGGGGCCTGGAACGGATTAATCCTATAACGAACGAATGCTATAACGAACAAGGTTCTAGAACCAATTAGATTCGTTATAGCATACCCCACTGTACTGTTATTAGGAAAGTGACATTTCTCCATGTCTGTCAGTGCAAGCTGTGTTTTCCAATGAGTCACAGTTACTAGTTTGGTCATGGATTTCCAGCAAAAAAACACCCACTATTTGACTGCTGTTGATATTTTTTCAATACCTGTACATTAATATTATATTATTCTACTAAAGATGGAGCACGGTGATTACAACAAATGCCAGATATAATAAAAGGCAACCTCACAGGCACTAGGATGGCGGGTCTACCAACATAATGCACGAATCACAATTACTATGATCAGAAATATTGGTCCATTGTGACACATGGTATCTATGAGGAAAGGGACCGATATCTTGGGGGGGGGAGCGTACATGAGTCATTCCTTGTTATAAGACACTTCACACATTGTTTTTAATGAAAAGGAATTAATTTTATAATAAAGATTTCCAAAGGTTTAAGAATAATTTGCATGTATAAAAAGACTGACAAATTATTGGGACATCAATAAGGACTGTATAAAAGGATAGTTATATAGTGTACAGTATAGTACTCACTCATATCTGGTGCATACTTGATCTGTTCTTCAGCACACACATTGATAAATTCTGCAACAGTAGCATGGAGGGTGTCAATATTTGCATCATTATGAGTTGTATTCTGCAACCTAACACAAAGCACTGCCATTACCCCGAGGGAGTGGCTCTGTGGCTGCAGCGTTGCAAGAACTGTGTCCAGATGAGCAACATTTTTGGCCAGCACTTCGGTACTCTTGCTCACATACTTCACTACCTCTCCATAGTTGCCTGTAAGGTAAATGTCTACATTATAGTACAGTATTTGTCTTGCACACCAAACTCTCACTTCTTTCCTTCTAAACCAAATACTTACCAACTGTTTAACATTTATTTAACTTATAAATTTATCCTAAAATTATTTAACTCAAATGAAATTTGAAAATAAACTTAAATATTAATGATTTCATATCCCAATATTCACAACCTACTGTAGCAGCTTCCTCCTGTAAACATCTAGTACTGTACAGGTACTTCTCGACTTACGACCTACTTGACTAATGACCACTCTGACATACGACCGCCGCAGTCGTATAAAATATTTTTCAAATTACGTATTTTCGAGTCCTGACGTTAGTGATTGCGCTGTGTACTGACAAAATTTTCGTTTGTAATTCCTTTTAAAATGGCTGGCAAGCTTAAAAGTGAGAGTCTTGTGGTGCTGAGAAGAAAAAGAGACACCCATTTTAGATTTTATATGCATTATCTTCTCATTTTCGACTTACGACCTGGATTTGGGTCCCTAACCCCACCCCCGCTAAGTAGAATTAGAATTAGACCTATATATGTGTGTGTGTGTGTGTGTGTATGTATGTATATATATATATATATATATATATATATATATATATATATATATATATATATATATATATATATATATATATATATATATATATATATATATATGATTGCTTGAACTTAATCCGTTCCCAGAAAGTTAATTTAGATTTAACCCGAAAGGATAGATTAACCCCGAAACCATTAATGGGTTTTTGGGTAATTGGTTCCAGCTCACCGAAAATTTCCTAAATTCAACAAAAATGGTAGAAAAGTTCACTTACTTTGAGGTGTGTATGTAGAAGGCTCCTGGATGATGATGATGGGAATTTGAATGTGGGTGGAGGAGAAGGAAGAAGAGAAGGCATTGGGGTGGAAGAGAAGTCACCCCATGGCACCATTTCACCCATAAAATTTTAGTTTTCTTGGTGTAATTCAAGATTATTTTCTTTAAATCAACACTGCACTGCATTATATATTGTCAACATGTAAAATATATTTCAAAATGACCAATAATTTGCTTGGAAACACAGAAAAAAAGCGTTTAGTTGAAGAGAGTCTCAAGCAAGATGTTACCTCCAGTGAAAACAGAGAGACTAACGCCTGTTTGCTGTGTTAAGAGGCTGGATGCCGCGCATTAAACTAGTCACTTTACCTTCAATTATGTTCAATAATTGTTAAAATGACTAAAAAATTGAATATTAAACTTTTAAAATTATTGACTAGTATAAACTTCTTGATATTTACTAAAATAGTAAGGAATTTAAGCCCTAGAACCGATTAATGTATTGGTGGACTGATCCTAAAGCTGGTTGCCCGGTCAGTGCAAGCAAAAACATGTTGAGGTCGGTTCGTAAGAAATTCGTTAACCGAATTTTTGCCTAAACGGACATACATCCACAAAGAGGCGAAAACAATGCCAGGATTAAAGGCATTCAAGGACCGAATTACACTTCTGTTACGGGGGAATGTAGCTGGTTTCAAGATAAAGCCCTTCATGATCTATCATTCAGAGAACCCAAGGGCTTTTAAACATGTCAGCAAGCACACACTGCCAGTGTTTTATCGAAGTAACAAGAAAGCCTGGATAACCCTAGTACTGTTTGAGGTTTGGTTCCTGTCTTGTTTCATTCCACGAGCCAAGGAGTATTGTCTGCAACAAGGGGTTGCATTCAAGATTTTGTTAATTTTGGATAATGCTCCGGGACACCCACCAAACCTGGACGACATGTACCCTGCTGTTAAGGTAGTGTACATTCCACCTAACACTACCTCAATCATCCAACCCATGGATCAAGGTGCTATTGCAGCTTTTAAAACTAATTATTTATGTACGACCTTCGCTCAGCATAAGGATGAGGTTACAGGACAGTGCATGAATGGAACATGGAAGAAAGTCCTGAAAAGATATGTGAACAGTTTCAGAGGATTTAATGAAGATGAAGTAATTTCTGAGATGAGTAACAAGATAGTGGAGTTGGGTCAACAGTTGGAGTTAGAAATTGATAATGAAGATGTTGAGCAGTTAGTTGAAAGTGTAGCAGAAGAGCTAAGTAATGAGGATCTTATTGAACTGGATGCACAGAAAAATGCAGAGGAAGAAGAGAGACAAAATGTAGAAGAAGAACCTGCAACCCCCCAAAAATTTTCAGTGAAGCAAATAGCAGAGGCATTTGTTACAATTAATAAGGGGATGCAAATGTTTCACAAAATAGATCAAAATGTTGAGCGTTTTGCCAAAGTTGACAGAATGGTTTGGGACCCAAATCCAGGTCGTAAGTCGAATTGGTCGTAAGTCAAAAATGCGAAGATAATGCATATAAAATCTAAAATGGGTGTCTCTTTTTCTTCTCAGCACCACAAGACTCTCACTTTTAAGCTTGTCAGCCATTTTAAAGGGAATTACAAACGAAAATTTTGTCAGTACACAGTGCAATCACTAACGTCGGGACTCGAAAATACGTAATTTGAAAATTATTTTGGTACGACTGGGGCGTTCGTATGTCCGAGTGGTCATAGGTCGAGTAGGTCGTAAGTCGAGGAGGAGCTGTATATATGTATATATATATGTATATATGTATACTTCCATATACGTAGAAACAATACCTCACTAGTCGGGCAATCCCCGATGGAGGTTCACGTTGCTTACGAGAGACGAATCAACAGACTTTGTGTAAAATAAAACTAAGCCTACGATTGCTTTTCTTGTCCTTGTGGTGCTGTGGCACCTATCCTTGGTCACACACAGAGGTCCACAGTTCAATTCCCGACTAGTGATCGTAAACCCATTCGCGGGTTTACGATTCGCGACTTCAATGATTCACAGTAAGCGGCCTTGTGGCTCGGGTGGCTCAGCGCAACGAGTCACCCCACACGTCCGCAGCATCTCATCTCACTCTGTTTGCCCTCACCCAGTACCCATGACCAAGCATCTCGTGTCATACTCTCAAAACCTTCGTGTTTCTTTGTGAAAATGGCCCAGAAAGGACTGCCTAGTGTCAGTGCTTGTGATGCTAGTGGTGTGAAACATAAAAGGCAAAGGGTCAGTGATGACTCTGGCAAAGAAAGTTGAATTATTAGACAAGTTAAAGGAGGGGATGAGTGCTACCGCGGTTGGTCGGTTGTTTGGTGTGAACGAATCCACAGTGCGGTACATAAGAAAGAATGAACAGACAATTCGTGTTTCTGTTCAAGCAAGTGATCCTGCAAGTGCTGAAGTGGCGCAAATTGTTCGTGACAAGAACGTAGTGAAAACTGAGAAAGCTCCAGACTTCCACATACGAATCTAAGTAGTACAGTATTGTGAGTTAAGTTTTTCATACACAGTATAAGTACCGGTATACCTGTATATTAGTGCACTAAGGTATTATATAAGTGGCTATTTTCGGTTTTGCCAATTCGCGCCATTACTTGGAACCTATCTCTCGCGAATGGCAAGGGTCTACTTTTTCATATAAATAATAACTAAATCCTAATATGTAATATACAAATAAATAAAAACATGCCTTGTGCATGGAGGCTGCCGGGCTTGTGAGTGGTGACGCCAGCATCACCAGTATAAACAGTTGTAGCTTGGCGGGCCTTTGTTTTCACGCATCTGAACAGGAAAAGGAGAAAAGTTTTCTCAGGTTTCTTATGGCATTTTTGCGTCCCTATTCAACATGAGCAAGAAAAGAAGTGATGGTAGTGTTGGTTCAAAAGCTAAAATAAAGTGTATAAGCTTAGCCGAGAAACTAGATGTGTTAAGACGATGTGAAAAAGGCGAGAGGTCTGTGGATATTATATGGAGCAAGCAATGAACATATTTTCTGAAGTGGATCCATTAACAGAACGAAGCATTAAAATTAACAGAGACCTGAAAAACACAAATGGCCTCTACATAAAGATGTAGCTTTATTATTTGAATGCCTAAACCATCAACTTCAGCTACACCATCAAATTCAGCAAGAACTTCAGGTTCAGTAACAGTTTCAGCAACAGCTATGACATCTTTATGGAAAGCTACAGCTTCAACCAGAGTTGAACCTGATGACTTCGTCATCTGAGTAAAAACTCACACAACAACATTGACTGTCCTTATGTTTTAGACTTTACCACCATTGGTGAGTAGTATTTTTGTTTTACCTTAGTAGGCTCTCTCCAATAACGTCTAATAGGTGCCTGAAAAACGCCGTTATTAGCAAAAACGTTATTTGTGTGACATTAAAATTCATGTAAAAAGGGTTTATTGGTGCAGCCGCCCCAAGAATTTCACCCATTTTTTCCCCTTTGAAGCCCTCCTAACACTTTTTGTTAGCTGAAATAAAAAGAATTGTTATTCAATCATCAAAATAAAGAGTTTGAGTAATATAACACTTAGTTTGGTGGAGTTTTTGAGGTGCTTGGTGTGATGATTGTTCCGTATCTGAGGGCCGCTAACACTTGCACTGTCTTTCATTCTACAAGCTAACCATTTCAGAAGAAAATGCTCTGTTATCACTAACAACCTGTTTCTATCACCTTTATCATTCATAGCTCGCCTCGCATTTCCATCACTACCGAAATATTTTTAACCAGCGCAATACTCTTCTTGGTCTCCTTTAAGTTCCTCTTAATGTTTCGCACTGTAGACTCAGGACAGTTCAATTTCCTCACAATATCAATGTTCCTTGCACCACTTTCAATGAACTCAACAATCTGTTCTTTATCCTTGACCGAGTAGGCACGCTTATTATGGCTTTGTCTCTTAGCTTTGGGGTCTTTTTTCTCAATCACTTGAAAAGTTCCCGAGAGTTCAGGCGGCAAATCACTCCCTTCACCACCTCCCTTAGCCCCACAGGCAAAAATGCGGAAGCCATTATTGATCACCGACCTTAGCAACCACTGATTATAGAGGCGAAAATCTTACACGTGGGCGCAGCGCTGTGTTCGACGGAGCGTGAGTGAGAGTGAGGCAGAGCGGACAACTACGTCATCAACATGGCGGCAAACAAACGCTTTCATAGATGCGCTCGGACGCTTCCCGCAAAATCTCCGTTACTCAAGAGAATCCAGACGTTATTATCGAAAATGGGTATCTATTGTAACTTACCGTTATTGTCAAAAACGTTATTGTGGAAGGGGTTATTGGCGAGAGCCTACTCTACATCCATAAGTATTAATTAAAACATATATGAACAGTAATAAGTATTGCTTTCATATTCTTATGTAGAGAAATGATGATGTTTTCACATGTTTGCACTTACGTTGGCCTTTTTTTACAGGGAAGAGCCCACCCGGGCACAGGTCATCGACCCACAACAGGGCGTGGGGGGGCAAAAAAAAATACGAGTAAAAAGAAATAAAAAATATAAAAGAAAAAGATTATATTAATCTACACCACGAAGATGCCAGAAAACCAGCTTTCTGAAGTGAGACAGATTGTACGAGTATGGAAACACAGAAAAGGGCAGAGCATTCCACAGTTTGGCTGTGTGAGGAAAGAAGGATGTACTATAATGGGTTATTCTAGTGTGACCGACATCCACACAGAAACGGAGGTCACCGCAGGCAACATGAGTGATATTAGCCCACGGCCTTGCCGGCGGTACACAGGATGCCAAATCCACCGAACATTGCCCGTTTAAGATCTGTAAAAGAGAGAGCGAAGCAACTTGAGGCGAGAAGAACGGGAAGAAAGATTATCAAATAAAGGAGGAGAGTTAATAAAACAGAATGCCTTTGATTTCACCCTATCTAACAGTTGGACAGAAGAAGAGCCACCCCAGATATGAGAGCAGTACTCCGAGTTAGGACAGATGAATCTCTTATATACTTGAAGTAATTGCTCAGGAATTAAGTAGCTACGGCATCTGTACAGCATTCCCAACTTTCAGGATGCAGCTTTAGAAATGCTGAGGATGTGTGGCTTCCATGACATATTAGAGGAAATGGTGAGGTCTAACATATCTATTTTAGAATTTGGCAGAATGATAGTGTCCTGAAATGTGATTGGTGGGAGATCATCTAATTTGGAAAGTGTAATTCGTAAATACAGTCGGCCCTTAACATACACGGGTTTAACATACAGTGAGTTCTGCTATAACACTTGTTTTGACAATGCGAATTGGCTCTAATGCGATTTATGAATAGAGGAACGATATTTGTATAACGCGAACGCTTGTTTGCTGTAACACGATTTTTGCTTACTATTTCTCCAATTTTGTGGTATTAACTGTGAATCTGGTGAAGAAGAATATCTCCAAGAAGCGTTCTGGTGATCGCATTCCCGGTGGTGATCGTAAAAGAAAGGCTATAACCCTTGAAGAGAAGCTCGATGTTATCAACCTCAAAATCACCCTTCTCCCCCATCAAGTTATGTTCATATTTTTTCAAGGTAAAGTGCTACATTTACTGTATGATTTCATTATTAGATATGAATGTAACATTTATTTAGACTGTGCTAACCTTTGTGTTAGGCTAACTACTAATTTTTTTTTCGATTTCGAATAGTAATCTGCACCTAACCCTATTTTCTCCATAAGCCCTGTTATTTCTATTACGCGAATTTCTATAACACGATGTTTTACAAGAACACAACTATCGCGTTATAGCAGAACTGACTGTACACGGATTTGCAAATACGCAGATTGCCACCAGAGGAATATACATTCAAATCGCGCGCGACACCACACACTGCCCGCCACACCACACACACACACACATCGCCAGCCACGCCACCCTGCGTTCCCGGCAGTAGTGACGTAGTGACGATGTGGAGGCAGAAGGATAGAGCGGGGACGAGTAGTGACGCTCTGGAACCGGGAGCAGGGACAAGTGGAGATGCCAGCCAGTACATTATTAATTGTTTTTATAGCTCTTTTTGCATTTTAATATTACCGTATATACTCATCTATAACCTTCCCTCGTTTATAAGTCGACCCTGATTTTTTTTACCAAAAAATCGTTAATTTATGATATTCCTTGTTTATAGGTCGACCCAAGTTTTTGGGGGCAATGGAACAACAAAACCTTCAGGCTCGCTGTGCCTAAAACACCAAGTGCCGAAGGCAAATTGTTTACCATTTATTATTACGACACTGTACACTGAAAAGCGGGTAGTTTCAACAAAAATATTGTATATTTCCATTCAAGTATATATTCAAGTCAATTAGAAGGGAATATTACTGTAATACAACAGTTTTTAACTGAAAACCATTCGAAAAGCGATTACGGTAACATCTTTAGAACGAAAGAAAGCGAAAGTCATTGCTTTCATCACCATTTTATCCCACTTTCCACTGTAATACGATCATGTCATTTCAGCAAAAATATTACATTTCCGTGAATGTATTATATCAAGCACAGTATGAATAGAATATCACTAATATAACAGTATTTTAACAAAAAACTATTAAAAAAACGAGTAACATATCTTGAACATCGGAAGGTGAGGTAAAGTCTTTTGTTTTCATGTAGTTTACAGTGGTCTCTCAGTTAACGAGCACAATCCGTTCCAGCAGGTTGCTCGTTAACCGAAACCATTGTTTCAATGGGTTTTTGGGTAATTGGTTCCAGCTCACCGAAAATTGCCTAAATTCAACAAAAAAGGTAGAAAAGTACACTTACTTTGAGGTGTGTATGTAGAAGGCTCCTGGATGATGATGATGATGGGCATTAGAAAGGGGGTGGAGGATAAGGAAGAAGAGAAGGCATTGGGGTGGAAGAGAAGTCACCCCATGGTGCCATTTCACCCATAAAATTTTAGTTCTCTTGGTGTATTTCAAGATTATTTTCTTTAAAACAACACTGCACTGCATTATATATTGTTAATATGTAAAATATATTTCAAAATGACCAATAATTTGCTTGGAAACACAGAAAAAAAGCATTTAGTTGAAGAGAGTCTCAAGCAAGATGTTACCTCCAGTGAAAACAGAGAGACTAACGCCTGTTTGGTGTGTTAACAGGCTGGATGGCACGCCAGAAACTAGTTTCTTTACCTTCAATTATGTTCAATACCTCATAAGTAAACATTATTATTGTCTACATATGTTAATAACAACAATATGATGGAGACTTCTACAAGAATAATAGGTAATTATATAGGACTAACCCACGAGCGAAATTGATTGAAAACAATTATAAAAATGCAGGATTTCCATTGCTATATTAAAGTGGACACTGTTGTAATTTGTGGAAATATGTTAAAAAAATGGCTATTTTTAAAATAAACGCTACTTAACATTTGTTGGTATGAAGAACAGACCTTACCAATCAAACCTACCTAACCTTACCTAACTTCCCCGGTATATTAAACAGAAAGAACTTACTATGATATGGTGAAATTTGAGGCATTTCTGGACGTGATATGATATGGCCGAATCGGTGCTGCAGCCCCGGTGGGTTAGTCCTATATATTAACCGAAGAATAACCAAAATAATCGGTAAATTTGCACTTCCACCTCCCACTGTGTTAAAAGTCAAAAATATATTTTCTAGTGTATTTGTGTGTGTTTAGACCGAATATGACCTTCATTTCCATCGGAAATTGACCGTTTTTTATTTTATCATTTTTTTTTCGTGGGACTTTTTCGAAAAAAATTAATGGCTAAGCTAATAAAAAATAAACCAAAACACACTAGAAAAACAAAAACCTAACCTAACCTAACTGACTCTCACCATATAATGGAATCACCTATTTCTTACCTTATTGGGCTGGTTCTTGTTCTTCGTTGGATTCTGAGATTCTTACACAACGCCACATATGATGTTCTTTGAGATATTAACATTCAGTCTTGCACTTAAAACACTTCACTGAGGTTGGAAGAACACCATGAGATCAAAAAAATGCTATAGTTTCTTCGTTTTTCCCCCAAAACTCGCAATCAGCTCCATATAATTGAAGTGACACCCATCGCAGACTTCCATGGTGGGAAATGACGTTGAATTTCGAAATATGAGACCCAAAATAAATATCGATATTGAATGGGCCAAAAATACCGCAAATTAAACCACAAATCATTTTAATTGGTCGCAAAAAAAAAATGCTTTTGATCGGTAGCGTAACGCGTACGGGAATGCATGCGTGTGATGATTAATGAAGGAGACGCTCAGTGTGAGAGGTAAGGTAGGTGATAATGGCAGAAGATTAATGGAATAAAAGAGAGAAAATCTTGGATATGTTATCTCCGTTATTATACAGAGGCGACGGTAATGTAATACTGTAGATGAAAATGATCTTATAATTAGACGTCTTATTAGAATATGATAATAGATTAGTTGTAGGAATGTGGAATGTTTAAACACAAAAATACCAAATAATCAATAAGACAAGTCAATAGACCCATGGCCATAATATTAGGGCCACCTGACCCACTAGCTGCATGGCCATAATATTAGGGCCACCTGACCCACTATAGCTGCATGGCCATAATGACATTCTTAGATAATAGAATCCATTACATGCAGGGTTTAACATTACAAAGGCGAGTTTTGGATGGGTGAAACTTTTTCTAACCAAGCTTAAGCTTACCTGGTGGCCTATGGACCAGGTCACCACACAATTATGGCCACACATTCACTAAAACGGACAGAAATAATTGTGGTTATGTCTCATTTTTTGCTTCACGGCTCTCATTAAAATATAACTGCTAAAATAAAACATACTAAATATTAATATTTATCTAGATGAAGGAAAATAAATCGAGTCAAATCCTCTTTGGCTCGTCAGGTTTTTGTGGTCATAGCTGTCTGTACCTCCCTGCAGCTCCCTGACCAGCACATATTAATGCATCGAGTTGTTACTTGAGCCACCGTTACTGACCTTGTGAGGACAGAGACGTAACATTATTAACAAAGTGTTCCAGAGCAGATGCCATGGTTTGGTACAGTAGGCGTCGCTTACTCTCTGACTCAGGACCAGGGACACTAGTGGAACTTTTGTCAACATCTTGATAATTTGACCACAAGCTTCAAAACTTGAGACAAATTTTTAAAAGCCTCATAATTATTAAAAAAGTATATATATTTTTAAATTTGTTTTGACATTTAAGAATCCTTGGTCACTTGTAACCTCTTCACCACTGATCGGCTCGTTAGCCGCTTGGGCGATCGGGTTTTTTTTTTTTTTTTTTGCGGGGATTAGCCCACCCAGGCCAGGTCACTGACCCACATTGGGGCCTAGGGGGTGAAAATGTAATTAATAATAACAATAATAATAATAATAAAGAACCATAAAGAAATACAAATTGAAAAAAAATTTATTGAGAAACAATATACAGTATATATGTTGTGTTGTCAATAGTAAGAGAAACAATTGAGACCCTGCAATTGTGTGTAAATGAGCAGAAAGTGAGATCAGCAACCTGGGAGTTGGTCACAATTTTCGTGATGCCATACAGCAGCAGGGTCTACCATTAGACAACACATTATGCTTCCAATATCTTCCCAGGCGGTAGTACCTCCCTGTTTGGTAGCTGCCTACTACCTACCTACGTCTCTGATTACTTTTCCTTTCCTTTTATCCTCTTCACCACTGATCGGCTCGTTAGCCGCTTCGGCGATCGGTCACGTCTCTGTCACGCACTGTTGGCCAGTACTGGGCATGTTCAAAGGAGGGCCACCAAGCTGGTGCCTGCACTTCGGCATCTCAGCTACCCTGCGAGATTGGAGCGCCTGAACTTGCCTAGCTTATACTACAGACGGGCAAGGGGGGACCTAGTTGAGGTTTATAAGCATCTCAGGGGGCACTACTCAGTTGAGTGTCCTTACTTGGAGCTGGCGGACGCTCGCCCCACAAGGGGTCACAGCTCAAGATTGAAGAAGCCGCAAGTCCGGAAAACCGTGAGGGCAAACTTTTTCGGAGTGAGGGTTGTAAACTCTTGGAACAATCTACCAGAAAGTGTTGTGACGGCACCGAGTGTGAGCTCTTTCAAGAGAAGACTTGACCAACACTGGAGCGGGTTCAGGTACATTCAGGAGCCGGTGCATGCCCAGTATTTGCCAACAGTGCGTGACAGAGACGTGACCGATCGCCCGGGCGGCTAGCGAGCCGACCTTTTGGTGAAGAATATAAAGGAAAAGAGTCGTGACCGATCGCCCAAGCGGCTAACAAGCCGATCAGTGGCGAAGAGGATAAAAGTAAAAAGTAAAAGGCTCCTGAATGTACCTGAACCCGCTCCAGTGTTGGTCAAGTCTTGTCTTGAAAGAGCTCACACTCGGTGCCGTCACAACACTCTCTGGTAGATTGTTCCAAGAGTTCACAACTCTCACTCCGAAAAAGTTTGCCCTCACAGTTTTCTGGACTTGCGGCTTCTTCAATCTTGAGCTGTGACCCCTGGTGGGGCGAGCGTCCGCCAGCTCCAAGTAAGGACACTCGACTGAGTAGTGCCCCTTGAGATGCTTATACACCTCAATTAGGTCACCCTTGCCCGTCTGTAGTATAAGCGAGGCAAGTTCAGGCGCTCTGTTTTTAAGGGTTTTAGAGCCAAAAAACAAACAAACCGAAGCTAAATTCATATAATAAAAGTTAGCGGTTAGCGTTAGCTTCCGCTAATTATTTTAGCTGTTTAGCGGTTTAGCGTTAGCAAAATTAACTTTTTAGTTAGCTGATTAGCGGTTAGCGAAGCTAACTTTTCATTTAGCTGTGCCCACCACTGATTTAAACTTACCCTTCCCTGGTCCTGTTTTACTCCTTGTCCCAAGTAACCAATTTTACTCCCCAGGACCTGCTTGTTTTTTGACTTCCTCTTACCCTGACCTCTCTCTACTGGAGAAACCCCCCCTTTGGAGTGACAATTTCACACTCCAGGGATGCAGACAACGTCTTTACCCCTCGCGCGAGACAAGTGTACTCCGTCACAACTGTACAGGTAGTCGTTGCCATAGAATGGTTGCCAGTTATCAATGAACGCCCAACCATTGCTTGCACAATGTTTTTCCAGTCGGCAATTTATAGTAATTGCCCTGGATAGCCATTCACGACCAACTCCTCTTCTAGGCAAGACACCACATACTATCGGGATCCCTCCCCTATCTCTAACCTTCCCCAGGGCCTCCTTATACCTCTTGAAAAGTTCCTCAAAACAAGCTCCAGTCAGCATCAGGCGACGGTAAGAAAACCTGGAATGTCATAAATTATATTCAGAACAGGAACACTCAGCCTTTGGCCCCCCACTCAGCTTTTATGATAAATGATTCAGTTGTAACGGAACCCTCCCCCATTGTCAACCACTTCAATGAATACTTTGTTAATGTTGGCAAAAATCTTGCAGAGAGCATCCCTGATCACCATGAGGAATTTAGAGCCTACCTGCAAAACAGACAGCAAAATGAGCTTTTCTTATCCCCTGTCACAGCAGATGAATTACTGGTCATCATAAAAATGTCCAAAGATGCAGCAGCAGGCGAAGACAATGAGCACCATTAAGAAAGTAGCCCACTTATTACTACTTGTTCTCCTACACATTTGTAACTTCTCCTTCGCTAGTGGTGTCTTTCCTGATAAACTGAAAATTGCTAAAGTTCACCCAGCATATAAAAAATCTGGGGACAAAGATCTCTTCAAGAATTACCGCCCCATATCAGTCCTCCCAGCCTTGGGTAAGATACTGGAAAAGCTAACATGTCATAGACTAAATTCCTTCTGAAATGCCAATAACATCTTTACAGACTCCCAGTTTGGATTTAGAGCTAGCAGGGTCGACAAAGAGTGCTCTGCTATCCTTTACTAATGACATCTTAAATTCCCTTGATGACAGTCAGTTCACAGTCGATATATTCTTGGACCTCTCTAAAGCTTTCGAAACTGTCGACCATACCATCCTCCTTTCAAAGCTTGAACATTACGGCGTTAGGGGCCTGTCCCACAATTGGTTTACCTCATATCTGTCCAACAGGATGCAGTATGTCTGCTATAATAATCACCAATCTGACTCCTCACCAATCTTTTATGGAGTCCCCCCACAGTTCCATTCTCGGTCCAGTACTGTTTTTGTTGTACATAAACGATATAGTCCACACCACCTCACTCATAAAATACAACTTATTTGCAGACGATAGTAATCTCTATGCCAGAAACTCAGACCTCTATTCCTTGATGAGAACTATGAACACTGAATTAACTAAAGTCAGGACCTGGGTAATAGGTAATAAACTGACCTTAAACCATGAGAAAACCCACTACATGATCTTTCACAGAAGGAAAACTTTCCCCCAGACTTGGACCCTCTGTACCTTGGTAATACAGTCCTTAAACGCGAACAAAATACTAAATTCCTCGGAGTTGTTGTTGATGAGAAACTTAACTGGAGAAACCACATACAAGCCATTCACAGTAAAATCAATAAACAGTGTGGATTCATGTATCACACTCGACACCTGATACACACTATGGGGCCCCCATAGTGTGTGTCAGAGGCCCCCCATAGTATGGGGGGCCTCTGGCTCTTCAATAACACAATCTCTGGTTACTGCACAAAAGAGAATTGTACGGACAATGACCTACTTGAAAAAACAGATCACACAAACGAAAAATTTGCTGTATTGAAAATTTTAAAATTCGAAGATATTTACACCGAATCTTGTCTCAATAGGAATGTTTGTAACTCTAATCAGCGTTTACTGCCACAAAACCCTGACTCAACCTATATTTAGCGTTGATGACAAACTACTTCTCTGCTTCTAAATACGCAGTGTCACAAACCACACATTCACCATCTTACAACCACACGTACAGTATGAAATGTGTACTGTACCCTGATGCAAGCTCTGGGGCTTTGTGTAGTCTGCCTTACTGAAGATATTGGAGAACGTAAAACCAAATCACTTCTTTGTGATATTAAACGTCAAAAAAATCATAGTTTTCTGACTTAGACTAGACTTGTCCATCGGGAAGCAGAGTTTTATGATGAACAATGAAACCATCACTTTACAAAACATCTTGGTTATTTTCATCGCACAAGTTTCAGAGCAGTCTATCTCCGTCATCAGACAAACTCCAAAACAAAACCTTAAATGGCGTTAGAACTCAGTTGTGTAGTACAGTATATATGAAGTCAGTGTCAGACATGATAAAACAGGAAATCTATACATGACAAGAACTTAACGAAAATGAACTCTCGAGACCGAAGGAAAGTAGAAACACAAGGTATAAGGAAGTCTCGTTCCTCTCTAAGCAGGGTCTCTCCTTAATAGGCAATAGAGTCTCCATTGTCAGGAGTCCTCTACAGTAGAGTTAGAGTGGGTGGTGACAACTGTAGTTTAGTCGAGCTGTAAGTAGAGATTGGCGTTATGACCACGCGCACGGATGTCGCTATGAGATATATTACTAAGTGCCGGTTTGTTCTAAATGACGCCTTTATGTTCAAAGATACGTACTTTTACTTGGCGTTTCGATTAACCAATGTACACTGTCGCAGCGGCAGCACTGGTATTACAGATTACAGTAGAGATGCTTGTAAGTCCTTAGCAAGATCATCTTTGAACTTAAAAGAAACTGTTGTTAGTCTGATTGAGCCAAATTATTTCTCTAATCAGTATGCTGGGGATAACAGTCATTAAACACACACACACACTGACGTAATATTTACTTAGGAAGTGCAACTCATGATGCGCAGTCGTTGGTTTCATTGTCTTAATGTTGTTCCAGAAGGATTCAGTCCTCGCTCACAGGATATAACAGTCCCAATAAATGCCAGTGTATATGCTGATTATCTAACCAAAGGAATATTATTTCTGACAAAAATCTGTGAAAGAATAATGAAGTTGTAAATGTTACCAACTTAGAATAGGAAACGGTAACTTTGGTATTAATCGCGTCAGTGGTTACCTACCAAATTGGCCACCAGGGGAGCTTGACCGACTATAAAACCTTGCACATGTCCTCGGACACACCAGAAGGACGTCACGATTTAGTACCTGGGTCAGACGACCGAGGTCAGACTTACGATGGGGCTGGTGAGTAGCGATGATAACGTTAAAACATCTCTGCTTTAGAAATAAGCAGAAGTTTTTTGCTAAAAAGGGACTTCCTTTTGTTTTATTTTTACAGTTTAAAGCAATTTAATATTTTATGGTACAATTTACTGTTTCACTTAAGACGTAGTTTACCATCATATGACAGTCAAATTATACCTAAACTAGGTTAGCCTTATATGAAGCCGTTATTGTTAAATAAGTATTAACACCATCAGTATTTTTAAGACTTTGCATCGTCCTAATTACATGAAGAAAGAAAAGGAAAATAAATTTGTTCACTTAACTGCCTCAAGGATTTGGAAGAACCACGGATCAAGATAAAAACACGAAAAAAAGAGATAATTTACAGGGTTATGAGGATAATAGGTTCATTTATTTATTTACTTTCTAATCACTCCAGGATGAGTATAAAATAAGTGGGAGTCCGCAGTTGTTGAAGCGTAGTAGGAGCATTATAACAAGAATTTGATCAGTGTGGTGGAGTAAAGGTCAACAGTTATACGAGTGTCTGAGGAAACACTTCCTCGTGGTCGATCTCATTGTTTTCGTTATTCTAAATCTTACGTAACATAACCTAACAAACATTTAGAATAGGTTCTGGTGCAAAATGTGAAGACGTCATTCAACGTGTTCACAGATAAACGCCATCAAGAAGGTATTTCTCCAGTGGATATATTTCCCGATTTTGTTCTACTTTGTGCGTAACCGAGGGACTTTTGTCCGGGGGGAGCTTTTACCGGGAGGCTTTTATCCTAGGGGTCTTTTGTCCGGGGGGAGCTTTTACCGGGAGGCTTTTATCCTAGGGGTCTTTTGTCCGGGGGGAGCTTTTACCGGGAGGCTTTTATCCTAGGGGTCTTTTGTCCTAAAGGGCTTTTGTCCTGACACCACTGTCAACTGGCTCTCCCAAACTGGCTTGGGTCGGGTGGATGTGTGTTTTGCGTATTTTAATTATTTTTTCTGAACAAACCGGTAGCTGCATTTTTTACTGTACATTAGTAATCGGGATGATAATAAATGTACTGAAAGCGATATTACGACGCTTTGTGCCAGAAAAAAATAGGTTACGTTTGAACTAATGTTATTAAATCGTGTCCCTCAGAGAACGCAATCTAGTGCAGTTTATCATCTGTTCCTCAGCAGATTTTCTAATTTCTATCGTTCTATTAACTTTCCCCATATGACGCCTCCAATAAGTTAGTCATGCTCAACTCATTTATTCTACAAAGTGTACAATTTAAATTTAAAGAAGTTAACCTTAATTTTGTCCTTGTTCTCTTGAAAATCTGCTAGTATGGGTTTCTAGAAACTATAGGTGAAGTTATGGTTTCGTTTCACTTTAACTATTTAAAGGGAAACTTCGCTACCAACTTTTTCTCTATTTTGCATCATTAAATATTTGTCCTCTTTTAAATTTTCTTGGTACTTGACTTTTAGCGCTTGTATATAGTCAGCCTTCCTCTTCGAATAATTCTATTCTCGTATTGAATTAAAATATATCTCTTTTGTTTCGTATATACAATATGTTCTTGAATCCTAAGGAGTCTAAAGCTCATTCCTTCCAGTTAATAATCCTAAATTAAGTTATCCGTAAAACCCTTTGATTTATGATGAAAAGAAATATTTTTTAATGCATGTTCAGCTTTTATTAATGGTCATATTTTCCCCCCTTACAGTATGCAATAGTTCTAGTTTTGTTGGTGGCCTTGGTTGTTTTGCTAGGCCCAGCCAGAGCCCTGCCCTCACCCTCGGCTGTCCCTGAGGCTGACCCCGTGGCTGGCCCTATACCTGGCCCTGTAGCTGACCCCGTGGCTGGCCCTATACCTGGCCCTGTAGCTGACCCCGTGGCTGGTCCTGTACCTGGTCCTGTAGCTGACCCCGTGGCTGGCCCTATACCTGGCCCTGTAGCTGACCCCGACCCCTTCTTTGGCCGGTACCGGCCTTGGTGGCGTCGCCGCAGGTATGGTTGGGGCCGCCGCCGCTGCTGCTTCGGGCGTTAGAACCATCGCCTTCATAATGTATAGTGATACTCTCTCTTAGATGAACAGTACAGTTGAGCCGCCCGTAATATATAAGTAATAGGAAATCTTAGTAATATTGATATATAGTGTCAAGGCTTAATTGCTTACGATGATTTTCAAATAATTTTCCTGTATCCCGAGTTAAACAATCAAAGTGCCATATGTTGATGGAAAAAAGGTTATGTTTTTTGAAGGATCTGTTACAGTTGAACTGCATCTTTTACAAGTTTATTTAGTGTTTCAATATTGAAAAAATCTTATTTTTTTTGTGTAGATTGACATGTAATAAATATTGTGAGCTTAATCCTTAAAGCACAACCGCACCCTTTAACATTACTAGTTTAGTCTAACTCCTCTCCAAGTTTGGCAGGACAAGAAAGCTTACAATAAAGTTGTTTTCATTTCATGACATTTGTTTAGTCGAATGTATTTTATTTCAACCTTCAGTTTAGAAACAGTATTTTCTGTAAGTTCTGAAAATAAGCTTGTCAAGAGACTGACATTATGTGGAAATAAAATGTGAACTTTTTTATCCCATGACTCACCGCACCAAGTGGGAACAAAGATAATAGATTAGTTACATGCACACACTTAATCACATTACAGAGAGTTAACTAAGACGATCATTTTGTTTTAGACACTAAACAATACTTGGACCACCCCCAACGACCCAGTTGTTAATGGGTACCTGATTTTGCAATTGAGGAAGTAAAGGTCAAAAGACTATAGGGTTTATTTATCAGTGGAATAATGTCTTACAAATTATTCTCGTAAAGACTGTCATTATCGTAAGTTAATGTGCAGCACACTGAGGATGCCTTCACCTTGTCTTTGTGGGAGTGCCCACCTGTTATCTAAACCGATATTGCTGAGTCAGTTGTAAACTTCCTCGTGAGTAACCCTGAGTAAGGAATCTACCTGATGGCACAGCCTTGGGAGCGTGAAGCCAATCACTTTTCACCTGAATTCAACAGATGACAGAAACTTTAATAATGTCTTCCATGTTGAAAACTACAAATGAGCAACTACAGTAGTATAAGATTGACAAAAAAAGAAGCTTAATAATGTTAGGGAACGCAGAACAAGTTACCATAAAAAACTAGAAGTGCATAATTTGCATTTTGCATCCTCATGAAGTGAGGTTGTCTGATGAAGGATAACTAGACAGTAGACATTGATAGTTATAAAGTTATGTACAATCCAGTTGGAGAAAAGTTGGCAGGTATCAGTGGCCATTACTCCTTAAAAGAATGTATGCTATTCCTTGCAAACATAAATGAGAATTTACACGTACTGAATGACGGCGTAGTCGACACAGGAACGGACAAAGGACTTGTACATGGTGAGAAGTACAGGGATGGTGGCACCAAGGGAACCCCTGCACATGGTAGAGAGGGGAGCGAGACGCCGAAAGCATATGTCTCGAAGATAGCGGACTTCAGGGATCTGACAACGTGTGCGAGTTACATACACACCCAGGTATTTTGTCTCATTAATCCAGCCCAAGGGCGTTCCTGATAAGAGAAGGGGTGGAGGTACAACACGACCGTGCCACATGGCTTTTGTTTTAGCAATTGAAAGAAGGAAACCAAGTGAATCACATTCTCTGGAGACCAGATGAAGGACTTCCTGCAAGCGTTTTATGTTGAACATTTTTAGTCTCTGATTTGTTGGTAGAGTTCATGAATATACCTATATATGAAGTCTCTCTGGTGAGGATCCATAAATTTACATGTAATATTTTCCCAAATAAAAGGCCATTTAAACAGCGGACCAGCCCAGGCCATCAACTGTAAACTATAATAATTGGTATGTTCAATTCATTGTTCCTTCTCCTTTCAGTAATGAAAGCTTTTGTTAAACGACCCACCCACCCCATGTCTTTGTATGTAATAAGTAATTTTTGTCTAATGTATATTTTCAGCCTACGGGCTGCAGAACTTTTTTCAATAAACCGTTAATTATTATTATTATTATCTTACATTTGCTTCAGCCTTTCATGTTAATTCATCGTCCATACAGAGGTTCACGGATTATCATTATTCTGAAATATATAAAGTAAATGTTTTCTGATTCATTCATTAATTTATGTTTTCATTTTATATTAGACAACTTCTGTATGCATGCCTCACCCCTCTTCGCTCCCCCTCTCCCCATGCTTCGGGTTATTATTTAACAGATTAAAATACCTAAATGAGGGACTAATCTTTATTTAAAGGGTTAATTATGATATATTATGATGTATCAGACTGGTTTGACGGGCCTCCTTAAGAGTGAGTGTTAACAAATTCTGGACTAGTCATCCTTACAATAATGTTTTCAGATTGGTGTAATGTTACGTCCCCTGAGGGTTGGTGCTTATTCTTCTTATTCATAGTACTTAGTTTCCGGGCATGCTGGTCGTGGGTATATGAGTCTGGTCGGGCAGCAGACCGGCACACAGTGTTGAGCCCAATAGATCTCCCTCTCAGACGTCATGAATTTGGCGAGTTGACACAGGACCAGGAGAGTAGTGCCTTGATTCTCTATTATATTTCTCTGGCTTTGTTCATCTCCTAAAGTAAGTTACCGTGATGCTACTTCTAAGTTTCAGTTATGTTTTTAATTTATATAGTATTAACAGTAACTAAAACAAAAAATACAGATTATATGTACAAAATTTTCATCAATTTATGTCTAGTGCTATAGTTTATTGAATTTCCATAACTAATAACACAAATTCATTGTAAACTATACTTTATTGTTAATCTGTGGTTCAGTAGCTCTCTTCGGTTACTTTGACGTGAATCTTTACTAAAACGTGGCACTTTGTGGTTTCTTTATAAATATCTGAATATACTGTACATCATTTAACTTCATGGAAAATTTTTAAACATACAACAGTAGGCAATATGCGTCAAATATCTTATACATAGCTGGATATCCACTAATATTAGTAAGGCAATGTGATGTACAGATCCGTGTTTACATTGATAGGTTCATTGTATCGTCTCTATACACCCCGTACCAATTGTTCGACAGCCACTGTACAGTACACTGAGTGAGGTACATTACTATGTCATTTACTTTTTGTTACTAAAATATATATATATATATATATATATATATATACACTCGGTTAAATGTACGGAGTTAGTCTTTGCATAACAAATATATAATAATGGATCTGGAAACAGTTACCTTGCTGATGCAGGCGAGGTTGTTTATCACAACCTCATATTGTTGATTTTGGGTATTTTCTAATGGCAGGAAATTAGCCTTCCATGTTTGTCAGTCAGTATCTGATTCGATGCCTTCGTAATAGGTTTCCTTAGTTCTCTCCCTGGCTGTGGCCTTCAGTGCCGTAATGGGACTTGCTACAGCCATGCCGGGACCACTTGCTGACCCATCTGCAGACCCCGGCCCCTTGGCTGATCCTGACCCATTCTTCTTCTGGAAACCAAAGCATCATCGCCGTCGCTACTACAGGCCTCGCTACCGCTACGGCCAATACTGGTAGAATCCAGTGACCTCCAACACCGACCGCCACCACCCACGCTTTGCCATAAAGAGATGAAATGTACCGGAACTTTCCCCCCACACACTCATCAGTCTATCACTTTATGTAACTTGCTGACAAAACCCATGACCCTTCAGGCTTTTACGCCCTTAATGCACGAGTCATAAAGGCAAGCATGAACCTAGCATGCTTCCCAGATGGGCACTGTAAACGCTTCTGCGCTTCACCTTGCACAGGATGTAAGGGGGTGCCCAATAAACTAGCCCCCCTCCGGAGCAATCTAATAAAAAAAATCTAAAATCTTAAAGACTCTCGGCCATTTAACGTATCTCTCATGCTGTTTTATTGCAAGAAAATGTAATCAGTACATCTTTAGAGTCTACTCGAACAATAAATAAATAAAAGAATTCTTGCGTATAAGTTTCTTACAATATTTTATGTAATTATCCATCTGCCATTTATGTAAGACTGTCTTTCATTGGAAATGTTATTTATACGTATAAAATACATATTTATGTCAGTCATACGGAATTTTAACTCCTTGTTTACGGCTTCCCCTCTAAGCTGGATAAAATCGTCTGGCCAGGAGCTAGGGGGGGGGGATATAGTTGACAGGATGGATGATATCTTGTCTGGTAATGGGAACAAACCCATTATCTGCCTGAGTGCAGGAGGCAATGATATTAGCCGGTGTTGGAGTGAGGCGTTTCTTGAGAAGTTCAAGACAGCTATAGAACGTATAAGGTTGAAGGGAGGGATCCCTATCATATGTGGTGTCCTGCCTAGAAGGAGAGTTGGCAGTGAATGGTTGTCAAAGGCAGTTGGTGTCAACGGCCGTCTTGACGGATATTGCATGTCAATATCAGTCCCATCCATTGACAACTGGGACAACTTTTACGGCAGAAGGGACCTTTATGATTGGGATGGGGTATATCTGTCTAGGGATGGGGTGGCAACCCTGGCTGGTTCCCTCGAGAGGGCAGTTCAAAAGATGTCGAAGTCTTTAAACTGCTAGGATAACATATGAGCACGGGGGTGGAGGAGACTGCAGTGGGAGCGGGTACACAAAGTAAAAGATTACAGGAAAATAGTGCTAGGAATTATGACAAAACTAAATTAGGCAGGGAGTTGAAACCTAAACGCGACAAGGAGAGGACTCGGAACACGACTAACTTAAATGTCTACTACGCAAACAGTAGAAGTATGAGAAACAATATGGATGAAATCAGGGCGTTGGTATATACCGAAAAAATCGATATAATAGCATTCACCGAAACATGGATAAACCTAGACTCACATGAGTTACCTGTTGAATACCAAATTGCAGGTTACAAATTATTCCTTACCGTTAGTCAGATTAGGAAAGGAGGAGGAGTAGCAATCTATGTCAGGGATAATCTGAAGTGTGAAATAAATAAGGAAATAAAAACTGAGCAGAAACAATCTGGATAGAATTAATCGATGGTAGGGAAAAATTAATCACAGGAGTAATATATAGACCTCCTAATCTTGATAGAGTTAATGAGCGACTTATTTGGGATGAAATGCGCAGGTCTTCCATACATGGCAAATTCTGTATAGTAGGCGACTTTAACTTTAGTCAAATAGATTGGATTGACCTTACAGGTAACTCAGAATCAGAGAATTTTCTTGAAACAGTTCAGGACTGTTTCCTAAGCCAACATATAACTGAACCCACCCGGGGTAATAATATACCCGAATTAGTTCTGTCAAACAGAGAAAACCCCATTATTAATGGCGAGGTAGGGAACGAACTTGCTAACAGCGATCACAAAGAAATAAGATTCTAATTAGAATTTCAGGGCAGGCGCAAGGAAAATTTCACTAAAGTCCCAGATTTCAGAAGGGCAAACTTTGATAGTTTGAAGAGGTAGCTGAGAGAATGGGTATCGTGCCTGGGGGTGAATTACATGACCTCAAACAATGTACCCACAGAGGGCGACCTCACCTTACCTGGAGACCTGGCGGTTGAGGATGACATGATCACGAGATCTGAGGTTGACGAATTCCACAACAATTTAAATAATGAGTTATTTAATGCACAAAGGCAGAACATGCCATACAGAAAACTCAGATCAAACAACAATGACCCTAATTGGATAAATAATTATTTAAAGAATATTATTGGACAAAGGAAGGCTATAGGTAGGAGAATAAATCGTAGTGAAGTTTACCTCCGAGATTATTATAAGGTATTGGCCGTTAGGGTTAAGACAGAGATAAGAAAAGCAAAGAGGAATAATGAACTGAAGGTAGCATGAGAGGCGAATCAAACCCCAAGGGATTCTATCAAATGTATCAAACTAAAACACGAGAAAAGATTGGACCAATACAGTCAGATACCGGCGAGCTAACTGGTAATGACGGAGATATGGGCAATAATCTGAATAAATATTTTTCAACAGTTTTCACCACCAAAAATTTAAACATGATACCCGAGGCACCGACTCTATACAGAGATAGTGAAGAAAATAAATTAAGAGAGATAGTAGTGACTAGTAAAGATGTTAGTAAGCAAATAGACCAACTAAAGCCTAATAAGTCACCTGATCCCGATGGGATATTTGCCAGAGTATTAAGGAATGTACAGTATGGAAAAGCTTAGTATGCCCTTAGCAAAGTTGTTAATAAGTTTTTTTTATTTCTCTAGTGCTTCGTGCTACACAGAATCAATCTTCAGCGAGAATAAGCTAAGAAACATTATATGTCTTTCTTTATTTCTCACTTGATAGGTATACAGTGCAGCGAAACAAAGAACTCTGTCCTTATATACCGGAACAAAAAAAAAGATTCCTATTAGAAACTGTAGTAATCTAAATCACCACACTGGCAACTCTTTCATTATTGTTCAGCATACAACACCAGTCCAACAATAACTCTACATGACACCTACAACATCAGTCTACACGGAACACCTACAACACTTGATAAATATAGTGTTATTTCTTACACCTTGACCATGAGACGAAAACAAAAAAAGTGAACCTTAGATGGACTCGTGGCCACTCCCGTCACTGTGTTTACTGAGTACATATCTCTTGGCCTTGAGGCACCATTATTTAATCAGGCTGGTTCTCGCCTTTCTATTTCTCTACACAATTTTCTTAAACTATCCATCAATTGGTCTTTTGCCCTGATCTTTTTTAACTGGAGATATTTGTCCGGTAAATAGGGATAATTCAATTTTATAAGCTTAATTGAAATTAATTAAAATTATATTATTTTGCTGTGTTTAAGACGTCGGTTACTCTCCTCGTATAAACAAATTATACGTAATTTAAGTTAGGCTAGATTAGTTGGCAAGGGCTATGGAATTAACATCACCTATGCTCGTACTTTCTATCTTCACTTCATTCGTTCTGTAGTTGACTATCATGCTCTCCATCTTGTGACTATCTCGCCTAAACAACTCAACAGCCTTGAGGCAGTGCAAAATGAAGCCATGCGCATCATCCTAGGTTGCCCAAAATCAACCAGAATTGTAAACATGAGGAAAGAGCTCGGACTGCCCTCCCTATCTGAGAGGATAGCCCTACTTAATACCATGTTTTGTGTCAAAGTTTTGAAGAACAATAGTTCTCAAACTACAACTCAAACTGAGTTGATGTTCTATCTAAGTAATCCCGACCATCTCGCCAACCTTTCACAAAAGACTCTCTTTGGGGCGTGGCTTCATAAAAGTGTTGCAGATCTCCTGAAACTGAATGTCCCAATCACCCCAGACGAACCTATTAATGCCATTCCTCCTTGGCTGGACATATCAGTTCCTATTAATTACACTCCTGTTGGTAGTAAGCAAATGTTAAACACCGATGTGGTGAGATGTGTCACACTAGAAACTATTAACAGACACATAGAGAGTATTAAATCAAGTGAATGTTATGCTTTTACTGATGGTTCTGTGCAGACAAACACAGGTAGAACAGGCTGTGCAATTGTAATATATAAAGAAAAAGAGATGATAGTGTCAAACAAACAAAGGCTGAACAACTGGGCCAGCACAACACAAACTGAACTAACTGGAATCTACTTAGCCACAGACTACCTCAAAGAAAATGGAGGTGGGGTGATATTCTGTGACTCTCAAAGTGCTTTGAAATCAATGAACAGCCCGTCAGGCTCTATGTCTAAAGTTGCATGTGATATTAAAAGGAATGTGATAACTGCCAATGAGAACAACTTTCGTATCGAATTTGTGTGGATTCCGTCCCATGTTGGAATCAGGTATCATGACCGTGCTGATAGACTGGCCAATGAGGCATGTAAGAAAGAAAATGTTGACCGCGACCTTGGTCTGTCCAATGCCGTAATTAAAAACATTCAAGTCAGAATCATGAACTCTGATCTAGAAGAAGTGAGAAATGCAGAGAGACCTGACAGTTGTAGCATTAGTAAATATGACAAATTTTGTAACAAGAGGTACCGGTATGGCCAGCATAAGGACAGAACCAGACAATGTGATGTAGTCGTGGCCAGAATTAGGCTAGGATACAGACACATCTGGCAAGTTAGTAACGCTGTACCCATACCGGAACACTCAGCATGTAAACTTTGTGATAAACCTTTAAAGCATACACTTGAACACTATATTATTGAATGTGACACTGTCAAAGACTTCAGGCCACCTGACTTACTGTATCTTGAACTATGTAATTACTTCATTGAATCAGGTGTGCTTGAGGACATTCTTGCTGTTTATCCCAAATTTGCTAGCCCACACTGATTAGTCTTCAATTAGAATATGACTCCAATGTATGTGATCCACTGACCCATATATGCTGCTGGTGAATGTGATGTATTTCCTTCTTTGTGTACGAACCTCTGTCCTGCGTGGCAGTGAACAGTGGCATTACCCACATGAATCTGACCTATATATAGTGTCAATGAATATGATGCATTCTTTGTGTACGAACCTCTGTCCTGTATGGCAGTGAAAAGTGACATTACCCACATGAATCTGACCGACGTATATGTATGTATGTGTGCGTGTGTGCATGTATATGTACGTGTACATGTATATGTGTATGTATATACGTATATGTATGTATATGTGTGTGTGTGTGTGTTTACATATATGTATATGTACTGTCAATGAATATGATGCAACTCTTTGTGTACGAACCTCTGTCCTGCATGGCAGTGAACAGTGACATTATCCATATGAATCTGACCTCTATACATTTATAGTTGTTAATGAATATGATGTATTTCTTTGTGTGTGAACCTCTGTCCTGCGTGACAGTGAGAAGTGATACCACCCTCAGTGTCAAGACCTGACTGAATTACTCGGAATAGGCAAACTGTACTACAAGCTCTGCCAATAAATTTGTTAAACAAACAAATAGGTTAGGGTTGTTAAGATGAAGTTAGGTTAGGTTAGGTTAGTTATGTTAGATTAGGTTAGGTTAGGCTAGGTTAGGTTTTTTAAGTTGTGTTAGGTTAGGCCTGGTGTGCTAAGATTAAGGTTAGCTTAGGTTTCTATTCATGTTTGTAAAAGTGTGTAAAAGATAGTTTGAACTAGGAAAAATATTGATATTGTCGCACTTTTTTAAATTATCTCTATTTTGAATGATATATATGAACAAGTCTTAAAAATGCAATGCACTCATGTTAATCGCGAATATTAAATTAGAGACTTTACAGTAGGATCTGTTAAGTTAAATTAGAATTGGTTATGTTGCTAATGTTGAAGCTACCCAGATTGTTCGAGTTAATGATAGTGTTAGGTAATTTGTTCCACCCATCCACGACTGTTTCAGAACCAGGGTTTACCTGCCTATTACCTATATTAAATTTTCCTAATTTAAAACCATCACTACATGTTCATTCCTGGTTAAATAGTTTAAGTACCTTTGTTATATCACCTTTGTTGAACCCTGCCTTTCATTTATACACTTTGGTCACATCGCCCCTCATTCTACGTCTCTCGAGGAAGTGTAAATTCAGATATTTTAATCTGACTCCCTTCTCAAGGTTCCTAATACCCGGGATTTGCCTTGTCATTCTCCTCTATATAGGGACGATCATGGAGGCAGCCACTCGGTGGGAGACGATCACATTCCAAACACGTAAACCAACACTTCCAAAGGACAGAAAACAAACCCACTGGGACAAAACTATCGTGGAGAAGAATGGATTGAGAGAGCACCAAATGACAGAGAGAGTGCTCTTTATGACCACACAAAACTACTCCATAGGCACTCGCCTCAATCCCCAGGAATAACCTTCGTCTTGTGGCCTTTTTCCATACTGTTTATAAGTGTGTCTTTGGGAAACGAGTGAACAGACCAACACCACAGCCACACCGTCTTTTAGGGAAAATCTGGAGGGTGACCTGTGAGGCATAATTAGTAAAATGGTGTTATCAAGAGGAGACTGACAACTGTAGACTGCCCGACATATGGATCACAAAGAAGTGAGATTCAAAGTAGAACTTAATGTCGGTCACAAGGAAAATTCCATTAAAGTCCCAGATTTGAGAAGGGCAAACTCTGATAGGCTGAAAAGGCAGCTGAGAGAAGAGGTATTGCGTTTGGGGGTGAAGTACATGACCAAACACAATGTACCCACAGAGGGCGACCTGGTGACCTGACAATGATAACCTCACAAAATATGACTGTTGAGAGTGACCTGACCACGAGATCTGAGGTTGACAAATTCCATAACAATTTAAATAACGAGTTACTTAACGACACAAAGGCAGAATATACCATACAGAAAACTCAAATCAAATAATAATGACCCCCCTAAATGGATAAATGATTATTTAAGCAATATTATTGGACAAAGGAAGGCTACAGGTAGGAGAATAAATCGTAGTGAAGTTTACCTCCGAGATTATTATAAGGTATTGGCCGGTAGGGTTAAGACCGAGTTAAGAAAAGCAAAGAGGAATAATGAACTGAAGGTAGCAAGGGAGGCGAAGTCAAGCCCCAAGGGATTTTTCCAAATGTATCAAAATTAAAACACGAGGCAGATACAGGCAGATGCCGGTGAGCTCACTGATAACAACGGAGAAATGAGCAATAATGTGAACAGAAATTTTCAACAGTTTTCACCACCAAGAATTTAAACATGATACCAGAGGCACCGACCATATACTTGCAGAGATAGTGAACAAAATAGATTACGTGAGATAGTAGTGACTAATAACGATGTTAGTAAACATATAGACAAACTAAAGCTTAATTAATTACGAGGTCCCGATGAGATATTTCGCTGAGTATTGAAGGAATGTAAGGAAGAACTTAGTATGCCCTTAGTAAATTTGTACATGTTATTAAAAACGGGTGTATTATCAGAATCCTGTAGGATAGCGAATGTGATACCGATTTACAAGAAGGGAGATAGATCACTATCCTCTAACTACCGTCCAATCAGTCTAACATCAATTGTAGGCAAATTGCCTCGAGGACCATAAGTTGCTCAATGATTCCTAGCATGGCTGCACAAATGGGCGTTCATATCTGACAAATCTACAGTACGTATTAACATTATTTTCAACTGTTTTCGAATTAGTGGTATGATGTCGTATTTCTAGACTTTAGCAAAACCTTCGACAGAGTCCACCACGAAAGACTAAAACGAAAAATGGAGGCTCATGGAACAGGAGGATCATGCCATACACGCCATACACATACTGTAGGTGTAGATAGCTTAGGAAAAATAATCCCAAGTTCTCCGAAGATCTTTATTCTCTTCTTAAATGCGAAGATGTTTTACCAAATTAGGTTTTGTGTGAACATATTCATTAATGTGTATTTTGATGAGGTGCATGATCATTCATGGTCAACAAGAAACCTCCCAACGATAGAATTACTGAGACGTTATCATTAATTGGGAATTATTCCTATTTAGTTTAACATATATAGTATAGCATTTATAGTTATTCGTCATAATGCAATTTTCTTACATTTGATAGACAATGCAATGTCTAAAATATTGCGTTTTTAATCATTTAAACAAGAGAATCACGCTTGCGGATGGAGAAGGTGCCATAACCTTCGGTGTTCCCTCCTTGACGGCCACAGTCGAGGCTGCATCAGAGGGTGGGTATAAAAGCCTGTGAGGAGTGACCAGCACCATCTACAGCTCAGCTCGACGCCCCGGCAGCACACTAACACCCTCATCATGAAACTGGCAAGTTGGCACTTTCTCTACACCTTCAGTTTTTCTGTAGATACTTGGGTGTTCACACTGGCCAAAAACCTTATCTTTTGTTTAATAACATGAACATTAAGATGACAGTGGGCCTCATCACTGAACATGGGGCATTATCTACGAATGTCTCTTAACTTTGTTTTGTTGATTTTTCTTCTGGAATATTTGCACTTTGTATGTTAACAGTTTCACTTCTTGATGCAATATTCTCATTGCACTTTTACGTGGGATCCAAACTCTTGTGATAATTCCTTTATTGATTTCTGTGGAGAGCATACGAGACTCATCCTGATTAGACCAATGTTTTCCTCACTCCTGACAGTTTGACCACCTACTATGGTTTATAATGTGAGTTTTAACTCTGTTGTTTTCCATATGTCTGTAATTCTCAGAATAATAATATTTTTGGTTTGTCATTTGGGAACACGATATTCTCGCTTGAACCTGCACAAAAGAGTTGGTGACTAAATGTCATTCCACTTTCTTCGTTGACTGATGCATAGTCACTGACCGGGCATGATGAACTATATGACTAACACAACTTTATATTGATCTGGTGTTACGACGGACACACAGACACAGACAAAGAATATCGGATAAAGACGTGGACTGACGACGATATATGAACGGATGAAGAAGCACATAGACACAGTAAATATATGGACGGAAGGACAAGCGGTTCCTATGTTCATATCCACCATTAAATATAGATATATTATATACAATACAGTTGATGTAAGAATCTAAAAATAAGAGAATTATCAAAGAAAAGTGAATAACTTATACTCTTTTTACTATTAGTCATTTTATACATATTAATTAATTCTGATTTTTGTTTTCAGTTGTCGGTAATCCTCTCCATACTGGTGATTGTGATAGTGGCGAGCGAGGCACTGCCAGGACCAAGCGCCGACCCCTCACCAATTCCTGACCCATTCCTTTGGAAGAAGTGGAAGAAGGGTGGAGGGTGTTGTGGTGGTTACGGCGGTGGATATGGGCGTAGATATGGTAGAGGCTATGGTGGATATGGGCGTTGATACGGTGGAGGGTACTGGTAGCAGATCATAAGTGTGAAGATGTGCCTCTTTTTCTGTCCCAATAAAACGCCTCTGTCTGCCCTGATGTAGCAAATGTGTTGTATCAGCAAGTTATATTTGTTCCCCATAATGTACTTGACAGTACAGTATTTTAACTTGAACAAGATATCCCTAAAGTACAGCAGTATATTGCTGTTTTTCAGTCGCATGTAAATTTAACCACCAATATTAACATGATCTTTATTATTCCTTCATCAGGAATCTTATATTACCAAATAAGATATACAGGAAACGTTAATAGATAAAACATTTTGAAAGTTTGGAGCCAATACTATTTACAATGAGTTACCAATATAGTCAGTGTTGTACAGAGGTGGTGTACTAATCTTGTGGGACTGATTGCGATGGTTTGCCAAATAACATCTTATGTATATCTTTGAGACACTGATATTAGGGATATCAAATAAAACTAATGACTAATGTGTATTAATATCATTCAACCAAACCACTTATAGTATTAGATCATTTCAGAAAAAAAATATTAAATTTTCTCATTTAAAAAAGGAGTAGACCTACCTGTCTTTTACATATTTTTTTTCTTTGTGATTCAATATCAGCAAGAGAACAACTGACATACATTAGTATGTCATAATCCTCGAGGGTATGTTACCAGTAAGTATATATTGGGTTCATATATACAAGAATTAAACAGAATAAAGTTTGAAAAATAAACCCTTTAAGTTATCAGGTGAAATAATAAACAGAACATGATGTACTTACTCGTAATGGAAGATACTGTAGTGGATTTCTCCCCTACAAACGCTGTTTGTCGCTGAGTAGCCAACCCCACCAATTCCCCAGTGTATGCCTCGTGGTCTAGGTCAACCAGCGCCGCCATACATCACGGAGCGGGGATCAACTACTAAGCCACGCCTACCCCCCGCTATTTAAGACCTGACCTCGTGGTGACCTGTCCTCTTTCTACCTACACCAACCAGCTAGCAACACCTCTTCATCCTCCTCCGCCTGCCTGGCGGTCCTCTCTCCCGCCAGCGAGCATGGCGACCCACAAGCTGTCCTCCTGTGAGCATCCTCACCAACCAGCTCTCTCTACATCACGCTTGTAACCATGCTGCCTTCCCAGCACCATGCTGCATTGTACATCCAATACAACATGTAAAAAGAGAGAGCACATCGTGAGTTTCCTTTCTCCATCCTATCCTGAGTGTGAACCAAACATCTGAAACCCCACCAATGGTGACCCCGGAGATTCGCACTCACACAGGATGGAGGAGAAACTGATCACGCTCCCAGTCTTCAAGCAACATGGAAGACTGGCTTATCCACCCAGAAGCAGCTCTCATCGGCTCTACAACTACTGTCTCTACACCGCAGGTTAGACACCCTAGAGCAGCTCTGCTACTCTAAGCAGACAGTCGCTCCTCTTCCGACCCCAGAACACCCGTCCTGCCTCAGACGCCGACCCCGGCCCAGCAGTAACCCCTGCCGCCCCTGATGCGGTCTCTGTTCCTGAGTGCGGACCCCACACACCCCTCTTTTCTGCCTCAGGTACTCCCTGCTAATGTCCTGCACCCTGCTGCTGTCGTGGACCCAGCTGCTGTCACGAGCCCTCATCCGCTTCTGCTGACAGAGCCTCTGCCCCTGACCCAGGCCCACACACCCCAGCAGGTGCATCTGACGACTCTGTACCTGCCGTGAGGGAAGTACAACATTCATCGCCTCTACACACCCTTTTTTCCCTCTCTTCTCCCACAGATATTGTGTATCTAGACAGTTGTATCCAGCGACAGGCTCATCCACGCCATGGCCGTTGTCTCACATGAGGCATGCACCGCCCGTTCTGCCTCACATGTGCTAAGCAACCCTGCAGACAACAAGTCTCCTACACCGCCTTAGGGGTTAATATTGCATAATATTGCATTATACAGCAATGTGTATGTTTATTTGAGTGCCCCATAATAAAAGTCCGTTCTCTCTCATTTCAGGACGCCTGAGTCCTCCGTTTTCTCTTAATTTTGGAGTGTAGTGCACCAGAGACTTCGTTATTCCTTAGTAATGACACAGAATTTGATATTGCAACTGGGGTTGCAATTGTTGAGGCAACTTAGATATGTCTGATTACAGTTGGAATATTCAAGATACATTGTTAGTGTTGTTTAAAGCTTCAACTGTCTTTATAGTTGGTAAAACTTGTCAAGTCTGTCAGTCTGAGTGGCATGTGTGAGGCCTTGTGTTCGTACAACCGATAAATATATAAAAATATAATGTTATGGTAATTATCAGAAACACACATAGGCATGACTAGGTTTATTACAAAGTAATGAAAAGGATGCTGTACAGTGGGTAGTCCACAGAACATGTAGCTGTTTTTATTTGAGTGTCCCATCATAGGAGTCCGTTTTCTCTCATTTCAGGGCGCCTTAGACATCCGTTTTCTCTTAATCTTAGAGTGCAGTGCACCAGGGACTTCGTTATTTCTTAGTAGTGACACAGAATTTGAAATTGCAACCCCAATTGCAACTGGGACAATCCCAGAACCAGAAATTTGATACGGACAGTTCAGATTTCGTCTGATTTATCCGAAATCCGGATTAAAGGGGTCGGAATTAACGAGGGTCCAGTGGTGGTAGTGGAGGTGGTGGGTGGAAGGAAGGTGGCTGGCAACACAGTGGTGGTGGTGGTGGGTGGAAGGGAGGTGGCTGGCAGCACAGTGGTGGTGGTGGAGGCGGTGGGTGAAAGGGAGGTGGCTGGCAACACAGGGGTGGAAGGGAGGTGGCTGGCAGCACAGTGGTGGTGGTGGAGGCGGTGGGTGAAAGGGAGGTGGCTGGCAACACAGGGGTGGAAGGGAGGTGGCTGGCTGGCAGCACAGTGGTGGTGGTGGAGGTGGTGGCTGGCAACACGGTGGAAGGGAGGTGGCTGGCAGCACAGTGGTGGTGGTGGAGGCGGTGGGTGAAGGGAGGTGGCTGGCAACACGGTGGGTGGAAGGGAGGTGGCTGGCAACACAGTGGTGATGGTGGAGGAGGTGGGGGCGGTGGGTGGAAGGGAGGTGGCTGGCAACACAGTGGTGATGGTGGAGGAGGTGGGGGCGGTGGGTGGAAGGGAGGTGGCTGGCAACACAGTGGTGGTGGTGGTCGTTGGTGAAAGTGAGGTGGCTGGCAACATGGGATATGCTTCAGTGGTCAACCCTATCTCTTCTGTAGGCAGTTTATTCTTAAAACTAGTGAAGCTTTTCTTGTTGAATAATTTAGCAGGTACTAATTGTTTAGTGAAAGAATATCTCTCCACTATATCAACACATATGCATTCACATACTTCCTTTGCTTCAGCCATGAGCATCTTTGAAAGATTCTCACAGTACTTTGAGTTTCTTATTTCTAAAATAACAGTTTTGAAATTTGTTATATATTCATGTACTTTAAACACATCAATTTCTCGAGACTGCATTTGGTTGTAAATTACTTAAACATGAGGCATGATCTAATGAAAAAGCTCCAACCAGAACATGAATTTTTCATTATTCAGGTAGTGCAAAATTCCTGTTTCTTCTGAAATGGTTCGATCTGCATTTACCGTCGACTGGATTTCAGCAAGGCGGCTTTTTAAAGGTTGCAAATTTTCATGAACTTTGTTCACGGTCCGTATGTTAAAGTTCCACCTTGTAGAGGATGGGCGCGGAATGCTGACGTTCATATGCTTATTGAGAATGGATACATGTTGTGGTGATCTTGAGAAAAATGTTGGTATAGCCAAAACGTTAGAGAAAAATATTCTTGAGTCCCGCGTAATACTTGCTGCATTTCTCATTATCAGATTCAGTTGGTGCTCATAACAGTGAATGAAATGTGCATTATTATAAACTACTGTACTTTTATTTTTGCCCGAACGCCCCCTTTTTTGCCTTTCATGACATTTGCACCATCAAATGTGTGAGCTATCAGTTTTTGTCTCTTTCCTTGAAGGATTATATCTAACTGCTCTAGAATACATCTTGATATGCCATCTGCAGTTTGATTTTCTGGAATAAGGAATCCCCCAAAACGCTCAAATATTTCTTCATTCAGCACGTACCGTAGAACAATTACCATTTGAGTGTGTTCTGAAACATCTGTTGTGTCATCAGCCATGACAGCTACAAATGAAGCTTCTTTAATCTCTTTCTTTATCTCATCATGGTATATCTGCAGCAGGCAGTCAAGTATCTCATTCTGAATAGTCATAGAAACACCTGTGAAGACTGTACTTATTTCTAAATGGTTCTTTAAATCTGGGTCTAATGTAGATGCAAAATTTATTAATCCCCTAAATACACCTGGATTTACTGAATCATCTTTTTCATTATGTCCACGTAAAGGAATTTCAATGTTTCCACAAAATGTAATGCAGCCTATTATCTTGGATAAAATTTCACGGTTCTTGGTAACCTTCCTGTTATGCTCATTGATCGAAAGTCTATAGGCTTCACTATGTTTTTCTTTAATATTTACGCCTCCTAAAGTGATAGTGAAACCACGCTTTCAATATACTTCTTTGACTTTTCATGTTTTTAGGTTTTTTCTTTCATTTTGTTTTTATTTCTAAAGCCGTCTTTTGTCCAAGTTACATCACTTCCAATTCCAAACAACAAACACGGAAAACAAAATAATGTATCGCTTACTTCACAACCACAGAGCCAATTTTTCCTTTGGTACCGTTCTGAATGAAAGCTACGAATATACCTCTTACTGTTACTTATTCCTGGCTGAGATATTTGAATATCAGGTGAGGGACGGCCTCTTGTCTTCATAGCAACTTTCTCATGAAGAGACAACTATGAAAATTTAAGTTGTTGAAGTTCACTCACTGTCACAGAACTTGTTTCTTAGGAAAACAAGGAGGCCATGTTTAATTAATTCAAATTATTCTACACAATAACGTTTCTGGAAAAAACAATGAATACAAAATATAGTCTCTATGAGTATGAATCATACCCATCATCCTGTGTGGTGCTTACGCGCCGTCTGCTATATCAAGAGTATTTGAATGTGATAAATTGTGGATGATGTGATATCACACTGTATGATATCACATCATCTACAATTTATCACATTCAAATACTCTTGATATAGCAGACGGCACGTAAGCACCACACAGGATGATGCGTAAACACTACGTCCCACACTGATAACCAGATCGGCACTGAGTGAGCCACAGTACTCGCCCCCGCTTGCCTCCAGGACATGCGTGAGACAAAGCAAACGCCCGTTATTGGAACTGTCGAGTAAGACAGTTCCACATACAGGGATTTTTGTTGTTTTCTCAGAATTAGAGGACGGCCATTGACATAAAGTTTAAGGATTATTGATAATAGTTTTAAATATCTTGTACAAGTACAGTGATCCCTCGGTTAACGAACGCCTCGGTTAACGAAATTTCGGTTAACGAACTGCCTTCCATAAGAATCTTCAATTCGGTTAACGAATTTCTTACGAATCGACCTCAACATGTTTTCGCTTGCACTGACCGGGCAACCAGCTTTAGTATCAGTCTGCCAATACATTAATCGGTTCTAGGGCTTAAATTCCTTACTATTTTAGTAAATATCAAGAAGTTTATACTATTCAATAATTTTAAAAGTTTAATATTCAATTTTTTAGTCATTTTAACAATTATTGAACATAATTGAAGGTAAAGTGACTAGTTTAATGCGCGGCATCCAGCCTCTTAACACAGCAAACAGGAGTTAGTCTCTCTCTGTTTTCAGTGGAGGTAACATCTTGCTCGAGACTCTCTTCAACTAAACGCTTTTTTTCTGTGTTTCCAAGCAAGTTATTGGTCATTTTGAAATATATTTTACATATTGACAATATATAATGCAGTGCAATGTTGATTTAAAGAAAATAATCTTGAAATACACCAAGAGAACTAAAATTTTATGGGTGAAATGGTGCCATGGGGTGACTTCTCTTCCACCCCAATGTCTTCTCTTCTTCCTCTCCTCCACCCCCTTTCTAATTCCCATCATCATCATCATCATCCAGGAGCCTTCTACATACACACCTCAAAGTAAGTTAACTTTTCTACCATTTTTGTTGAATTTAGGCAATTTTCAGTGAGCTGGAACCAATTACCCAAAAACCCATTGAAACAATGGTTTCGGTTAACGAACTTTTCGGTTAACGAACAACCTGCTGGAACGGGTTGAGTTCGTTAATCGAGGGACCACTGTATAAATAAATAAACATATATGATATATTATATTACGGTATATAATACATATATATCGGGTGAAATAGGGGGTGCTGCAGTTCCACAGTGCCTACCGACGAGCTGCCACTGAGTATACCTCATGGGCCTTTGTCAAAAATCTTCGTTCATGATGTAATTTTGTTTCGGAAAAGAATGGTAAAGATAGTTTTTTTTTTACTGAGTGTACAACTGCTACATTCTAAGAATAGAACAGAAAAATTGTCTCAGGAATATTATGATTTGAAAATCAGATGTGCTAAATTAGAAGAAGAGAAACTAAAGAAGCAGTTGCCTTTAAAGAAGAAAAGCACAGGATGAAAAAATAAAATGCATAAATACAGTGGGGTATGCTATAACGAACGTAATTGGTTCCAGAACCTCGTTCGTTATAGCATTCGTTCGTTATAGGATTAATCCGTTCCAGGCCCCCAAATACAACCACTTAACACTGGAAAAATTCTGTGGAAAATGTAAAAAATACGGTACTTTATCTTACCTTAGTGTTATTCAGCATGCAGGTACCCCTAAACACTGGCACATCACTATCACTTCCACTGGGAGTCTTGGCTTTAAGGTCCTCAAACAATTGTCTGGCCTTCTCACAAATTATAGCTTCACTAATGTTACCACCTGCCATTTCTTTCTCCTTTATCCACACTAAGAGTAAATTTTCCATCTCTTCAATCACATTACACGTTGCTTTGCTAAGTCTAAAGATTCCCTTAGCCACTTACACAGTTTTTAACTCCTCTTTATTCTTCAAAATCGTACATATAGTCGATTTAGCCATCCCATATTCATCACTAAGTTTCGCAATGCTTCTTCCATTCTCACGTTTCTTTATAATTTCTTTCTTAGTTTCAAGGGTTATTAGCTTTCTCACTCGCTTTGGATGACTCATTGTTACAATTGTATACTTGTATAACAAAATAGTTATACAAATAACGCGAATTTCCACATCAAAAGACGAAATTTCAACAATAACAGCGGTGCACAATGAGACAAAGATGGCGCCTGTTGTGGGTCGCGGTACAACAATATTCATGCGCCAGGCAAAATAGTCCCGTATTCATCCGCGTTCGTTGTAGGAGTTGCGTTCGTTATAGCATTCTCAATTTTATAAGTAAAACCGTTCGTTATAGGAATATTCGTAGTACGATCCGTTCGTTATAGCATACCCCACTGTAAGTAAATATGATCTGATTGATATTGTTTTCTTAACAGTATTTCACATTTGTAATTTAACTAACAAAAATATGGAGTCCTTTGTCATGTGAAATATCAAAGTTTATGTTCTATAGACTACATATAGTATTTAATATGTTTTCATTTCCAGAACTCAACATAATTTTCTTTTTAATGACATGAAACTGTTTAATTGTATGCTAATTTTTCATAAGGAATGTGGGATTTGCTTTGCAGTTCTAATATACAGTATAGGTTAATGGTACAGTATTATGTATTCATTTTCCACAAGACATCTGATACAAGTTCTGTAATTTCAGTATAATATAACATTTTGTTTTACCTTATTCAAATTGGACAATCATTTTTGGAAGTTAGTGCCTATTGTCCATTAGAAATTGGACCATAATTTTCTATCTATTACAAGATACAATATAACTATAGATTCCTGTACTGTAATCTAAAATATTGTGCCTTCCATACAGAAGTCTCACCATAATTATATAGGGTAATTCTTTGGTGACATGTTCATTATTACCTTACATTAACCATTACTATATTACAGATTATTGTTACTTAATTGCATATACTTTTCAAGGGTTAACAGGGAAATGAAATGAGATGATTTTTATTCCAAACTTTATGGAGACTAATGTATGTTATTACAAAGATGAATGCTGCAAATATATTTGGACAGTCCCCCCCAAAAAACTATCGTTAGCCATGGGGTCAATGTGATTTGAGGCTTTCCAAAAAAAGTTACTCGATGTACAGTACTGTGTTTCTTAACGGATGGTAGTTTTACATTCGCGACCTTTGAGTATGAATGGGTAGATACGTTTGCAAACGATGTGAATCCTCCGAGGCTTCAGATCATATATTTCAAGACTCGGAGTGGATGTCGTAAATGGATACCAATGTCATGCCAGTCATCAATGGGATCTTACATCAAATGGAGTAAGAAATTATTGGGAAGATATCACAAAAAGTGAGAGGGGCTATCATTGCCCTTAACAATGAAGGTATACATAATGCTGAAACAGAGTTGAAAGTAAAGAAGTAAATATATTTGAGTACTGTATTGTACTGTACTCCAATAAAAATTTTGGGTAGAGTACCTTACATGGGCATCGTAAATGAAGTTTTCCTCCGACCATTCACATCAACTCATCCTTTTCACAGTGAATCAGCTCCTAGAAAGAGAGAAAAATTGAACAAAGTATTAAGATTGTGGAACTCTGAAGTGGCAAGTTGTTGAGGTAAACACTTGTTGGCCTTTTCTGAATTTATTGTTTATACACACTATGTACACTGACAAGACCTGAGAGGTTACTCTTAGTTAAGTGGTACACTTCCCTGTTCAGTGGTTGTGAGCAGAGAGAGAGAGATCGGTCAACTTGGTGATCGAACATGATTAGCTGAGCCAGTCCTGTGACACATGGGTGCCATGTTGTTACTGTAATACAGGTGAGGAAGGATTTGATAGTGTGGCCGATTACTGTCGTTAATTTAACTGTTAATATATATTCTTAAGGGGAATTTTCTAAACACAAATTTTAAGTACAGCTATTTATTCATTAACTCAATGGCATGGACACATTAATAGGTTATTGTATCAAAGTTACTAGACAATGACTCTCAGACACAAACAAGAAATGGATACACTTCCCACCTTAAGTAACTCACACTAATGGATCACTTTGACAATGACTCACGAGTGTCCTGAGGTGGCTGGGGAAGCTGCAGGTGTTGCTGAAGAGGGTGCCAGACTATGTCTCCTATGGGAGACTCTGCTAGCTGGAGCTCAGTGCTGGGAGTGGGGAGCTTGGGAGGGAAGTCTCCCTCTGAGAAGGAGCTGTCAGCCCCTTCCTTGTTACAATAATAATCCAAATCCTAATGGGAGAGAGCTGCACGGCCCTTATATTGGAGATCCCCAGCCCGAAGATGTCGTCACTAATCTGGGTGTGTCTGGTCAGGTGACAGGTGTACTGGCTGGAGGGTAGCTTCTTGAGTAATGCGGTCAGGTCGCCGTGTTAGCTAACGATGTGGCGGTGAGAACTCTGGGTCAGTGAGTTCACGACCTCTCTTGGATCAGGTCTGGACAGCTGTGTTTCCCAGGTGCGTGGTCATGTCACCAGTCAGTAATACTTCCTAACTACTACCACCCGGGTGTGTCTTGGTCAGGTGAGTTTCTGTAACACAGTCTTAACGCCGGTTTAACTCAGGTACCTTATGGCCATCAGCTCTCCTGGGTCAGGTCTTACTCTCACTGTAGGGTGTGTCAACCTATGTGGGTTACCACGTGGGCATCTACTTACTGTTATGTGTCGTACCTTCTGGGCTGTAAGCTATGGTCTGATAAACAATCATTACACCTCCCGCCAAGACCAAAGCTTCCATACCAGAGAACTGATGACACATATAAGACAGTAATATCATGTGCAGTATCAAGAATAGCCCCTGAGGTGATAATGCATTCTTACATATTTACAAACAATAACCTCATAGACACTGGTATGTATGTTTTTATACTAGCTTGGAGAAGTTTACATTGGTTCTGTAGAAGATGATGGTGATGTTTATTCGGTAAAGTTTTCATTCAGGTTTACAATTGGAAATGCATGTTTATAAATTATGCAGTTATACAGTTCAGCATGACTGTAGTCAGTGTAGGTACAGCATTCCCTTGCAATTTGAAGCCTTCGATTATTCACAGATGATACCCTGGATGTACCCAAGAATGAATGCAGGTACTTTTAAAGTTGGCGGCATGTTCGCGGCCGGGACAGGGAGCGTATGAGTTTTGTGGCATCCCGCAAGGTGTCTCTGTTATCCCAAGTGACTGGACCATGTGCCCACTCCGCCTCAGTCCAGGATAAATACTTGTTCGTCTCGCGTGTGTGCTACTCTGCTTTCTTATGTGTGTGACCGGGGAATGCTATCTCTAGACCACCAGGACACTAAAAACATTCCTAGACTTTGTTGTATTTCACACAAAGCCTGTTCATCGAGCTTATGGCGCCGCGAACCTCCAATTGGGGAATACCCGTGCCTCTTAGGTGATCAGAGTAACGTTTTACCAAATCCGGTTTTGGCGCCATAAGCTCGATGAACAGGCTTTGTGTGAAATATATCATTTATTTTTATTCATTTACATGCACACACCATACTAAAAGAAACGTAAAAGAAATAAATGACCTAAGTGCAAACCTGTACTGTACATGTACTAAATGATTACGGTACTAAAATTTTTATGTCTAGTGCGAATTATAGCTTGTTTATATTCAAATGAATCACTATCTTACAAGAATCCCAGCAATGTAAATTAAATTCTCCCAGGTCATTTCAGTGGCATTTTTTAAGAGAAAGGCTTAGTCTTTCTTAAGGACTGATAAACAAACACACATTAGACCTTCGGCTCCAACTGTCAAACATCTCACCTCACCTCCCCCTCCCTCCCTCCCCCTCCCATCTGCCCAGCCAGGGTTTTAGGCTTATAGTTTTTATCTTATAAAATATCACAGACTAAAGTTAGGAGAATATAATTTGTGTTGCTGGAATCTTTGCAAGACAGCGAATAATTTGAATATAAACACCATATATTTTGCACAAGAGATAAAAATTAATCACCTGTATAACATTACAGTTGTGATTTAAGAGTTATATATATATATACATAAATATATATATATATATATATATATATATATATATATATATATATATATATATATATATATATATATATATATATATATATATATATATATATATATAGTGATTTAAAGGTGATTTAGGGGAATTTTAGGAGTGTTTCTGACTTTATGCATTTTTGGCTTTACTTTGTATGTACTTTTCTGTGAGCTGGAACCAATCGCCCAATATCCCATTGAAATAATGGATTCGGTTAACAAAATTTTCGGTTTACGAACGACTCTGTGGAACGAATTGTGTTCGTTAACTGAGGGACCACTGTATACTGTATTACACAATGTTGAAGATAGAACACAGCCTTGTCTTACTCCCTGAATAACTGTGAACCAATTAGTAAGTTCACTATTTACTAAACTGAAGCCTACACCTACCAGAGTGCGGCAGTCAAGTGGATACAGCGTTTGCCACCTGTTCAGGGGCTTGGTGGTTCAATTTCCAGGCACTCCCAGTTGACCCAGCTGTAAATGGGTTCCTGAGTAAGTGAAGGTGGTACTGGCCATGCTGCCTCCTTGTGTACCACAGGTTTATAAGACAGTGTGCTGAATCCACACTGTTCCTAATGGACAGTCATGTTTCTGGGACCCACTCTAACTTTCACCATTTAACCAGTTACCCCACCCTCGAAGCACAAAGAACACAACACCTACCCTCATCCAATTCTCCAGGAAGACGAGTAGATCCAGGTGATGAGATTAGTGATGGGTTGTGGGATAAGGTGGGGCTAGAGGTCACAGCTCTTATCATGATTAATTGCTTCTGGTGTTGGAGGGCTTCTCGTGTCTCCTGAAGCTCCTTCTCCAGGTTATCAATTTTTGAGGTTTGTTCTTGCACCTGCTCCTCAAATTCTGCCCGCACAGACTGCAGCTTCTGGAGAATGAAACTGTATTCTATACTCTGATCAATTCACCACTCAAGAGGTCCGAACTTACCCTCATTGATGCTTAATGGGATTGAGAGGCCAATTAGAATTAGGTCTGAGGCTTATTTGGCCATTCATCAATCACACAAGCTCTTAAAATTAACCAATCACACAAGATCTTACAAAACTAACCAATCACACAAGATCTTACAAAACTCACCAATCACACAAGATCTTACAAAACTCACCAATCACACAAGATCTTACAAAACTCACCAATCACATAAGATCTTACAAAACTCACCAATCACCCAAGATCTTACAAAACTCACCAATCACCTAAGATCTTACAAAACTCACCAATCACCTAAGATCTTACAAAACTCACCAATCACATATCTTACAAAACTCACCAATCACACAAGATCTTACAAAACTCACCAATCACACAAGATCTTACAAAACTCACCAATCACATAAGATCTTACAAAACTCACCAATCACAGAAGATCTTACAAAACAGAAAAAACAAGAGTATGCATTGAAACTTGATATTCACAAATCTAATAAGACAGATTTAAGTTATTTAAGAATAAATTTCTTAAACACAAGAACGTTATGTGACATTGTGGTAGTGGTGTGGCATTGGTAGTTTAATAAGGTGGTAGTTGTATGGTATTTGTAGTGGTGAGGCATATATAATGGCATAGCAGTGGTGTGGCATTGATGGCAAGGAGATAGTGGTGTGTCAATGGTAGAAGTCTGGAAGTGGTGTGACTCTGGTGTTGCAGTAGTGCGGTAGTGGTGTGGTAGAAGTGTGGTATGGTAGTACTGTGATATTAAGTGTAGTAATGGTGTGGTAGTAGTGAAATAGTGGTGTGGCAGTGATAGTACAGTGGTAGTGGTGTGGCTGTGGTGTGATAGTGATGCGGTACTGATGTGGCAATGGTTGTTGCTTGACAGTGACAGAGGTTACAGTGGTAGTAGTGGTGTGGTAGTGGTGTGACAGTGGTTGTGGTGTGATGGTGGTAGATACGTGACAGTGGCAGTGGTGTGACAATCTTTATGGTGTGGTAGAGGTGTGGCAGTGGTGCTAAATATGGTAGTGGTAAGCGGTAGTATGCGGTAGTAGTGTAACAGTGGTAGTAGTGTGACGCGGGGACAGCGAGCTTTCTTCGACATCAGGATTTTTTATCCCATGGCCGCATGTCACCGTAACTTAGCTCTCGATGCTGCACATAGGAGGAACGAGAATGAAAAGAGAAGCGCATATGGGGAGAGAATTCAAAACGTAGATCAAGGCAGCTTCACTCCTCTAGTGTTCACAACTTCTGGTGGGATGGGACCAAGTGCAAGATGTTTCTATGCCAGACTCACGGAGGTGCTATCCGAACAGAAGCAGCAGCCCAGAAGTTATGTTACAGCCTGGATGAGATGTCGACTGTCTTTCTCTCTCCTTCGGTCGGCTTTGCTCTGCCTCAGGGGAACGAGAGCTTCTGCCCCAATTCCGACAACTGCTGCAGATATTGACTATGAGGCAACAGTCACTGAATGCCGCATAGATCTGCGGCTCAACTAATTCAACACAGATGGGATAGCTACTTATGTATTAGGATATTTAATATTAAGGTAATAAAATGGTGGCGAAGGTGTGGCTATTGGGGGAGACTGGAGGCCACGTGTAGCAGTGGTAGTAGTGTGACAGTGGCAGTAGTGTGGCAGTGGTAGTAGTGTGGCAGTGGCAGTAGTAGGGGTGTGGTAAGGGCAGTAGGGGTGTAAGAGTAACATACATACAAAGTACTGTAATAGAACCTACATTAGCAAACAGGTCCATATTGGAGGTGGAGTGGGAGGCAAGAAGCTGTTGTTGACGAGTGATGCAACCTCGAAGCTTTTCCATTTGGAGATGATGCTGTGGTGGAGGAGGATGTTATAGTGGAGCATGTGGATAACAGTACTATGGTGGAGTTATAATGGAGCATTGTGGATAAAGAGGAATTAGTACAGCTTCTGATGGGGTGTTTGTCTGCAAATAAAGTACAGTACCCTAAATTTCTCTTTGAATTATGAAAGAAGATATACTGAAAAGTCAGAAAAATGTAGGGTGGACATGCAAGAGCCTGTCAATGTTGTCCTGAATTGGTTGATATCAGAACAAGAAATATTTACATTATGCTATATAAATTAAATACACACTTGAAATGGGTGATTACCTAAGTAGCAATGTCGGAGTTTATATTACAAAGTATAAAGTTAGGATATCCTACAATATAAATTGATACTCAAGGTTTGCTGATGTGGATGGAGGTCAGGAATTAATGGTTGGGATTAGTTAGTGAGCCCTCCCCGATGGCGGCCTTTACTGAAGGTGGGGAGTATTTTGACATTCAATGGTAGCTGGTAGGATGCTCGCACAGACAAACCAATGTAGACTCTTGCAAAACTATTATTTAAATCTGGAGTAATTATTTACAATTCAGGTACAGTAATATTTCCCTTAGCCAGAATCCCTCAAACCAGGAACTTTCCAATAGCCGGAAATGACATTTTCTCAGAAAATCATTCCCAAGCCGATATTTTCAGAAAATTACGGCTTTGGGAAAAATTTTCCGAGGAGCATATTTTCTGGAAAATTCTGAGAAAATTTTCCTGGTAACTGGAAAATTCCGGGGACGGGGGATTTTTATTTTGGGTTTGAGAGATGAAAATTGGGCACTTTCCAGAAATTCTAAGATAAAATTTCCATTACCCAGAAAATTCCGCTTTAGAATATCTCCTTTAATGCCATGAGCCTCCACTTTTCTTATTAAGTCTTTCATGGGGGACTCTGTCGAAGGTTTTGCTAAAGTCGGGATATACCACATCATAATTGTGCCCCTTGTCCACTGATTCGAAAAAAGATGAAAAGAAAGTTAATAGATTAGTTAGACATGAACGCCCGCTTGTGAAGCCATGTTGGGAATCATTGATCAACTTGTGCTTCTCCAGGTGATTTTGAATAGAGTTTGAAATGATTGCTTCCAGTAATTTGCCTACAATTGATGTTAGACTGATTGGACGGTAGTTAGAGGATAGTGATCTACGGTGAGTTCTGCTATAACGCGTGTTTTGATAACGCGAATTTGCTCTAACGCGATTTACGAATTAGGAACGATATTTGTATAACGCGAATGCTTGTTTGCTATAACGCGATTTTTGCTTACTATTTCTCCAATTTTGTGGTACAGTGGGGTATGCTATAACGAATCTAATTGGTTCTAGAACCTTGTTCGTTATAGCATTCGTTCGTTATAGGATTAATCCGTTCCAGGCCCCCAAATACAACCACTTAACACTGAAAAATATAATATAAAATTGTAAAAATTGTAAAAAAGTGCATAAATATGCATCTAAACCCCTGAAATAAAGAATATCATTAATATTTGTAATAAAAAACAATAAATTAGAAAAAAAAAATTAAATAATGTTCGTTTTAGGAGTTTCGTTCGTTATAGCATTCTCAATTTTATAGGTAAAACCGTTCGTTATAGGAATATTCGTAGTAGGATCCGTTCGTTATAGCATACCCCACTGTATTAACTGTGAATATAGTAAAGAAGAATATCAACAAGAAGCGTTCTGGTGATAGAATTCCCGGTGATGATCGTAAAAGAAAGGATATAACACTTGAAGAGAAGCTCGATTTTATCAACCTCAAAATCACCCTTCTCCCCCATCAAGTAAAGTGTTACATTTACTGTATGATTTCATTATTAGATATGAATGTAACATTTATTTAGACTGTGCTATCCTTTGTGTTAGGCTAACTACTAAATTTTTTCGATTTCGAGTAATCTGCACCTAACCCTATTTTCTCCATAAGCCCTGTTATTTCTATTACGCGATTTTCTATAACACGATATTTTACAACAACACAATTATCGCGTTATAGCAGAACTACCTGTATATCAATTTTTTCGATACATACCAAAGTCCAATGCCCTGATTTCATCCATTTTGTTTCTCATACTTCTACTGTTTGCGTAGTAGACAATTAAGTTAGTCGTGTTCTAAGTCCTCTTTTTGACCCGTTTAGGTTTCAACTCCCTGCCTAATTTAGTTTTGTCATCATTCCTAGCACTATTTCCCTGTAACCTTTCGCTTTGTTTACCCGCTCCCACTGCAGTCTCCTCCACCCCCGTGCTCAAATGTTCTCCTAGCAGCTTGAAGACTTCTAACTTAATTGGAACTGCATTTATGGACTCTGGTAGTTTAGACCCAAGGAAAACATCCCCAGCACCCAGAAACATTCTGGAGAAGTGGGCTAGTGTCTGTGTGTACAAGATGTTGAGTTTAGACACTCAGAAACTTTTCCCAGTAACCGGAAAAAATTCCGGGATAAGGAATTTTAACGGGTTTGAGAAAGTCGTCTGGTTGGCCAGAAACCTCTCATCCCCGGAAGTGCTCTGCACCAATTGTTCTTGCTAATGGGGATATCACTGTACTTATAAACACATACAGTACTTAACAATCATATGAACTTTAAGACAATACTGTACAGAGGATTCCCAACTTCATAAAGTCCGACTGATGAATGCCCCCCGATACGAACGAGGGTTAAACTGAAATTTACAATATTTTATAAATCTGATGGCTTATTTTTTACTTTCATTTACTGTATTTTGAATTCTATTTCTTCTTTTGTCTTAAACTAAGTGATTTTAGATATATGTAAAGACTTAGGCTACGATACAGTGGGATTTTAAACATTGTTCTGTAAGTACGGCATGCACATAACACATGTTCCGACTTAAATACATTTCCGACTTAAGAACGTCGTCAGGAACAGAACTCATTCTTAACCCGGGGATCCCCTGTACTTATAAACACATATTTGACAAATATATACAGTCTGTACAGAACATGTGCCAGGTGGTGGAGGATGGCTCACCTTCTTTTCTGATTCTTCTATCTTTGTCCTAAAGCTCAGTTGTTGATTATCTATTTGTTCCTTTGCTGCTTCCAGTTCCTTATTCTTGCTCTCAAGGTCAGTCAATATCTTCTCTTCCCTCCCTTTGGCTGTAAAACATTAGTGTCATATAGCAAGATCCCAGTCCTAGGAAGTTCATATCCAAGGATGCCCCAACCTAAGTCCCACTAAGTCCCAGTACAGGGGGTCCTCGACTTACGAGCATCCGACTTCTGAATGAGCACAGATACGAACGAGGTCCCATAAGGTCAATTATTTTTAAAATCTGGCATAAGTACAATGGTTTGTAGTAGCTACGTACGAGGACTAGTTTGCATGGCATTGGGGGGGAGGCAGAGCAGCGCATAGGGAGTGATGCATCACACCCAATCACCTGCCTTGAGGGAGCGGGAGTGTCAGTGTGCTTTACCCTCATCACCTAAACGTGTGTGATCAAGTGCAAACTACTGTTTTTGTTAATTAAATCCCCTTTTCTGCCCTCGTTATGACTTCCAAAAGCAAACCTGATATAAGTGATGGTAGTGCATACAAGAAAAGGAAAACAATTACAATAAAAGTGAAAGTTGATGTAATTAAACATTCTGAAAAAGGTGAAACACCCTCAGTGATCGGTAAGGCTTTGGGTTTCAGTCGTTCAACAATTGGAACAATTTTGAAAGACAGCGAAAATTCTTGAATTTGTAAAAGGATCTAGACCAATGCACCCAACTGTGAAAACAAAATAAAGAAGTGGATTGTTAATTGAAATGGAAAGATTGTTAATGATATGGGTGGAAGATCAAAATCAACGAGATTTGCCTCTAAGTCTAACTTTGATTCAGGAAAGTAAGAACTTTGCATCACCATGATGAAAATGACGAAAAGTGTCAGTTTAACCATCCCAATAAAGCCTCTGTCACTCCTACAAATGCCTATCTCCACATGCAAGCCAGTCCCAGGTTTCAATGTAAGTGTTCAACTTTAATTTTTGCTTTTCTTTACTGTATTTTGTCATTTAATTTCTTCTTTTCTCTTAAATTAAGTTATTCGAGATGTATGATACAGTGCACATAGGGTATGTGTTCCGACTTACGGACGGCCTCAAGAACAGAACCTGTTCGGGACCCCCTGTACTAGGAAACCCCAGTATCTAATAGATCCTAGTCCTTTAACCTGTTAAAACAACCTACAGTCCCTAGACTCAGTGAACACAGCCCCATCATTATAGCCCAAATAAAAATAGCCTCAATCATTATAACTCAATTAAAACAGCCCCCAGTCCATATAGCCAATTACAACAGCCTCCAGTCCCTACATACAGCTGAAACAGGTCCAAATCCTTAAAGACCAAATTAAAACAACCCCCAGTCGCTATAGCTACACATAAAACAGGCATAGTACTTATAGCCCAAATACAAACAGTCCAACTCCATACAGACCCTATTAAAATAGGCCTGGTGGGGGGATGAATAATCTGTACCTGGCCTGATGGGGGGATGAATAATCTGTACCTGGCCTGGTGGGGGGATGAATAATCTGTACCTGGCCTGGTGGGGGGATGAATAATCTGTACCTGGCCTGGTGGGGGGGATGAATAATCTGAACCTGGCCTGGTCGCACTCATCAGAACACACAATTTACACCACTATTACCTAACGAAATATCAATTTGTTCACAACTTTTCTTTTATATATATATTTTGCAAAATATGTACACTTTACAATGGAATAAAGTTCATATTGAAATCAAATGAAATAATGATGGTATTAAGTGATGTGGTATAAACGTTTTCACTAAACATAAACAAACATGATGTGTTCTACTCTGTTACGTATAGAAATAATTATTTTTCGTGATTACTTATATAAAACTGTTTGTAGATAATTTATTCACACTGCTAATGTAACAAAACCCATCTTTTTATCTCAAATAGCACTGAAAAAGCTCTCTAGTGATAAACAGTAGCAGAAATCCCAGGGTTGTAAGAGGAACGGAAACCTTGATTACCAATGAACCTGTGATTGGGAAAACAGAAGGAGGTGAATTGTTTTATGCCGGCAGGCAGGTGGTGATGGTGCAGGTTGTGGTGAGGACTGCTAAGAGGGTGATAATGGTGTTGTAAGTGGTGGCAATATGTTGCATGGTGAGATAGGACTGAAGGAGGGAGTACCAGCACTTTACCTCCATCTACCATGGCCTCAGTCAGTTAGTCAGATAAAACAGACTCCAGTCAAAGCTGACCCAGTTAAAACAGGCTCCAGTCAAAGCTGACCCAGTTAAAACAGGCTCCAGTCAAAGCTGACCCAGTTAAAACAGGCTCCAGTCAAAGCTGACCCAGTTAAAACAGGCTCCAGTCAAAGATGACCCAGTTAAAACAGGCTCCAGTCAAAGCCGACCCAGTTAAAACAGGCCCCAGTCAAAGCAGGAGAGGCCTACCTTTTTCCTTGTTGTGGTTGAGGGCCTTCATGAAACCCAAGTCAGCCTCCAGTTTTGCCGTCTTAGCCTGCTCCTTCATCTCCTCCAACTCTCTCTTGCTGGCCTTAAGAGATCTCCATCATTATATATTCCTCCTACAAGTCCATAGTTTCAATCCTAAATTATGACTCAATAAGCACAGTATTTAAAAAGAAACTATCTCTCTCTCTCTCCTTCTCTCACCCACACACAAACCTGCTTTAAATTGATGTTTTCTTGACTTAACTGCTTCACCATCTCCTCCAAGCGGTGTTTTTGATCTGCATGGTAAACAAAATTAACCCATTGAGTACGATGAGTAAACACCCTCAATACAATATCACTGACTGAACACCTAGAATACAAAATTATTGACTGTACACCCTAAGTGCAATATACTCAACAGCACACCCTGAGTACTTCACCGACTTACACCCTGAGTACAAAATGGGCCAAACTCACCGACTTACTCCCTGAGTACAAAATGGGCCAAACTCAAGAATTTATCAAAATTATGTACCAGTAAACCATACATCATTTTAAAGTTAGCACATTGAATTTTATGATCCTGCAAAGAAAATGGTTCCAAACTGTCTATGGAATGAGTGGCATGAAAAAATGTTGTAGTAAGTGGACGAAGAAAATTTCATGCTGAAATTCATTTCTTTATCATTATTTGTCAGCGTATTTATTTGTTTGTTATAAAGGTACAGCTCGCTAAACGACAGGGTTAGGTTCCTAAAAAATAATCGTGAGGTGAAGTATCGCAGATAAGGCGCATTATAACACAGGGTTCAATGGGATACGTTCCCAGCCAGTCCCCAAAAACAATTGTATCGCCAACGCAAAAGTTCCTACACTTATAAAATCAATAGAAAACAATTAACAACAATCACCACATCATGAAGAAAGGCCTAGTCATCATCACATGTCCCCTTCAAGACTAAGGGGACTCTTGTAGGTGGAGTGGAGATGTCACTCTGACTCCCACACAGCACTTTGAGTAGCTAATGATGTCATGTGACCTCATGGGATATATGTGATAGGCTGATGCATCTCATAGATGGCCCCCCACAACCCCAGGCTAGCATCAAGACACACTTAGTTCATTACTTCTTTGTCACCAGCCACTCTACAAGGTTAACCTATTGCTCGCTCCTGTTTTAGTGTACAGTTTGTTGTACAGTACTGTCCAATTACTGTACATAGGACACAATCTACAACACAAGGTGTAAGCAGTGTGAAGATGTGAACAGTGATTACAGTGTGGAATTTTAAGGTTAATTAACAGTGTGTGAACACAGTACTGTACATACACTACCTCATATAGCAGAGGCCACTGTTTGCATACCGCTCATTACTGTACCAGGACACACTCAAGTAAGTACTGTATTGTACAGTGTTAAGATGTGAAAAGAGATTACAGTGTATAATTTTACATTCTGAATTAACATTGTGTGAACACTACATACTCTAATGAGCATAGCAGTGGACAGTGTTTGTGTACTGTAGCATCAGTATCATCAAGTGTAGCGTAATTTCAGTATGTTCTGTACTGTGTTTACATGTATTACAATGCCGAATGTTACAGAGAAAACCCATGGCACCAAGGGGTCGAAGAAAAGCCCAGATGAGGAACCAAATGAAGCAGCGCAAGATCGGTGAATATTTCTCTACGGCCCCCAGGTGTCCTAGTGCTGTCTCCCCAGTACCAGTGGTGGCAGCATTTCTGATCCTAGCCCCAGCCCTAAACATCAGAGATAGGAGACCTACCACTATATCCATCACCACATGACTCATCACCACGACCCAGCACTTTGTCGGCAGTGGAAATCATTCGTGCCAGTCCTGACTTGCCTCTGTCATCCATGGAGGAAGAGGAGAGTGGTAGTTAACACCACCTGCCTGCCTCCATCACAAACTCAAAGCAACAGCATCTGTTGATGAGTTTTGTACTTTATACAAAATGTATTGTACATTGTACATTATTCAACAGCATAGTAAGTAAAGTATGTGAGAGCAGTATAAGAGATGTCATGATGGAACATCATCTATGAAACAACCTTGAAAAGGATAACCAAAACGGTTTTACGCCAGGACGCTCCTGTTTAACAATTACAGTGCTGTAATCATGGTATACTGGATGTTTGGACCAAAATTCTTAAACAGAATGGTAATATCGACAATATATACATAGATTTTGCCAAGGCTTTCAACAGCGTACCCCATGAAAGGGGTACAGTGTTGCAGGGAATGGTACAGTGTTGAAGGGGAAGGTACAGTGTTGAAGGGGATGGTACAGTGTTGCAGGGGATGGTACAGTGTTGAAGGGGATGGTACAGTGTTGCAGGGAATGGTACAGTGTTGCAGGGAATGGTACAGTGTTGAAGGGGAAGGTACAGTGTTGAAGGGGATGGTACAGTGTTGAAGGGGATGGTACAGTACTGAAGGGGATGGTACAGTACTGAAGGGGATGGTACAGTGTTGAAGGGGATGGTACAGTGTTGAAGGGGATGGCTTCATCTTGGCAGTAAACACCATCAGGTCCATTCGTCTGCCCTAACTCCTCAAACAAGTATATTTCTTGGTCTTCTCAACAAGTTTACCTCAAGATGCCAGTTTAAAAATAACAAAATAATAATAACCACACTATTTAAAAGTTTAATCAAGATATATGCACAGTAAAAGTATACAAAGCTTTAATGGTATGTACAGTATTATAAATAATTTTATCATTCTCGTCTCTATTAAAGACTCAGAACTATTTACTATACCTATAAGTGGCACCAGAGAGGCATAGTTGGCACCCAGCTCCCCCAGCTTCCTCGTCACATCCTCGATTAATGGCTGAATCTTCATCCACATGTGCTTGAACTGATCTCTCTCTGCCATCACCTTCACTAGTTCCTCATCCGTCATTGCCTTCTGGTGGCTCACTTGTGCCACCCGCTGTGAAAGAACACTATTAACAGTGCTATAATTACATGTGTTGCAAGTGTTAGCCACATGTCATAGTTATAATGGGGTGTTGTAGATATCATATAATGAAAGGTTTTAGTTATAATGAGGTGTTGTAGATATGGTGATATCCCCGTTAGCCGGAACAATTGGTGCAGAGCACTTACGGGAATGAGAGATTTCTGGGTAACGAGACGATTCTCTCGAACCCGGAAAAATATCCCTCATCCCAAAATTTTTTTGGAATTTTCCGGGTGACGTAAATGTTTTTCTTCGAATTTCCAAAAAATGCGACCGATTTTCATCTCTCAAACCCTGAAAAAAACTCCCCCATCCCTGTAATTTTCCGGGTTTCAGGAAAAATTTCTTGGAATCTTCCGGAAAATGTGCCCCTCGAAAAATCTTTCCCAAAGCCGGGATATTCCGGAAAATTACGGCTTTGGGAACGATTTTCCGAGAAAATTTCAATCCAGCTATTGGAGAGTTTCGAGTTTGAGGGATTCCGGCTAACGGAGATATTACTTATATAATGAAAGGTTTTAACCTGGGCACACACTAACCCAGCGATTTTCAACCAATGTGCCTCGAAGCATCCGTAGGTGTGCTGCGGAAGTTTAAATAGCATTTGGATACGTTTTGACATTACTGGTACTTTTATGGAGCTCATTAAACAAATTTTTTTTCAATGACGTAATAAATAAACAAATGTGTTGTTCATTAAAAGCCCAAATGGCAGTTTTAAATTATCTCCTTAAATCCTTAATTTCTTTTAAATGATCAAATCTATCTTTAAATACTGATGGTGTGCCTCGATCATTTTAGTGCCTGGCTCACTGTGCCGTGAGATGAAAAAGGTTCAAAATCACTGCACTAACCAATGCACCCGTTAACTTTCTTGTTGAAGGAGGAGAGAAGTGCTTGGTGAGAAAGGGAGGGTGGAAGGGAGGCGCTTTGTGAGGGAGTGAGGTGCTTGGTCAGTGTGGGAGGGAGGAATCTGAGGTACAAAGGAGAAATATGCAGCACAGCACAAGGGAGGATGATGGGGCAAGATAGAAAAAGTGAGTTGGGGAATTCTGTTGTTAAAGATTAAAGACTATGATAATGGTGATGCAGGCAGTAGTACATGATGGTGCCAATGGTATTAATGGTGTTAAAGGGATCCATTATAATGGTGCTAAAAGCAGTCATGACAGCTTGATGGGAGGGGGGGGAGGTTGGTATTTGATGCAAGTTGCTCATCAGAGAGAGAGAGGGGATTGAAGAATGAAGGAAGGGAATGATGGCTTTAAATTTTTCACTGTATTATCTCAGGTATTATCTCAGAGTAATAGATGAGGACTCTTATTTTATGATTATTATAATGTGTCATCCATTTCCTTATTTATAATTTTTTTGTAGTTGTTCCAGTTTTAAACAATGGTAATTAGATATATGTGTATATATATATATATATAATAATTTGATATAATATGAGGACAAATGGTGAATTTACTTTTTATTTATATTCTCTTCACCACTGATCGCCTCGTTGGCCACTTGGGCGATCGGTCACGTCTCTGTTAAGCACTGCTGGCAAGTACTGGGCATGCACCGGCTCTTGAATGTATCTGAACCTGCTCCAGTGTTGGTCAAGTCTGGCCTTGAAAGAGATCACACTCTGTGCTGTCACAACACTCTCTGGCATATTGTTCCAAGAGTTCACAACTCGCACTTCAAAAAGCTACCCCTTATTGTAATAACAGCTACAGTATGATAATGGTGGTGCAGGCAGTAGTACAGTACATTGTACAGTACATTAATTATTGTAATAATAGCTATGATAATGATGGTGCAGACTGTAGTACAGTACATTGTACAGTACATTAATTATTGTAATAATAGCTATGATAATGGTGGTGCAGACTGTAGTACAGTACATTGTACAGTACAGTAATTATTGTAATAATAGCTATGATAATGGTGGTGCAGGCAGTAGTACAGTACATTGTACGGTACATTAATTATTGTAATAATAGCTATGATAATGGTGGTGCAGACTGTAGTACAGTACATTGTACAGTACATTAATTATTGTAATAATAGCTATGATAATGGTGGTGCAGACTGTAGTACAGTACATTGTACAGTACAGTACAGTAATTATTGTAATAATAGCTATGATAATGGTGGTGCAGACTGTAGTTCAGTACATTGTACAGTAATTATTGTAATAACAGGTGTGATAATAGTGGTGCAGACTGCAGTGCAGTACAGTACATTGTACAGTACAGTAATTATTGTAATAATAGTTATGATAATGGTGGTGCAGACTGTAGTACAGTACATTGTACAGTACAGTAATTATTGTAATAATAGTTATGATAATGGTGGTGCAGACTGTAGTACAGTACATTGTACAGTACAGTAATTATTGTAATAATAGTTATGATAATGGTGGTGCAGACTGTAGTACAGTACACTGTACAGTGCAGTAATTATTGTAATAATAGTTATGATAATGGTGGTGCAGACTGTAGTACAGTACATTGTACAGTACAGTAATTATTGTAATAATAGTTATGATAATGGTGGTGCAGACTGTAGTACAGTACATTGTACAGTACAGTAATTATTGTAATAATAGTTATGATAATGGTGGTGCAGACTGTAGTACAGTATTGGGGGTCCTCATTATCTGTGGTTAATTGGGACTAGAAAAACGCCTCTCATACCTAATCCACTTAAAGAGGAAAATTAATCCCATAAGAAATAATGGATATACTATAGGTTAAATCTGGACCATGACATAGTACACAACACAAAATAATTTTATTTTTATTTTAACAATTATTGACCAAAGAAACATTTGATAACACATTATTTTAATAAATTATTTAACTTAATAAGTTATCTAACATCCTTGAACCTTTCACTGCATCGGCCAATTTTGGTGGTATTCCCCAATAAGTGCTAAAATTCACTAAAAAATTTAATTGCTTACATTAAACAGTCCATTAAAAGTGATTGGTTACCGTGATTCAGATTGGGGTGCATCGGAAGACAGGCATAGTATTACAGGTTACAGTTATCAGTTAAATGAAGGTGGTCCATTGATTTCTTGGAAATCTAAGAAACAGAATGTTGTAGCATTGTCCTCATGTGAAGCTGAATTTATGGCTTTAACAGCAGCTATGCAAGAGGCTAATTTCTGAAGACAGTTGTTAACTGATATGCAAAATTCTAATAGAGAACCTGTAACATTGAATGCTGATAATCAGGAAGCTACTGCATTGGCTAAGAACCCTGTACATCATCAAAGGTCGAAACATATCGATATTAAGTACCATTTTATTAGATCAGACGTAGAAGATGGTAATATTAATCTGCAGTATGTTCCTGCAGAAATAATATTGTTCACTAAACCAGTATCTAAAGAGAAACTAGAGAAGTTTGGTATTATAAGAGGAGTACCTTAGTTTAAGAGGGGGTGTTAGATATAAACTAGGTTACCCCATATTTACTTGTAATTCATATTTGATTATAGTTAGTATTTAACTTTTCATTATTAGTGATTGATTGATTTAGTGTGTATTACTAATTGGTTGATGTGGAACTTATGTGAATAGGTTCTATTGTGTTTTCTGTTAGTTGTGTGATGGAGCACCACTTTGCTGCACATGTATTAGAAAGAAAAACAACGCTTGTGTCATTGTCTGAGCCTCTCGTATCATATTTCGTTGTTATCCACCAAAATGAACACTGTAATATCAACACCGAGTGCTTCTTACAAAGCGACCATGGGGATACCGCAGCATCGTGTACACCACAGAAGTTCTTGCAATTGGCCCCAAATACGAAGGGTAACTTAGGGCACCTATTATGCACATAGAATGCCCTCATTCAGCCCAAGGACTACAGTTACTGATGTTAAGGCACCGAGTGTGAACTATTTCAAGATCAGATTTGGTGCTGGTACATGTCCAGTACTTTCCAACAGTGTAACAGAGACGTGACCGATCGCCCAAATGGCTAACGAACCGATCAGTGGCGAAGGATCAAGCGAAGTTAAGTGAAGGAAATTGGTGGCTATAATGGTCTAACACTTCGTAGTTCTTATCCTAAAAATAATAAATACCATTACCTTTTACTGTAAAGGTGTAGAAGAGGGTGACCGCCAAAAGGAATTGTCTGAATTGGTTGAATTTTTTTTTCTAAACACTAGTACCATGATATTAAACACATAAATGGAAACGACAATTCATAGAACCTGACCTAACGTACCCAACCTACGGGTTTGTTAGGTCAGGTTCTATTAGGTTCTATGCATTACCTTGTTAATTTGTGTGTTAAACAACTTACCTTAATAGTGAGGTTGATATACATAAGCAATGGCGAGGAGGAATACATGGAAGAGTTCACCATCATTTAGGAAACATCTTTTGAACAGGGACTCAGCAAGATAAAGAACAAAAATGGAGCTGGGGCAGAATTGTGAAGCAGGATATAGATTGTCAGGCTCTATTAGGTTTTATGTATTGCCCTTTCCATTTATGTGTTTAATATTATGGTACTAGTGTTTAGAAAAAAAAATCAACCAATTCCTTCTGGTCACCCTCTTGTACACTCTTTACCCCTTTTGACTATCACAAAATACTCCACATACCTTCAATAATTCAATAATGTCAGTTTCAAAGTCAGCCTCACCCAGATCCATGATTAAAGGTGTGAAGATTCAACACTTGATGATCCTGCAGCAACTGACCTGGTGGAGAAAAAGGAGGCTTCTTGACCAGTGGCCAACCAGTGGTGCCATTTACAAATTTACATTCCCGCTATATAGATAATATGATAAATATAGAAAGTATGGTACATAGAAGTATAACTAATTAAGACACCCGTGGGCATAATTTAAAACACGACTTTTCATTTATTTTTAAACCTGCTGGTATTGCAAGAAAAGAATTGTCCCCATTCTGTTGGAAGTTTATTTTTCATTATATTTAACTGGCTGAATATCCGTTCTACTTCAGCATTAGAGTTGGGAATGACGAGAACTGATAAAGCAAACTCCTTGAATGGATTACTTTTTTTACTTTTATCCTCTTCACCACTGATCAGCTCGTTGGCCGCCCGGGTGATCGGTCACGTCTCTGTCACACACTGGTGGCAGTACTGGGCATGACCCGGCTCCTGAATGTACCTGAACCTGCTCCAGTGTTGGTCAAGTCTTGTCTTGAAAGAGCTCACACTCGGTGCCGTTGTAATGACCACGGTCATACACGTCAGTTAACGTAAAATTAGCCGATCCATATTACGCTCAATAGCCCACAAAACATGTAGCTATGCTTTCTTATTGAAGTTCCACATCTGAAGAGGCCGTTTTCTCAGCGCTTCAGGACGCCTGAGTCTGCCGTTTTCTCTCAATCTTCAATGTACCCGAGACTTCATTATTCCTTAGTAATGACAGAATTTGAAATTGCAACCGTGGTTGCAATTTTTTTTTTTTTACGGGAATTAGCCAACCCGGGCACAGGTCAAACGACCCACAACGGAGCCTGGGGGGTGAAAAAAAAGGAACGGAAAGAAATTGAAAATATAGAAAGAAAGGTTATACTGTATTAATCTACACCACGAAGATGCCGGAAAACCAGCTTTTTAAAGTGAGACAGATTGTATAAGTATGGAAACATAGAAGAAGGAAGAGCATTCCACAGTTTGGCTGTGTGAGGAAAGAAGGAGATACTATAACGGGTTATTCTCGTGTGACCGACATCCACAGAGAAAAGGTGGGCACCGCGGGCAAGACGTGTGTTACGAGCCCATGCCAAATCCACAGAACATTGCCCGTTAAAGTACTTGTAAACGAGAGAGAGTGGAGCAACATTGCTGTTAAGAGAAAGGGAAGAGAGATTGGCGACTAAAGGAGGAGAGATAATAAGACGAAATGCCTTTCATTCCACCCTCTCTAATAGTTGGACAGAAGAGGAGCCACCCCAGATATGAGAGCAGTACTCCAAGTTGCTGCAAGTACCAGAGAATCTGAAAAAAAAAATAGCTATACCACAGGAGGTGGGCGCCTCGAACTGGTTAACTAAGTTACCGATAAGGGCAAATGGTTTCAGTCTCAATAAATAAGAATTTACAGATGCCAATGCTCTAAGGTACGGTAGGTCAGTAGAAGGTTTGCCTTCCCAATGCGTGTGTGGCTCTTCCTATGACGTCGATCACGCCATTGTGTGCAAAAAGGGGGTTTCATATGCAAGAGGCATGACGAAGTAAGGGATCTCACAGCAAATATGTTGAAGGAAATTTGCCGTGATGTCAGGATAGAACCGACCCTCCTTCCATTGGATGATGAGATTTTCCAACATAGGACTTCAAACACATCCAACGAAGCCCGTATTGAAGTCAGTGCGCGAGGAATCAGGACGCGGGGACAGCGAGCCTTCTTCAACATCAGGATTTTTTTATCCCATGGACGCATGTCACCGTAACTTAGCTCTCAATGCTGCACACAGGAGGAACGAGAACGACACGATAAGGGCATACGGGAAGAAAATTCAGAACGTTGATCAAGGCAGCTTCACTCCTCTAGTGTTCACAACCTCTGGTGGGATGGGACCAAGTGCAAGATGCTTCTACGCCAGACTCACGGAGGTGATATCCGAACAGAAGCAGCAGCCCAGAAGTTATCTTACAGCCTGAATGAGATGTCGACTGTCCTTCTCTCTCCTTCGGTCGGCATTGCTCTGCCTCAGGGGAACGAGAGCATCGGCCCCCAAAGCCGACAACAGTTGCAGGTATTGACTATGAGGCAACAGTCACTGAATGCCGCATAGATCTGCGGCTCAACTAACTCAACACAGCCAGGGTAGCTACTTATGTATTAGGATATTTAATTTTAAGGTAATAAAATGGTGGTGAAGGTGTGGCTATTGGGGGAGGCTGGAGGCCATTAAAAAAAGTAGTAAAAGTAGTAGTAGTAGTGTGTGTGTGTGTGTGTGTGTGTAGACAGAGAAAACTGTCACACTACCATCTTCCATGATGAGGATGGCGTGAGATGCACTTAAGGCATCTTCATGTTTGGAGAAAGAGACCAAAGCGTCCAAACCTGGTTCTCTCTCCTGAAATTTCATACCAATTGCTGTATTTAGTCCAAATGTGCTAAACATGTCAGTTATTGTTTCATAATCGTAATTGGGTGGTAGCAGCTTATCGTGAATCACATTTTCTCGCTTGGTTGGTTTGGGATGTTTGGCCACCCTTGAAGGGGATGAGGGTAAACTATAAGGGCTTAAGGTGACAATTCCTGAGTCCTTATTCACATAGTCCTTTTAGTAGTCCGGGCTTGAGCTGAGGTTGGCAACATTGCTGGCAGGAGTATTATTACGAGTTCCTGAAGAGAAACATCTGTTGATGAGCCGGGATCGTTAGGGTTAGTATATGGCCTCGAATCTGTGGTTGTAAATGCCCCAAAAATAATAATAATGATAATAAAAATAAAAAATAAATAATAATAAAAAATAAATAAAAAATAAATAAAAAATAATAAATAAATCTTTCACCTTCCCCATATGATAAACCAAATAGAGGTACTAACCGGACACTCACGGTGCCACAAACACCAGAGAAGTATACTAATGGCTTTCAATGACCTGTCAACATTACCTTTGTGTTATAGGTTGCTGATGATTCCGTTAGTGCAGCTTTGCATTAATGGTCTTCATGTCAATACAGAGTTGACAAGGCACAGCTGACTGCATACTACACTACAATAAATACTACACTACACTGCAATAAACGCTACATACTACACAATAACAATGAGCACTAAACACTACAATAAGTAATACACAGACCACATCAATAAACAACAAACACTACACTACAAGAAACACTTCACACTACACTACAAGGAACACTACACTACAAGAAACACTTCACACTACACTACAACAAACACTACACTACAAGAAACACTTCACACTACACTACAAGGAACACTACACTACAAGAAACACTTCACTACAAGAAACACTTCACACTACACTACAAGGAACACTACACTACAAGAAACACTTCACACTACACTACAAGAAACACGGCACATTACAAGAAACACTTCACACTACACTACAAAAACGCACACTACAAGAAACACTTCACTACACTACAACAAACACTACACTACAAGAAACACTTCACACTACACTACAAGGAACACTTTACTACAAGAAGCACTTCACACTACACTACAACAAACACTACACTACAAGAAACACTTCACACTACTACAAGACACTACACTACAAGGAAACACTTCACACTACACTACAAAAGAGACACTACTACAAAAATACTTCTAAAAACACTTCACACTACACTACAAGAGACACTACTACAGAAAAACACTACACTACCTACAAAAACACTTCACTACTACAAAACCTGACACACAGAAACGCTCACACTACACTACAAGAAACACTACACTACAAGAAACACTTCACACTACACTACAAGAAACACTACACTACAAACACTTCACACTACTACAACACACACAAAAAACTAACTTCACACTTTACACTACAACAAACACTTTACACTACAAGAAACACTTCACACTACACTACAAAGGAACACTACTACAAAAACACTTTACACTACACTACAAACACTTCACACTACACTACAACAAACACTACACTACCAAAACACTACACTACAAGAACACTACACTACAAAACACTTCACACTACTACAAGGAACACTTCACACTACACTACAAAAAACACTACTACAAGAAACACTTCACACTACACTACAACACTACACTACAAAACACTTCACACTACACTACAAGAACATACACTACAAAAACACTTCACACTACACAAAGACACTACACTACAAAAACACTTCACTACAAGAAACGCTACACTACACTACAAGGAACACTACACTACAAAGCACTTCACCTTACACTGAAAAACACTTCACACTACACTACAAAAACACGGCACACTACAAGAAACACTTCACACTACACTACAACAAACACTACACTACAAGAAACACTTCACACTACACTACAAGGAACACTACACTACAAGAAACACTTCACACTACACTACAAGGAACACTACACTACAAGAAACACTTCACACTACACTACAAGGAACACTACACTACAAGAAACACTTCACACTACACTACAAGGAACACTACACTACAAGAAACACTTCACACTACACTACAAGAAACACTACACTACAAGAAACACTTCACACTACACTACATTAAACACGACACACTACACACTCGGCTACACAATGTTTATTTTCCCACAGCTAGCACGACCCCTCCCCCTCCCCCTCACCAGTACCATCAATCATGTCATACTCAGAATATTGGTCATTTCCTTATTACTAACAAGCAGAGTACAGTGTTGAGGACCCTTATCACTACCTACCCGCAGGTTCACCGCCACCTACCTGTACGTACACCATCACATACCTGCAGGTTAACTACCATCTACCTGCAGGTTGACCACAACCTGCCTACAGATTCACCACCACTCTCATGCAGGTTCACCAGCACAAACTCAAGGTTACCCGCCGCATCCTGAAGCTTCAATACAGCTACCTACAGGTTCACCACCACTACCTGAAGGTTCACCCCCACTACCTGAAGGTTCACCCCCACTACCTGAAGGTTCACCACCACTACCTGAAGGTTCACCCCCACTACCTGAAGGTTCACCCCCACTACCTGAAGGTTCTACTACCTGAAGGTTCACCACTACTACCTGAAGGTTCACCACCACTTCCTGAAGGTTCTACCTGAAAGCTCACCACCACTACCTGAAGGTTCGCCACCACTACCTGAAGGTTCACCACCACTACCTGAAGGTTCACCACCACTACCTAAAGGTTCACAACCACTACTACCTGAAGGTTCACCACCACTGAAGGTTCACCACCACTACCTGAAGTTCACCACCACTACCAGAAGGTTCACCACACTACTACCTGAAAGTTCACCACTACTACCAGAAGGTTCACTATCACCAATACCAGAAGGTTCACTATCACCATTACCAGAAGGTTCACCACCACTACCAGAAAGTTCACCACCACTACCTGAAGGTTCACTATCACCAATACCAGAAGGTTCACCACTACTACCTGAAAGTTCACCACTACCTGAAAGTTCACCACCACTACCAGAAGGTTCACCACCACTACCTGAAGGTTCACTATCACCAATACCAGAAGGTTCACCACCACTACCAGAAGGTTCACCACCACTACCAGGTTCACCACTACACCTGAAAGTTCACCACCACTACCAGAAGGTTCACCACCACTACCTGAAGGTTCACTATCACCAATACCAGAAGGTTCACCACCACTACCTGAAGGTTCACTATCACCAATACCAGAAGGTTCACCACTACTACCTGAAAGTTCACCACCACTACCAGAAGGTTCACCACCACTACCTGAAGGTTCACTATCACCAATACCAGAAGGTTCACCACTACTACCTGAAGGTTCACCACTACTACCAGAAGGTTCACCACTACTACCAGAAGGTTCACCACCACTACCAGAAGGTACACTATCACCAATACCAGAAGGTTCACCACTACTACCTGAAAGTTCACCACCACTGCCAGAAGGTTCACCACCACTACCTGAAGGTTCACCACTACGACCTGAAAGTTCACCACCACTACCAGAAGGTTCACCACCACTATCTGAAGGTTAACTATGAGAGAGATGCTATACGGGATGAGGAGAGAACAGTAGTTGCTCCCCGATTTCCCGTAAGGACGAGAAGACCAGTGGTGAGACTGGATCTTTAAAAAGCAGTGGGCTTTTTAAGTTACCCTCATTGGTTGACAATGAAGTGTGCAATCAGTTATAAGTAACTTGTGGTAAAGGGAGAGGTAAAGAATTGAAGATGTTTTTTTATTGAAAATATTTTGCAGTGGAATGGTCAATTTGCAGTAAAAGACATAGAGATTGGAAGATGTATTGGCAGTTATGCAATCATCTGAAGGGTATCTGTTACTAGTTTGAGTAAAGATACCAGTGGTGAATTCTCAAGTTTTGGTTGGTAAGTCCTACGTAGGCTGGGTGTTGTTGGTATATAGGTGTAGAGTTCGTGACTTTCAGGGAGTATTCGGGCATGGAAACATGGCACCATTACTTCTACATGGCAAATGCCATAAGTACAGACAGTTTTGGTTTGGTTGTGTTCTCATGAGGACCGTTTCGTTAGCATTGGATTCTTGGGAATACCCGCTCGTTCGGAGTCCCTTGAATGGTGCTGTCTCTCGTTAGTGCGACATGACTCTTTAGATTAAGGGCAAACAAATCATTCCTTCGACTTGATGGGGTCCGTTCGTCTATGTCCTAGCTTGAAAAATCTATGTTAAATCTCAGGGTGTCCTGTGAGCATTTGACCAATCGCGTAAAAGAAACTTTCATGACGTATCACTAGTATGGCCGGCCCAAGGGCCACCTAGGCGTGAATTTGTTGAAGGTGTAGAAGCTGTCACCAACACAACAAACACACCCTGAGTTAACGAGCTGCATGACCCAGTGTCAAGGAATAGTCCAAGAAGACCGGACAATCTCTCCAACTGCACTGGCTAACCATTTGCCCGGAATACGATCCGCATATCGATTAACACCCAGGATCCCAATTACTGCTCGGTAGACAGAGGCCAATGACGTAAAGAAAGGTGCCCATAGTTTCACCCTGTCTGGTATCGAACCCGGGTCCGCTTGCTTGCGAGGCGAGCATGCTGACCATTACGCCACAGGTCGCCTGCAGACACACATGCATCTCTCAAAGAACATAACACTGAGTGCACGGACCTCACTCTGGAGGTTACAGTGTTAGGTGTGGCTACCACCCCAGGTGACCACGACCTGTGGTAGTTGGAGGGAAAGAGGAGTGATCAAGAGGGACAGAGGGAAGGAGTAGAGAGGAGGTATGTGGACATTATTACAGAAATTCTCCTGTGGGAGTTTTTTGGCTGATGTTGTGGTGGGAGCCCACACCTAAAGTTAATTTGATGTGGTCATGTGTAGGATAGAGTTGTGATATTTGATGGGATGTATTTGTATATGATGGGGATTATGGTGTGATATAGATAGTTGGTGGTGAGGAGGTGATGCTAGATGATAAGTGTGGGTATGTGGATTGTAATTTTGGCTATGATAGGTGATGATGATATATGGATGATTTAATTTTGAATTTTTGTGGGCTTTTAGCTGTTGCTATTTATTGTGTTCTCTGATACTATCCTGAGTAGCGTGTGTTTTAGTCAATTAACCTTTAGGTCAGATGATGGTAATGATTGTAAGTTTCAATATTTTGTAAATATGAAAATCATTTTGTTTGAGTTTTATGCTAGTGTACTATCGTAACGTGAGTGAGTATAGAGTAATATGTCTGGCTTACACTTTTTTGTGGGTCACATTTGCGAGAGAGGTATTCAAATTTTGTGTGTTTGGTGCTATGAATGATTATATTATTATGCAAAAAAGTATACAATCTTTAATATGTCGGCTATCTGCCATTAGAGATGAAGTGTTGTGCCATCTCACACACAGTGTGTTTAGACCTGTCCCTAAAGGTTCTATCTTCACACAGTCGAGGACGTAGTTTCAAGGTGTATTGTTTGGCCACACACATTACATTTAATCTTGTTCACATCGCTAGGAACATACTGGAGGAACTTATATCCAACCTTAGTCTCACAATTAGACATCTTGTAATCCTGTTACAAGTTCCATATACATGTTTCATTTGATACATCATCATGGTAAACTATGGATTGCCTAGGACCTGATGTCTCTTCCCTGGTCTCACTACCTCTCCTGATCGTCTTCTCCTGGTCTCACTACTCTCCTGATCGTCTCTCCCTGGTCTCTACTCACTCCTGATCGTCTTCTCCTGGTCTCACTACTCCTCTCCTGATCGCCTCTGTTCTCACCTCTCCTGATCGTCTTCTCCTGGTCTCACTACCCTCCTGATCGTCTTCCTGGTCTCATACGTCCCCTTATTGCCTTCTGGTCTCCTGATCGTCTTCTCCCTGGTCTCACTACCTCCTGATCGTCTTCTCCTGGTCTCACTACGTCTCCTGATCGTCTTCTCCCTGTTCTCACTACCTCTCCTGGATCGTCTTCTCCTGGTCTCACTACTCCCTGTCGTCTCTCCTGGTCTCACTACCTCTCCTGATTGTCTTCTCCTGGTCTTACACTCCTCCTGATCGTCTCTCTCCTGCTCACTACCTCTCCTGATCGTCTTCTCCTGGTCTCACTTCTCCTGACTGCCCTTCCTCCTCACTATGTCCCTGATTGTCTCTCTCCTGGTCCTCACCTCTGGTCCTCCTTGGTCTCAATACGTCTCCCAGATCGTCTTCTCCTGGTCTCACTACCTCCTGATCGTCTCTCCTGGTCTCACCTCTCCTGATCGTCTCTCCTGGTCCCACACCTCCTGATCGTCTCCTGGTCTCACTACCTCCTGATCGTCTCCTGGTCTCACTACCTCTCCTGATCGTCTTCTCCTGGTCTCACTCACCTCTCCTGATCGTCTTCTCCTGGTCTCACCACCTCTCCTGATCGTCTTCTCCTGGTCTCACCATCTCCTGACCTCCTGTTCTCACTACTTCCTCCTGATCGTCTCTCTCCTGGTCTCACACCTCTCCTGATCGTCTTCTCCTGTCTCCACTCACCTCCTGTTCTCACTACCCTCTCCTGATCGTCCTCTGGTCTCCACTACCTCCTGGTCGTCTTCCTGGTCCCACTCACTCTCCTGATCGTCTTCTCCTGGTCTCACAACTCTGATCGTCTCTCCTGGTCCTCACTACCCTCCTGGTCGTCTTCTCCTGGTCCACCACTCGTATTCTCCGGTCCACTTCGTCTCCAGGTCGTCTTCCTCTGGTCTCACTACGTCTCCTTGATCTTCCTCCTGGTCTCACTACGTCTCCTGACTTCTTCCTGTTCTCACTACCCTCCTGATCGTCTTCCTGGTCACCTCCTGGTCGTCTCTCTCCTGGTCTCACTCACCTCTCCTGATCGTCTTCCTGTCCCACTCAGCTCCAGTTCCTCCTGGTCCACCACCTCCTTGATCGTCTTCTCCTGGTCCTTACCCTCTCTCCTGGATCGTCTTCTCCCTGCTCCTTGCTCACTCCTCTCCTGATCGTCTCTCCTGGTCTCACTCACTCTCCCGATCGTCTTCTCCTCCTGGTCTCACTCTTCACCTCTCCTGATCGTCTTCTCCTGGTCTCACTACGTCTCCGCAGGTGTCTTCCTCCTGTCTCACTACCTCTCCTGATCGTCTTCTCTGGTCTCACTACGTCCCAGGTCGTCTTCCTCCTGGTCTCACTACTCTCCTGATTGTCTCTCCTGTTCTCACTACCTCCTGATCGTCTTCTCCTGGTCTCACTACCTCTCCTGATCGTCTCTCCTGGTCTCACTACGTCTCCTGACTGTCTCTGTTCTCACTAACTCTCCTGATCGTCTTCTCCTGGTCTCACCACCTCCTGGTCGTCTTCCTTGGTCTCACTACCTCCCCTCCGTCTTCTCCCTGGTCTCACTACCTCCTGATCGTCTTCTCCTGTCTTCACTACCTCTCCTGATCGTCTTCTTGGTCTCACTACCTCCCTGATCGTCTTCTCCTGGTCTCACTACGTCTCCTGATCGTCTTCTCCTGGTCCTACCACTTCCAGGTCGTCTTCTCCTGGTCTCACTACGTCTCCTGATCGTCTTCTGGTCTCACTACCTCTCCTGATCGTCTTCCTGGTCTCCACTACCTCTCCTGATCGTCTTCCTGGTCTCACTTCCTGATCGTCTTCTCCTGGTCTCACTTACCTGATCGTCTTCTCCTGGTCTCACTGTCTCTCCTGATCGTCTTCTCCTGGTCTCACTACTCTCCTGGATCGTCTTCTCCTGTTCTCACTACCTCCCTGATCGTCTTCTCCTGGTCTCACTACCTCCCTGATCGTTCCTCCTGGTCTCACCACCTCTCCAGGTCGTCTTCTCCTGGTCTCACTTTCCTTGATCGTCTTCCCTGGTCTCACTCACTCCTGATCATCTTCTCCTCTGTTCACTCCTCTCCTGATCGTCTCTGTTCTACCACCTCTCACTGTCTTCTCCCTGGTCTCACTACCTCCTGATCGTCTCTCCTGGTCTCACTACCTCTCCTGATCGGTTCCTCCTGGTCTCACTACCTCTCCTGATCGTCTTCTCCTGTTCTTACTATCCTCCTGGTCTGTCTCTCCTGTCTCACTACCCTGCTGATCGTCTTCTCCTGGTCTCACTCACTCCTCTCCTGATCGTCTCTCCTGGTCTCACTGTCTCTCCTGATCGTCTTCTCTCCTGTCTCACGTCTCAGGTCGTTCTCTCCTGGTCTCACTCACCTCCAGGTCGTCTCTCCTGGTCTCACCACCTCTCCAGGTCGTCTCCTGTTCTCACTACCTCTCCTGATCGTCTCTCTCTGTCTCACTACGTCTCCAGGTCGTCTCTCCTGGTCTCACTCACCCTCCAGGCTCGTCTTCTCCTGGTCTCACTACCTCTCCAGGTCGTCCCTGTTTCACTACCTCTCCAGGTCGTTCCTCTCCTGAGGGTGAACAGATGGTTACTGCACTATAATTACCCAGACTGTTGAACCCAGGTCTCTTGAAGATGTTCAGCTCACCTGTGTTGTTTGTCTCACCTGTTGTGTTGCTTAGGCTCACCTGTTGTGTTGTTTGTCTCACCTGTTGTGTTGCTTAGTCTACCTGTTGTGCTTTAGCTCACCCGCTGTGTTGTTTGAGCTACCCACTGGTGTTGTTTGTCTCACCTGTTGTGTTGCTTAGCTCACCTGTTGTGTTGCTTTGCTCATCTGTTGTGTTGTTTAGCTCACCTTGTGTTGTTTAGTCTCACCTGTTGTGTTGCTTAGCTCACCTGTTGTGTTGTTTGTCTCACTCTGTTGTGTTGCTTAGCTCACCTGTTGTGTTGCTTTAGGCTCACCTGTTGTGTTGTTTAGCTCAATCTGTTGTGTTGTTTAGCCCACCTGTTGTGTTTTTGCTTAGCTCACCTGGCTGTGTTGTTTAGCTCACCTGTTGTGTTGTTTAGCTCACCTGTTGTTGTTTAGCTCACCTGTTGTCTGCTCACACCTGTTGTGTTGTCTAGCTCACTTTTTTGTTTAGCTCTCTCTTTTATATTCTTAGCTCATCTGTTGTGCTGTTTAACTCACCTGTTTTTAATGTTAAGCCCATTTTGTCATGTTTAGCTCACTGCCATGTTACTAACACTCATAACACACCAAATGACATACCCTATGTACACAACACACAACATGTGCAAGGAACACTAACCTTTCCTACAATAACTTATTTTATCTACTGTTGAAAATCACGTCATGAACTCTAATCACCCAACCTAACTTTGTCCTATAGCTGAGGGATAGGGGCAGGAAGGCAGTCTCAAGAATAAGGGCCCAGTAGAACAGGGGCCTCATAGAAAAATGTAGTATGACAGTGAGCCCATTTGAGGAGAAGAGCCCAGAAGCCAGAGGAGGTGCAACAAAACCCATTTACATAGAGATGGTCTGCCCGCCATCACCCCAGGCCATAATTACTGCTGCATGCTGGCTTGGTGTTGTACGAGATCAATTCTCAAAGATGTTTGTTTAACTCCAGAGGAAGAGAAGGTCAAACCATCGACCTCAAAAAGAGAAACCAATATGTTCAATGTGTTAAATCATTGACCTCAGTGTTAAACGATCGCCCTGAAAGTATTAAAACATCGTCTTCAACGAGTTAAATCATGGTCCACAGAGTGTCAACAATCACCAAAGGTTAAACCATAGTTCACAAAGGGTTTAACAGTCAACAATCGTTCTCAAATTATTAATTCATAGTTATCTCTAGAAACAAAAGCCCTCATCGTTATGAAGAGGAATCATCATCATCATCATTCATCATCAGAAAGGGTTAAACAATGGTCTTCAAAGGATTAGGTCATCATACTCAAAGGTTACAGCATCATACTCGAAGGGTGCCATCAGACTAAAATGATAGTGTTTTCAGAGACGCAGTTTTAGATATCACAGTTAGTTAGTTAGTGATCGGATGAGTTACTTAGTAGTGAGTGAGGAGTGAGTGATATGATATGATCATGGTTAGTTAGTTAGTTAGTTAGTTAGATCTCACCTGGTTTATCATGGGCACAAAAATAAACTGGGGTGGTGAAGGAAAAGCTGACTGTCTGGGTCCAGTTACGGAAAGTTCTCACAGTGGCTAACTCAGATCGTATGTCGGGAAAGAAGAGGGGAGGAGGAGGAGGAAGAAGAGGAGGGTGAAGTGGAGAAGGACGATGGAGGATGGCTGATGACGCTCCCACACCTATCCCCACCCACACAGTACCTCACCCACGTACCACACAGCACCACCACACATCACCCACAGAGCACCGCACCAACACAGCACCTCACGCACCACACACAGCACTACACCAACAGCACCACCCACACAGCACCCTCACACACACAGCACCACACCCACACACACCACCCACCCACACAGTACACCCACACAGCACCCACAGCACCCCACACACACAGCACACACACAGCACACACAGCACCACACCCACACAGTACCTCACACACACACATCACCCACAGAGCACCGCACCAACACAGTACCTCATCCACACAGACCCCACCCACACAGCACCACACCCCACACAGCACTCACCCACACACCCACCTACACATCACCCACGAGCACCGCACCAACACAGTACCACCCACACAGCACCCACACACAGCACCACACCCACACAGCACCCACCCACACATCACCCACAGAGCACCGCACCAACACAGTACCTCATCCACACAGCACCACACAGCACCACCCACACAGCACCTCACCCACACAGTACCCACCTACACATCACCCACAGAGCACCGCACCAACACAGTACCATCCACACAGCACTCACCACACAGCACCTCACACACACACACCACCTCACCCACACAGTACCCACCTACACATCACCCACAGAGCACCGCACCAACACAGCACCATCCACACAGCACCACACACACAGCACCACACACAGCACCACACCCACAGCACCTCACCCACACAGTCCCACCTACACATCACCCACAGAGCACCGCACCAACACAGCACCCCACACACACAGCACCTCACACACACACAGCACCCCACACACAGCACCACACACACAGCACCACACCCACACAGCACCTCACACACACACAGCACACACAGCACCTCACACACACACACCCACACACACACACACACACACACACACACACACACACACACACACACACACACACACACACACACACACACACACACACACACACACACACACATACTATTAAGAACAAGTGTAGTGTAATAAAAGTGTTTATAAACTGAGAATACTCCTGCTACCTTTGTCCTGCTGACACCACACCTGTTCATGGCCTCCCTCACACCGCTGATACGCTGTAGATGCCAGTCTCCTTTGTCCTGTAAGAGGGTTACGCCTCCCAACCACCGCTGACTTCCTAGGAGTGCCAAGCAGTCCTCGGCCCTCTGACGTAGGCATATACAGTAAGTCGGGTCCTGTAACTTCACCATGTCTGAGTTGACTGGAGACCCAGCTACTTGCTTTAACTCTCCTGATGCACTGAGTGAGCCAGGTGACTGTGGTGTTGACCTTGACACCAATGGAGAGAATGTCTTTGAACTATTTCAGTCCAGGAACAAGCGGAAGGCTGAAAAGGCAGAAAAACTTAAGAGACCTTCAACTACAACCACAACCCCCCATGAGAGTAAGATTAAACTTCCCTGAAGGTACATCACCTGAAGACAAGTATCTCTGGCTGAACGATGCGGAAGATAAACACCCAGAGGCTGAGTTTCAGTTCAGAGTCGGTACACAAGATCATTCTGATTAGAAGCGACCCGGCAGGATCTCCTCACCAATAGCATAGGGGAATAACCATGGAACAATCATCCCAACCATCGAGCAAGAAACCATCTTAATCATAGGGCTCGACCAGTACCAGACCTACACTAGTAGAAGCTCATCCCGACATCAGAAGGACGAAGCGACTCAGGGCAAGAATGCAGTCATTGCAAACTGGGGTGGCTCAGGGGTTCACCCAAAGACCATTCGAGTCCGTGGTGCCTATCGGACTCTGAAGGTAACTCTCATCAGCCCCTACCCGGAGGTGTGCAATTGTCAACACTGGGGCCATGTGGCCCGATTATGCCCTTTTCTAAGCCGGGTGTGGTCTCTGCTCAAGACAACATGCAACACAGGCTTGCAGAGATACAGTTGCTCAAGGGGTGTCATTCAACAGAAGTGTATTAACTGCAAAACAGTTGGAGTTCCTGTATGGCACCCTGACTGTCCTAGAGATCCTACGCCCCTTCAGCGCCCAGACCCGCCAGCCAGACAGGTCTCAAGAAACACTACTGCTGCAGGGTATAACAACACACAGGTAGGTACAGTAACACACAGACAGGTAGACTAACAGACAGGTAGACTAACACACAGGTAGGTACAGCAACACACAGACAGGTAGACTAACACACAGACAGGTAGACTAACACACAGACAGGTAGACTAACACACAGACAGGTACAGTAACTCAGTGGTAGGTACAGTAACACACAGACAGGTAGACTAACACACAGACAGGTACAGTAACTCAGTGGTAGGTACAGTAACACACAGACAGGTAGACTAACACACAGGCAGGTACAGTAACTCAGTGGTAGGTACAGTAACACACAGACAGGTAGACTAACACCCAGGTAGGTACAGTAACTCAGTGGTAGGTACAGTAACACACAGACAGGTAGACTAACACCCAGGCAGGTACAGTAACTCAGTGGTAGGTACAGTAACACACAGACAGGTAGACTAACACACAGGCAGGTACAGTACACACAGACAGGTAGACTAACACACAGGTAGTGTAACTCACAGGTAGGTACAGTAACACACAGGTAGGTACAGTAACACACAGGCAGGTAGACTAACACACAGGCAGGTACAGTAACACACAGACAGGTAGACTAACACACAGGCAGGTACACAGTAACACACAGGCAGGTACAGTAACACAGTGGTAGGTACAGTAACACAGTGGTAGGTACAGTAACACACAGGCAGGTACACAGTGGTAGGTACAGTAACACAGTGGTAGGTACAGTAAACACAGGCAGGTACAGTAACACAGTGGTAGGTACAGTAACACAGTGGTAGGTACAGTAACACACAGACAGGTAGACTAACACACAGGCAGGTACAGGTAACTCAGTGGTAGGTAGCAGTAACACACAGACAGGTAGACTAACACACAGGCAGGTACAGTAACACACAGGCAGGTACAGTAACACACAGACAGTTAGACTAACACACAGGCAGGTACAGTAACACACAGGCAGGTACAGAACACACAGACAGGTAGACTAACACACAGGCAGGTACAGTAACACACAGGCAGGTACAGTAACACACAGGCAGGTAGACTAACACACAGGTAGGTACAGCAACACAGAGGGTCATTACCTAATACCTCACCCCTGAAGATGTGATTACACCAAAGCGCTGGGGAACTTCGTGTTTTCTTCTTTCCTTGTGGTTAGAGAGAGAGAGAGAGAGAGAGAGAGAGAGAGAGAGAGAGATCAAAAGGTAGTGGTGAGACAGATGAGGTAAAAATTTTGAGACTAATTAGCAGAGTAACAGGAGCTGGGATGTGAGGTTCACTTCCACCTTTTTTTTATTTTCTTGGGTTAAACACATAACTAACCCTTTTCTTGAATTCATCATTGATATCATTAAGACTTGACTTGTATACTCGATTATAATTGCATGTTATTATCGAGTGACAATAATGGATGTGTGTGAAGGTGGTCTTGCGGCGGAGAACAAAGAGTCAGCAATGAAAAGAATAATAATTAATTCTGGTCATGAGACACACGACAACAGTTTGGGTTGACGCGCCGCCCACCTCGCTGCCTGCCGTACGATCTCTACCTAATACAGCATATGAACAAACTTTATTGTGGATGACTTATTTCATTACGTCTAATGCATCTTTTGGTGTTTATTTTATAATCTTGCATTAAATTGTTTTTGTTTGATTAAGGAGGAAAATGTTAATCATCTTCATCATGTCAACACGAGTGAGGTGTATTATGGCATAATGTATAATAGAATACTGCATACTGAAGCAGTGTATGTCCACGCGATATATTATATGGCTCAGTATTTGGGAGCATATTTGTAGTGTGTATAATATAATGTACACGGCTGTATTTTGGATTATTTGAGACAAGAGTGCGTTGAGCAGTTGTCAGGGTGAGAGAGATTCGGCTCATAAACCACAGTGCATCTCCTCGCGTGCTGATGTTAACCTTGCTAAAACCTTCAAATTTCTCAAGTTTAATGCGCCAAAGTAAAATTCACACTGCCATAAAATAATATTGACGGCCGCATGTGAATGAGATAGATGTGTTGTGTGTGGAAGGAGAATGTCCGCTGCAACACGTTGAAATAAAGGTTGGTAAAATCGTGATTTGGTGTCCATGTTGCGCCCCAGGCTAGTTGATGCCCGGGCAGGCAGCGTCTGGCCTCGGACGGTCGGACCCTCGCCCACCATCTACCACTCACGGACATCCACTTGTTAGTTAGTGTGTTGCGGTGAGTGAGGAAGGTTACGTCGTTGTGTCCCGCGCTTATAATAACCTGTTGATCTCTGCGCCTAATTCGGATACTTAAACGAGGATGTGCATGTGGTTCCAGTGGCCCATTGTGGTGGAGTGAAGCGTGTGAGAGACTGTTTACCTCATCACTACACCAGCTTAAGAAACAAGTGTATGTGAATAATTTGTGTGTGTGTGTGTTCAGCTCACACACCCTGATATAACCTTTTAGTAATCCCCCCCCCCCGTGAAATATAAGAACGATGGCGATACTGTACACACTCTTTGATAAGACAATGGTTCCTTGTTGTAGTGTGTCTACAGGAGACGTGTAGTGAGAAGAGAGTCAATGGACATGGCCTTATTGTGGGAGGACATACTGTCTCCAAGTGATGGAGGGGCGGGAGGAGGCCTTGTACACCACCACCCCACCACCAGCATCCACGGGAGGAAGACGAGCGTAAGATGGAGGTTCACATTGTGGGTGTGTTGGCTGTGGGTCACCCTTGCCTGCCCTCAACACAGCTACGCTGACTCCAATGGTTGTGACTTCTACGGCAGGTGAGTTGATTGAGTGTGTGTGTAGAAGATGACTTTTACGGCAGGTGAACTGATTGTTTGTGTGTGTGTTACGTAGATAGGCACCCCATATACTTGATACCATATATGTATATATATATATATATATATATATATATATATATATATATATATATATATATATATATATATATACAAGTAAATCAATGTAGGTGGCCTGATCCAACGATATGCTGATAACCACAAGGAGGCGACTAAGGAGAAATACTTGACAAGGCTAATATGTACAGTAGAGAGAGGAGATTAGCATATATATATATATATATATATATATATATATATATATATATATATATATATATATATATATATATATATATATACACTTACTGTCAATATCACTGTCTGTAAGAGGGCCTTACACACTGATCAATCACGTCAGGAATCGAAACATCATACACTACCAGCTAAACATCATAAATTACCAGCTAAACATCATACAATACCAACTAAACATAAACTACCAGCTAAACATCATCCACTACCAACTAAACATAAACTATCAGCTAAACATCATCCACTACCAGCTAAACATCATCCACTACTAGCTAAACATCATCCACTACCAGCTAAACATCACCCACTACCAGCTAAACATCATACACTACTAGCTAAACATCATACACTACCAGCTAAACATCATCCACTACCAACTAAACATCATACACTACCAGCTAAACATCATACATTACTAGCTAAACATCATACACTACCAGCTAAACATCATATTAATTACCAGCTAAACATCATAATAATTGCCAGCCAAACATCATACAATACCAACTAAACATAAACTACCAGCCAAACATCATCCACTACCAACTAAACATAAACCAGCCAGCTAAACATCATACCATCAGCTAAACATCATACACTACCAGCTAAACATCATACACTACCAGCTAAACATCATCCACTACCAGCTAAACATCATACACTACCAGCTAAACATCATCCACTACCAGCTAAACATCATACACTACCAGCTAAACATCATCCACTACCAGCTAAACATCATACATTACCAGCTAAACATCATACAATACCAACTAAACATAAACTACCAGCTAAACATCATCCACTACCAACTAAACATAAACTACCAGCTAAACATCATCCACTACCAGCTAAACATCATCCACTACTAGCTAAACATCATCCACTACCAGCCAACATCACATATTAATTACTAGCTAAACATCATACACTACCAGCTAAACATCATCCACTACCAACTAAACATAAACTACCAGCTAAACATCATCCACTACCAGCTAAACATCATCCACTACCAGCTAAACATCATACACTACCAGCTAAACATCATACTCTACTAGCTAAACATCATCCACTACCAGCTAAACATCATCCACTACCAGCTAAACATCATACACTACCAACTAAACATCGTACACTACCAGCTAAACATCATACACTATCAGCTAAACATCATCCACTACCAGCTAAACATCATCCACTACCAGCTAAACATCATACTCTACTAGCTAAACATCATCCACTACCAGCTAAACATCATCCACTACCAGCTAAACATCATCCACTACCAGCTAAACATCATACACTACCAACTAAACATCATCCACTACCAGCTAAACATCGTACACTACCAGCTAAACATCATCCACTACCAACTTAACATCATACACTACCAACTAAACATCATCCACTACCAGCTAAACATCATACACTACCAACTAAACATCATCCACTACCAACTAAACATCATCCACTACCAACTAAACATCATCCACTACCAACTAAACATCATCCACTACCAGCTAAACATCATACACTACCAGCTAAACATCATACACTACCAGCTAAACATCATACTCTACCAACTAAACATCATCCACTACCAACTAAACATCATCCACTACCAACTAAACATCATCCACTACCAGCTAAACATCATACTCTACCAACTAAACATCATCCACTACCAGCTAAACATCATACTCTATCAACTAAACATCATCCACTACCAACTAAACATCATCCACTACCAACTAAACATCATCCACTACCAACTAAACATCATCCACTACCAGCTAAACATCATACACTACTAGCAAACATCAATCATAATTTTTAATACAGATACACATCATTTTTTTTAATTAAGTGGTTATTTGACAGGGTTTCCCGGCCGACTAACCATTGGCTGTTTAACCGGGACCCGCGGGGATTGCGTATGATTTTACTATGATTTTAATGGGATTCTGGGCAAGATGACTGTGGGCATAACTCTCAACATTACACGATTTTTTAAATGTTGTACTATTTATCACTATCTTCTTTAATCGTCATCTGATACTCTGAGATGTCCCACTCCTATCATGGACATTACTGTATATACGAGTGTAAATTTGGTTAGGTTATGCTTGAGTAGGTCATATACCTAAAGAGCATCATAACTGTTTAACATTGTATCCTTGTATTCTTAATTTCCATGCATTATTGCTATTTGATATTTTTTTTTCGAATAGTTAGAAATTATATAAAAAAAATGCCTTTTTTTGGCGGTTTCGTCACCAAACCCAGAAAGCGATTTAGGACACGGAGATAAACTCGGTGTGAGTGTACTGAGTGGGTTACGTGGGCTCCTGCGGGTCACCTTACACACGCCATGTTAGTAAAGGTCACGTCTGCGTCACCTGCTGCTCCCAGTGTCAAGTGCCAGGCCTGTGTCTAAGAGGAGTGATACCATGCGTTGGTGAAGGCTGGGGACCTGTAGGCGGAAGTGTCAGTGCATGCGAGGACGTATTTAATTGAATTGAAACAGTTTATTTAGCCAGAAAAACACAGATACAGAGTGGATAATAATAACAATATTAACATGGTTGAGCCAGTTGAGAACCTGAGCTCTCCTGAAGGCGCCTGATATATACCGTGCATTTATCTCAAGGAAGTATTATGTAACATTTAGTGTCATCTGGGAGAGTACACATAGCATGGTGGTAGTAAGAACATCACAGAATGTTACCACGGTAATCACTTCAAGTTTATTTATTTTGCATATTTTATTTTCATTTTTTTTATTTATATTATAACTATTATACATAAGTTTACGTATGCTGTTAGGAGGGTTGTCAGTGTACTCCTGGGGCACCTGTAGCCCAGGTGCAGTCTCGTTGTACACAAACTGTTGAGGCCCGACTCAAAGGTTGATACTCTCTGTAGTGGCGGTTGTCATCTGGTACTGCGTCATAGTGGCTCAATGTGTCACTTCCCTGATGTGTCCAGTGTTCGTCGAATGTCACATTGCGTAGTCTGTACATGCATTCAAAATATAAGGCGATTGTTGCTTCTATGTTCTCTTCTTGTGTTGGTTCCTTGGCAAGACGATCAACAGTGTGGTGGTGGTGGCCATCTAATATAGTGTACCCTCCCCCCTGTCTCGTCCCCTATACCGGAATGTTAAAAGTTGTTGGGCTGGGATGTACTGGGTGGGGAGGTATTTATTGCACTGTACCTGATGCATTAGTTATGATGGTGACTTGTGTTGGCAGCACGATTACTTTATCAAGATCTGTACACCACCACCACGCCACTACAACATCACCCCATATCACCATCATCACACCACCATACCATCACTACCACAAGACCACCACACAACCACAACACTACACCACCACTACATCATCACCAAACCACTACTATCATGCCACCACAACACCACCACACCAACCACATCTCCACCAGACCATCTCATCACCATACTATCTCCACCAGACCATCACATCCCCAGACCATCACCATACCATCTCCACCAGACCATCACATCACCAGACCATCACATCCCCAGACCATCACCATACTATCTCCACCAGACCATCACATCACCAGACCATCACCATACTATCTCCACCACACCATCACATCACCATACTATCTCCATACTATCTCCACCAGACCATCACATCACCAGACCATCACCATACTATCTCCACCACACCATCACCATACTCATCTCCACCACACCATCACATCACCAGACCATCACCATACTATCTCCACCAGACCATCACACTCACCAGACCATCACCATACTATTCCACTCAGACCATCACATCACCAGACCATCACCACATCTCCACCACACCATCACATCCCCAGACCATCACCATACTATCTCCACCAGACCATCACATCACCAGACCATCACCATACTATCTCCACCACACCATCACACATCACCATCACATCACCATACTATCTCCACCACACCATCACAATCAACTAAATCCAATATAACGTTAGAGAAGCCCATCGCCTAATTACTCTTGTGCAAACTTGATCACTAATCATGGTCTTTATCTATTGCATTGTTAGCTCAACCGCAGTTCAGAAGCGGTCGTCAACGCTGTAAAGAGAGCCGCTCCTTTACTAATATCGAACTGGCATTGGTCCTTCTGTAGGTCAGTCATAAGTGCCATATCCGTGGAACTGTGTCACTGTAGTTCCTTCTCCAGGTCACTGTTGTTGCTAGAGTTAGTTCCTTCTGTGTCACTGTTGTTGCTAGAGTTAAGTCCTTCTGTGTCACTGTTGTTGCTAGAGTTAGTTCCTTCTGTGTCACTGTTGTTGCTAGAGTTAGTTCCTTCTGTGTCACTGTTGTTGCTAGAGTTAGTTCCTTCTGTGTCACTGTTGTTGCTAGAGTTAGTTCCTTCTGTGTCACTGTTGTTGCTAGAGTTAGTTCCTTCTGTGTCACTGTTGTTGCTAGAGTTAGTTCCTTCTGTGTCACTGTTGTTGCTGGAGTTAGTTCCTTTTGTGTCACTGTTGTTGCTAGAGTTAGTTCCTTTTGTGTCACTGTTGTTGCTAGAGTTAGTTCCTTCTGTGTCACTGTTGTTGCTAGAGTTAGTTCCTTCTGTGTCACTGTTGTTGCTAGAGTTAGTTCCTTCAGGGTCTGGTGGAATCCTAGCCGAGGTTTATAAAGCAGGAGGACCTCTGCTTACTATAGCGCATTTTTTCCCAGCTGAGAAAAGATGCCCCGCCCCTCCTCAAAACTTACAACTGATTGGCTGTTGCAAACCTGTCCGACGTTGTCCTGAAGTAATGTATTTCTAAATGAGTTTATTCATAATCATTGGGATGACCGTTTATGACGAGAAAGATATTTATCTAAATTATATAAAGATACATTCATTTATTATTTCAAACATACGCACGCAGGAAGTTTATCAGAAATCTTATACAAGAATTAACTGTTAAACTCTGGTAGCAAATTCACACTTTCGGAGGATGCATTTAATAAATACTTTTTTTTTACCCATAATAAGACAAATTACGTATCAGTAATAATGCATTATGCAAAAACAACATTTTAAAATATCAGAATCACGTTGAAATATTACACGACCGTCAACAGAGGTGGGAAATATGACTGAACAACTTCATATTTTTCCCGCCTCGGTTGACGGTCGTGTAATATTTCAATGTGATTCTGATCGTCAATATTTATAAGAACAAGGGAAACCGGTCAGACTGTGGCAGTTGCCGCGGGATCTCGCTGCTGTCCGTAGCTTGCAAGATGATCGCCCGAGTCCTCCTAAATAGACTTCTTCCTGAGGCGGAAAACTTCATCCCAGAATCTCAATCTTACTTTAGACCATCACGTGACACCACTGACATGATCTTTGTTGCCCGCCAGATACAGGAAAAGTGCAGAGAACAACATCGTGACCTGTATATGGCCTTCATCGACAAAACCAAGGCCTTTGACTCGTTTTGGCTGCCCACCAAAATTCATAGCCATTGTGAGGCAATTCCATGATGGCATGAACGGCAGTGTCCTGCACAATGGCACACAGTCTGGGTTCTTCCCCATCCAAATGGGGGTAAAACAAGTTTGTGTACTGGCACCAACTCTCTTTTTCCATTTTCTTGGCTGCCTATCTTACTCGTGCCAGTGCCAATTTAGCCGGCAGGGTGGACATCGAGTACCAGATGAAGGATCTTTTCAACATAAGACGACTCCAGGCAGGAACAAAGGTGTCAGCAGCTTCCATTACTGAACTTCAGAAGGCAGACGACCTCACCCTTGTCGCTCACACTGAATGCGACATACAGGAGATCCTGAACACCTATGCAGATGTACATACACACTTCGGCCTTGAGGTGAATTTAAGTAAGACTCAGATTTTCTTTCAGCCTGCTCCTGGTTCAGCCATACCTTCACCTTCCACCCAGCTCAACGGTCCTGCCTTCTTTAATGTTTCTTACATTCAGTATCTCGACTCCAACCTGTCCACCACCCCGGACAGCGATGAAGAGATTCAACGTCGGATCAGATGTGCATCCCAAGCCTTTGGCAGACTCTGTACCCGTGTCTTTAGCTGTAGAGAGCTGAAACTATCTGCAAAGTTGCACGTATATCGAATCAGTGGTCCTCCCCACCCTGCTATATAGCAGCGAGACATGGGTCACATATAGGAGCCACCTCAAGGCACTTGAAAACTTTCGTCAATGCAGTCTACGCTCCATCCTCCGAGTTCACTGGGAAGACAAGACAACCAATGCCACTATTCTTTCTGACACCAACTGTAGTAGCATCGAGGCTACCATTATACATGAACAACTACGTTGGACTGGCCATGTTACCAGCATGGACGACAGTAGACTGCCAAAGCAGCTACTTTACAGTCACCTAACGAATAGTAAACGTAATGCTGGCAGGCAACTGAAAAGTTAAAAGGATAGTCTTAAGACAAACCTGAAAAAGTGCCAAATCGACCCCTCACCTGGGAGACGATTACTCCATACCGAAACGCTTGGAGAAGTACCACGCAGGAAGGTGTCAACGCTTTCGAAATAGCCCGACTGCAAAACGAGGCAGACAAGCGCTAACACCGGAAAGACGCTGCCGCCGCCCCTCCCGCAGTAGATGTAGCCATCTGTGAACTACCCTGCCGGTCCCGTATCGGCCTCTTTTAGCCACCTTAAAACTCATCAACGAAGGTGACATCGTTAATAACTCATATCATTGTCTCACAGTTGGGTGATCGTCATACTCGATTCCGAGTGACAATAAAGTAGTAGTGTGTGTGTGTGTGTGTGTGTAAGCTTCTGGGCAATACATAGTTTGCATATTGTTTAAGGTATCTCTCTCTCTCTCTCTCTCTATCTCTGCCTGTGTTTCGTCAAGTACCAGCCACCTACCAGATTACACCAACCGCCATCGTCTTCACCACTACTACCATCACCACCTCCACCAGTACTACTAACACTACCTCTTCCAACACTACTACTACCACCTCCAACACTACCACCACCACATCCAACACTACCACCACCACCTCCATCACTACCACCACCACCTCCATCACTATTACCACCACCACCTAAACCACTACTACTAGTACCACCTACTACTATTAGTACCACCACTTTTTTCTTCTTCTTTTACAACGTGGCCTCCAGCCTCCCCCAATAGCCACACCTTCGCCGCCATTTTATTACCTTAATATTAAATATCCTTATACATAAGTAGCTACCCTAGCTGTGTTGAGTTAGTTGAGCCGCAGATCTATGTGGCATTCAGTGACTGTTGCCACCACCACTACTACTAGTACCACCACCACCACTACTACTAGTACCACCACCATCACTACTACTAGTACCACCACCACCACTACTACTAGTACCACCACCACCACTACTACTACTAGTACCACCACCACCTCCATCACTATTACCACCAACACCTCAACCACTACTACTAATGCCACCGTCACTACTAATACTCTTACCACTACCACTATAATAGTACCATCACCACCATCACTACTACTAGTACCACCACCACCCGTACTACAAGTACCACCACCAGCACTACTACTAGTAAGACCTCCACCATACTACTAGCACCACCACCACCACTACTACCACCCCACCACCACTACTACCAGTACGCCACCACCATACCACTATACCACCACCACCATACCACTAGCACCACCACCACCACTACCACTAGCACCACCACCACCACCACTACTAGCACCACCACCACCATACTACACCACCACCACCACTACTACCACCACCTAATTAGTACCACCTACTACTAGTACCACCACCACCACTACTACTAGTACCACCACCACCACTACTACTAGTGCCACCACCACCTCCATCACTATTACCACCAACACCTCAACCACTACTACTAATACCACCGTCACTACTAATACCACCGTCACTATCTAATACCACCGTCACTATCTAATACTCTTACCACCACCACTACTACTATAATAGTACCATCACCACCATCACTACTAATAGTACCACCACCACCACCACTATTACTAGTACAACTACCACCACCTCCACCACTACTAATAGTACCTCCATCACCAACACCTGTCACCAGATAGCCTGCCATTATAGACAGTACCTTCTCCACACATTATTTACCCCTCACTCCTAATACTCCTGTTTCATTGTAGAGTTCTGATATTTTACAGGATATCCAATATTTGACAATTAATAAATAATTTGTGCTGCCTTCGTATGGGACTTATCGTTAAGAAGAAAACTTATGAGACCTAACGTGGTAGAAAATAGTAAACGAGTATCTTGCTGTGTTTCCCAGCACAGTATTTGAAAATAAAGCGACTGGCGAGATTGTACGTCCTGGAATCATTTCTGAATTATTTTAGCGTACAAATGCGGCAGATTAGGCATTTCCGAGAACCCTGAATATATATATATATATATATATATATATATATATATATATATATATATATATATATATATATATATATATATATATATATATATATATATATATATATATATATATACTGTTTTTTGTGAAATAAGTTTAGTATTTTTTTTAGATTATAGCCGAGAGATAGACTGCCTACATAACACTCGTCTCATGGTAGCCAACACCTGGTGGGCGGGTGCTTACACCCTGGGGAATGGTTGGTTACACACACACCACGGTGTTAAACTCGCCAGGGAGAGGGGGTAGTGAGACCAGGAGTGGGGGGAGCGGTAAGTGTCACTAATTGGGTAATGGCTCCTGGTAGGCACTTGTTACTTTGAGGCCCCGACTACCACAGCGCCACCGTTAACAGTCTCCAGTTTGGCACAATACTGTAGTAATTGACTGCCTATCTCAGGTGGGTGTGAAGATATGGTCTCTCTCTCTCTCTCTCTCTCTCTCTCTCTCTCTCTCTCTCTCAGAATAAAGCATCCGTACCTTCAATTAGTTTATTGTGACTCAAGGTGAGCGTAGTGTAGTGAAGGTAGTGTGGTGAAGGTATTGTATTGTGAAAGTAGTGTGGTGAAGGAGTGTAGTAATGTCGTGTGGTGAGGGTAGTGCGGTGAAGGTAGTGTGGTAGCTTAGTGTGGTGAAGGTAGTAGTGTAATCATAAGAAGGTAGTGTAGCTAGTGTGAAGGTAGTGTAGTGTAATGTATGTGAAGGTAGTGTGGTACAGTAGTAAGGTGTGGTAGTGAAGGTAGTGTGTGGTAGTGGGGTGTAGTGAAGGTAGTGTAGTGTGGTAGTGTAGTGAAGTGTAGTGTAGTGTGGTAGTGTAGTGAAGGTAGTGTAGTGTGGTAGTGTAGTGAGGTAGGTAGTGTGGTAGTGTAGTGAAGGTAGTGTGGTAGTGTAGTGAAGGTAGTGTGGTAGTGTAGTGAAGGTAGTGTGGTAGTGTAGTGAAGGTAGTGTGGTAGTGTAGTGAAGGTAGTGTGGTAGTGTAGTGAAGGTAGTGTGGTAGTGTAGTGAAGGTAGTGTGGTTGTAATACACTTGGCCATTACAGTCACACCAAACTAATCGTGCAAACACTGATCCTCAGTCAATTACCCAATGAATCACGTTAATCAGTTAAATAAAGTTCAAAACTAGTTATCTCATTAATTAGCGTAATAAATTATAGTCGGTGAGGCGCTGAGTTACAGATCCGCTGATACTTGAGGTCCGCTAATACCTGAGATCCACTTATACCTGAGATCCACTTATACCTGAGATCCGCTAATACCCGAGATCTGCTGATACCTGAGATCCGCTACTACCTGAGTTCTGCTAAATCCTGAGATCCACGAATACCTGAGATCCGCTAATAAGAACATAAAAAGAACATAAGAAAATAAGGAGTCTGCAATAGGCCGGTTGGCCTGTGCATGGCAGCTCCTGTCGAGAGTTACTACCACTCTCTATCATCCATGAATCTATATAGCGTCCTTTTAAAACTCTCCAGCGTTCCAGCACTTACTACAAAGTTGCTAAGCTTGTTCCACTCGTCCACCACCCTATTTGTGAACCAGTTCCTTCCTATCTCCCTCCTAAACCTAAACTTATCCAACTTAAATCCATTGCTACGAGTCCTATCATGCTTGGATACTACGTATAAGAACTTTATCTATATCGCCTTTACTGATTCCTTTCACCCACTTAAATACTTCTATCATATCTCCCCACACTCTTCGTCGTTCTAGGGAATGCAAGTTTAGCTTCTTTAACCTATCTTGATATGGAAGGTTTCTAAGTCCCGGAATCATTTTCGTCATTCTTCGCTGCACCGACTCCAGTGAATTGATATCCATTCTATAATAAGGGCACCAGAACTGAACCGCATAATCGAGGTGCGACCTGACTATAGTTGCAATAAGACCTCTGCACTCTTATTACTTGCACTTCTAGATATAAAACCCAATACTATGTTTGCCTTATTTCGAACATTAACGCACTGTTTTCTAGGCCGTAGGTCCGGGCTTACAAGTACCCCTAAGTCTCTTTCACAAGTCGACCTTTCTAGGTTGATGTTGTTAAGGCTGTATACGTTGACAGTATTTGTTTTACCAATATTAAGTACGCTGCACTTGCTGGTGTTGAATTTCATTTGCCATTTCTCTGACCACTCCCGCAGTTTATTTAAATCCTCCTGTAGTGCATTTGCATCCTGCCCTGAATTAATTTGCCGCCCTATTTTGGTGTCATCTGCAAACTTGCTTATGCCACTGCTGATCCCAGTGTCGAGATCGTTGATTATGAACAAGGGTGGGCCCAGTACTGACCCCTGGGGAACCCCACTGGTTACACAGCCCCACTTAGATTTGACACCGTCTACGCTGACCCTCTGTGTTCTATCGGTGAGCCACGATTTTATCCAATTAAAAACTTTCCCCTCGATACCATGTGCCTTACTCAGAAGCCTCTGATGTGGTACTCTGTCAAACGCTTTGCTAAAGTCCAAGTAAATAACCTCGTAATTATCGTCATTATCTACTACCTGAGATCCACTTATACCTGAGATTCGCTAATATCTGAGATCTGCTGATACCTGAGTTTCGCTATTACCTGAGATCTGCTAATACCCAAGAGGAGTGGGTGGTGTCAGGGGTGGAGGGATAGTCAGTGGTCCACATTGAGAAGTTTTATCACATAGTCGCTGGTAGTTGCCACTCTTGGAAGCAGGCAACTCTGCCAACATAATATGATGGGTGTTGGTGTTCCAGTAACAGATAATATATAGAGACTCCTGGATACTGAACCTTTAGGTATTTGGGCAATGGCGTTGTTTGTGGTTACTATGGCTGGCTGTGTTATGGTTACTATGGCTGGCTGTGTTATGGTTACTATGGCTGGCTGTGTTATGGTTACTATGGCTGGCTGTGTTATGGTTACTATGACTGGCTGTGTTATGGTTAACTATTACTGGCTGTGTTATAACTACTATGGCTGGCTATGTTATGGCTACTATGACTGGCTGTGTTATGGCTACTGTCACACCGAGCTAACGTGGGAAACTCTCACACAAGCATTTACCACAACTTACGCTCCTGGGGAAGAGGGGGAGGGTGGGGGGGTAGAGAGGAAGGAGGAGGGTGGAGGGTGGAACGGGAGGGCGGAGGTGAATTAGATTGTGTAACTTGATAATCGACAAACCCTGGATGAAGCTTTTAAGGAGACTAATAAATTTAGCCAAACACTGAGCTGTTTTATGGCTAGAGTCACTGTAGGTGGAGTCACTTGTGGTGGTGTGAGTCACTGAGGCAGTGAGTCACTGTGGCGTGGTGTGAGCTCAGGTGGTGGAGTCACTTGTGTGTGGAGTCATTTGAGGTGTGTGTCACCAGTGGTGGTGTGAGTCACTTGTGGTGGTGTGAGTCACCATAGGTGGTGTGAGTCATTTGAGGTGTGTCACTAGTGGTGGTGTGAGGCCACGCCAGGTGCTGTGGACATGAGTCATCAGGTGTGTGTGAGTCATTTGAGGTGTGTGCTACTAGTTGTGGTGTGAGTCACTAGTGGTGGTGAGTCATTTGGAGGTGTGTGTGTCACTAGTGGTGGTGTGAGTCATTTGAGGTGTGTGTCACTAGTTGTGGTGTGAGTCACTAGTAGTGGTGTGAGTCATTTGAGGTGTGTGTCACTAGTGGTGGTGTGAGTCACTTGTGGTGGTGTGAGTAACTAGTGGTGGCGTGAGTCACTTGTGGTGGCGTGAGTAACTAGTGATGATGTGAGTCACTTGTGGTGGTGTGAGTCACCCCTGGTGAGCCGCTTGTGGTGGTGATTGACTTCAGGTGGTGTGTGATTCCCTTGTAATGGTGTCAGTCAACTGCGAGTCAAGTGTGTGAGTCATGCGTGTGAGTCAACTGTGTGTCAAGTGTGTTTAGTCATGCGTAAGTCGACTGTGAGTCGTGATCTACGAGTGTTGAGTCATCTGTGAGTCATTCGCGTGAGTCAAGTGTGAGTCGACTTTGAGTCACGTGCACTATTGTTTGAGGTCTTTTACGCCGCATGTGAGGGTCATGTATTTTAAATTTACCGCCATTATTATTTTCTCTCCCTCGGCCTGGTCACGTGACTCCACTCTCCCCCCTCAACCTTTCCCCTCCGTAACCCCTTCCCTTTATCACCCTCACCCCCTCCCTCACACTCTAGGTAGGCCTACTTATGTGATGGCCAACTGTTTCGTCTCTGCTCTTTTAATGTTGTTATAATACGAAACATAACACACACACACACACGTTATTTTCAGTCTGTATAGGTTATGTATGTACTCAAGTTGCTTTCACTTTGGCGATGTGTTGGAAATAGACTGTGTGTGTGCAGTCGTTTGGTCGGGTATTTGGGTGTTGTGATGTCGATAGGAACTGTTCGCCAGGGTGGCAGGCAGTGGAACAGTGTCTCAACTTTGTGCAGGTTGTCTAGCCCAATCATCCTCACATGTAGAGCTGTACTAGGATTTATTTAGACTTACTAGTTCTATGACTTATATATTCATGAAATTAATTATTCTGTCATTGACATTGAGTATTCTACAGTTCTTTCCTCATATTAAATACTTTAGTGCTTATAGGACAACCTAAGAAAATTCCCAGGGCCTTATTGTGCAGTTTTATTTTAATTTGGTAATGCTTTTCCCGACATGACGGACCAGGGCTGGTATCAGATATATTAGTATAGCTTAGGTACAGTTGCCAGCAAAAGTCTTCCCACAACTTGCTACACAGGCCTTTGGAAGAACTTTTGCTGGCAACTGTACATTGTTTAAAAACAATTCTGACATTAGCACCATAGTGTTGGTTGCCTCCCTCTACACATCTAAGCGGCTTCAGTCTAGCCTTACATTGGTGGGTTAGCTGTTGTATGACAGGTGAGTTACAGGGGATAGTTAGCTGTTGTATGACAGATGACGTACAGGGGATAGTTAGCTGTTGTATGACAGGTGAGGTACAGGGGATAGTTAGCTGTTGTATGACAGGTGACGTACAGGGGATAGTTAGCTGTTGTATGACAGGTGAGGTACAGGGGATAGTTAGCTGTTGTATGACAGATGACGTACAGGGGATAGTTAGCTGTTGTATGACAGGTGACGTACAGGGGATAGTTAGCTGTTGTATGGCAGATGACGTACAGGGGATAGTTAGCTGTTGTATGGCAGATGACGTACAGGGGATAGTTAGCTGTTGTATGACAGATGACAGGATGATTAGCTGTTATTGCATGGGTGGCCAGAGATGATTAGCTGTTGTGACCCAGGTGACATGCAGGGATAGTTAGCTGTTGTATGACAGGTGACGTGCAGGGGATGATTAGCTGACTGTGGGTGACGTACAGGGATAGTTAGCTGTTGTATGACAGGTGACGTACAGAGGATAAGTTAGCTGTTGTGGCAGATGACGTACAGGGAATAGTTAGCTGTTGTATGACAGGTAGAGAGTGCAGGGATAGTTAGCTGTTGTATGGCAGGTGAGGTACAGAGGATAGTTAGCTGTTGTATGGCAGATGACGTACAGGGAATAGTTAGCTGTTGTACTTGAATGAATTTCAGGGAATAGTTAGCTGTTGTATGACAGGGGTGAGGTACAGGGGATAGTTAGCTGTTGTATGGCAGGATGACGTACAGGGGGATAATTAGCTGTTATGGCAGATGAATTTCCAAGGGAATAGTTAGCTGTTGTATGACAGGTGAGGTACAAGGATAGTTAGCAGCTGTTATGGCAGATGACGTGCAGGATAGTTAGCTGTTGTATGACAGGTGAGAGGTACAGGGATAGTTAGCTGTTGTATGGCAGATAACGTACAGGAATATTAGCTGTTGCATGACGGGTGAGGAATTACAGGGGATAGTTAGCTGTTGTACTTGAGCAGATGAGGTACGAGGGACAGTTAGCTGTTGTATGACGGGTAGTGCAGGGATGATTACTGTTTTATGACAGGTGACGTACAGAGATAGTTAGCTGTTGTATGACAGGTGACGTACAGGGATAGTTAGCTGTTGTATGACAGATGACGTACATAGAGATAGTTAGCTGTTGTATGACAGATGAAGTACAGGGGACAGTCCAACTGTTGTATGACCAGATGACGTACAGAGAATGATTAGCTGTTGTATGACGGAGGCGAGGGTACAGGGGAGTAGTTGGCTGTTGTATGACGGATGACGTACAGAGATAGTTAGCTGTTGTATGACAGGTGACGTACAGAGATATTAGTTAGCTGTTGTATGACCTTGGGTGAGTTACAGGGATAGTTAGCTGTTGTATGACAGGTGAAGATTTACAGGAATAGTTAGCTGTTGTATGACAGATGACGTGCAGGGGATTAGCTGTTGTATGACGGGTGAGGTTACAGGGGATAGTTAGCTGTTGTATGACGGGTGAGGGTACAGGGGATAGTTAGCTGTTGTATGGCGGGTGACGGCTGGGGGATAGTTGGCTGTTTGTACTGACAGATGGCGTGCACAGAGATGGTTAAGCGCTGTTGTATGACAGGTGAGGTACAGGGGATAGTTAGCTGTTGTTATGACAAATGACGTACAGGAATAGTTAGCTGTTGTATGAGCAGGTGAGTTACAGAGATAGTTAAGCTGTTGGCGCGACGAATGACGTACAGGGAGATAGTTAGCTGTTGTATGACGGGTGAGTTGCAGGGGATAGTTAGCTGTTGTATGACGGGCGAGGTACAGGGGATAGTTGGCTGTTGTATGACAGATGACGTACAGGGGATAAGATTGGCTGTTGTATGACAAATGACGTACAGGGATAGTTAAGCTGTTGTATGACGGGTGACGTACAGGGATAGTTAGCTGTTGTATGACAGGTGACGTACAGAGATAGTTAGCTGTTGTATGACGGGCGAGTGCAGGGGATAGTTAACTGTTGTATGACAGATGACGTACAGGGGATAGTTAGCTGTTGTATGACAGAAAGCGTACAGGGATAGTTAGCTGTTGTATGACAGGTGGTACAGGGGATAGTTAGCTGTTGTATGACGGGTATGAGGTACAGGATGATTAGCTGTTGTATGACAGGTGGAGATTTGAGGGATAGTTAGCTGTTGTATGACAGGCGAGGTACAGGGGATAGTTAGCTGTTATATGACGAAAAGATGACGTACCAGAGATAGTTAGCTGTTGTATGACCAAATGACGTACGAGGATAGTTAGCTGTTGTATGACAGGTGACGTACAGGGATAGTTAGCTGTTGTATGACGGGCGAGGTACAGGGGATAGTTAGCTGTTGTATGACAGGGTGACATTACACAGGGATGATTAGCTGTTGTATGACAGATGACGTACAGGGATAAGATTGGCTGTTGTATGACGGGCGGGGTACAGGGATAGTTGGCTGTTTGTACTATGACAGATGACGGCTGAGGAGATAGTTAGCTTCTGTTGGCATGACAGGTGACGGCCTGAGAGATAGATTAGCTGTTGTATGACAGATGACGTACAGGGATAGTTAGCTGTTGTATGACAGGTGACGTACAGGGGATAGTTAGCTGTTGTATGACAGATGACGTACAGGGATAAGAGTGGCTGTTGCTTATGACAGATGACATTACAGGGGATAGTTAGCTGTTGTTATGACAGATGACGTGGGGATAGTTAGCTGTTGTATGACAGATGACGTACAGGGGTATAGTTAGCTGTTGTATGACGGGTGAATTACAGGGGATAGTTAGCTGTTGTATGACAGATGACGTACAGGGATAGTTAACTGTTGTATGACAAATGACGTACAGGGGATAGTTAGCTGTTGTATGACAGGTGAGTTACAAGGGATAGTTAAGCTGTTGTATGACAAATGACGTACAGGGGATAGATTGGCTATTTATATGACGGGTGAGTTACGAGATAGTTAATGTTGTATGACGGGTGGTACGATAGTTAAGCTGTTGTATGACGGGCATTGCAGGGGATAGTTAGCTGTTGTATGACGGGTGACGTACTGCAGGGGATAGTTAGCTGTTGTACTTGACGGGTGACGTACAGGGATAGTTAGCTGTTGTATGACGGATGACGTACAGGGGATAGTTAGCTGTTATGTGACAGGTGACGTACAGGATAGTTAGCTGTTGTATGAATGGGTGACGTACAGGGGATAGTTAGCGGCTGTTGTACTTGACGGGTGACGTACAGGGGATAGTTAGCTGTTATGACAAAAAGGTATTTGTTGAGAATAGTTAGCTGTTGTATGACAGGTACGTACGAGAATAAGATTAGCTGTTGTATGACGTTGACGTACAGGGAATAGTTAAGCTGTTGTATGACAGGTGACTGTGCAAGGGCATAGTTAGCTGTTTATGACGGGTGACGTACAGGGAATAGTTAGCTGTTTGTATGACAGGTGAGTTACAGGGGATAGTTAGCTGTTGTATGACAGGTGACGTACAGGGATAGTTAGCTGTTGTATGACAGGTGAGTTACAGGGGATAGTTGGCTGTTGTATGACGGGTGACAGCCTGAAGACTCAGTTAGCTGTTGTATGACGGGTGACGTACAGGGGGATGGTTAGCTGTTGTATGGCAGGTGGCATTGGGGATAGTTAGCTGTTGTATGACAGATGACGTACAGGGGGATAGTTAGCTGTTGTATGACGGGTGACGTACACAGGGGATAGTTAGCTGTTGTACTGACAGATGACGTACAGGGATAGTTAAGCTGTTGTATGACGGGTGACGTGCGAGGGGATGGTTAGGCTGTTGTATGACAGGTGAGTTACGAGGATAGTTAGCTGTTGTATGTGGTGACATTGAGGATAGTTAGCTGTTGCATGACATGACGTACAGGATAGTTAGCTGTTGTATGAAGCAGAGTATTACGAGGATAGTTAAGCTGTTGTATGACAGGTGACGTACAGGGATAGTTAGCTGTTGTATGACAGATGACGTGGGGATGAATTAGCTGTTGTATGACAAATGACGTACAGGGGATAGTTAGCTGTTGTATGACAGGCGAGGTAAGGATAGTTAGCTGTTGTATGACGAGATGACGTACAGGAGATAGTTAAGCTGTTGGTATGACAGGTGAGTTACAGGGATAGTTAGCTGTTGTATGACAGATGACGTACAGGGGAGATAGTTAGCTGTTGTATGACAGATGACGTACAGGGGATAGTTAGCTGTTGTATGACAGGTGAGTTACAGGGGATAGTTAGCTGTTGTATGACAGATGACGTACAGGGGATAGTTAGCTGTTGTATGACAGGTGAGGTACAGGGGATAGTTAGCTGTTGTATGACAGGTGACGTACAGGGGATAGTTAGCTGTTGTATGACAGGTGAGGTACAGGGGATAGTTAGCTGTTGTATGACAGATGACGTACAGGGGATAGTTAGCTGTTGTATGACAGGTGACGTACAGGGGATAGTTAGCTGTTGTATGGCAGATGACGTACAGGGGATAGTTAGCTGTTGTATGGCAGATGACGTACAGGGGATAGTTAGCTGTTGTATGACAGATGACGTACAGGGGATAGTTAGCTGTTGTATGGCAGATGACGTACAGGGGATAGTTAGCTGTTGTATGATAGGTGACGTACAGGGGATAGTTAGCTGTTGTATGACAGATGACGTACAGGGGATAGTTAGCTGTTGTATGACAGATTACGTACAGGGGATAGTTAGCTGTTGTATGATAGGTGACGTACAGGGGATAGTTAGCTGTTGTATGACAGGTGACGTACAGGGGATAGTTAGCTGTTGTATGACAGGTTGAGGCCACGAGGGAATGGTTAGCTGTTGTATGACAGATGACGTACAGGGAATAGTTAGCTGTTGTATGACAGATGACGTACAGGGATAGTGCTGTTGTATGACAAATGACGTACAGGGGATGGTTAATGTTATGACAGGCGGGTACAGGGGATAGTTAGCTGTTGTATGGCAGGTGATTTACAGGGGATAGTTAGCTGTTGTATGACAGGTGACGTACAGGGGATAGTTAGCTGTTGTATGACAAATGACGTATAGGGGATAGTTAGCGCTGTTGTAGGCAGGCGAGTACAGGATAGTTAGCTGTTGTTGTATGACAGATGACGTACAGGGATAATTGGCTGTTGTATGACAGGTGAGTTACAGGGATAGTTAGCTGTTGTATGACAGGCAGTGCAGGGATGGTGGCTGTTGTATGACAGGTGACGTACAGGGATAGTTAGCTGTTGTATGACAGGTGACGTACAGGGGATAGTTAGCTGTTGTATGACAGGTGACGTACAGGGGATAGTTAGCTGTTGTATGACAGGTGACGTACAGGGGATAGTTAGCTGTTGTATGACAGGTGATGTACAGGGGATAGTTAGCTGTTGTATGACAGGCGAGGTACAAGAGACGACATAGTCAATAGTGTTGTTATGTTTCTTCATCTTTGATGGTTCACGTTTGTTTGTTTACTACTCTAAGTCTCCTCAGTGGAGATGACACCAAGGTTCTCACCGTGTGCCTGTACATGGTTCAAGGTGTTTTGCATTTCACTATGAGTTTTAGTATGTGCAAGAATGTCATCTGCATAGCTAATAGTAATGTTGCTGGAGCTGCGATATAATTACCTCTGCCAGTACAGTATGTCTCTCAAGTGTGTGGCACATGGGGACACACTCAAACTCTATTTCTTAGTGACTGTGAAAAAAAAAGAATCTTTTTAAGGGCAGGTCCAAGCATACTGTGTGGAGAATGTGCATATTGGTTTATTATCTTGTTGCTAAGTCACCTGATATACTGTACATTACAAACCTCTCCTGTCCTCTGTAATCCTTTTTGTGCTACCACTCACAGGGTGAGCATAGCGTGCACAATAAACTAGCTGCTGTCGGCAGCAAAATTCAATTGCAATTCACCCCACACACACACACACACACACACACACACACACACACACACACTCTGTCAATAGGCAGTGGGCGCGAAATAAGCCCCGACTCTCCACTCTCCCAATTTAAGTATCAATATCCCCTGCATCTGTCCTATCATACGGGTTGATGGGAGAGGGGAGAGACAGGGAGGGAGAGAGGAGGAGAGAGGCGTAAAAGGGATTATAGTGTTTATGTTAGAGGAGGAGAAGGTCTGTTATGGCGTAGTGTGCGGTCGTGGGAACGGAGGGGGCGCGCCATGCCCTTGTGGGACGCCAGATACAACTTGCCACATAATTTATTTTAACTTTTTATATATATAATATGAAATGTTGAGCGATGAGGCAGGGTATATGAGGTGAATGACATGTATTATTACACTCCTTCTCCCCTCGGTGATGTGTAAGGACCCCCTCTTGGCCTCCAGGTACAGTATAGCCTCAGTTCTCATCATGCTTGGCCTCGCTGGTGTGTATGCATGGGGAGTACCACAGTATATATCTCCTGTATGTATTATTGATGATGTCAGGCACAGATACGCTACAAGTTCATGTGAAGAGAATATGTTTATGATGATGTCTTGTGTATGATGCTGTTTAGTGTATGATGTTCTCTTGTGTATAATGATGTCTTGTGTATGATGCTATCTTGTGTATAATGATGTTTTGTGTATGATGCTGTTTAGTGTATGATGCTTTCTTGTGTATAATGCTATCTTGTGATTGGTGGGGTGTTGTGTATGATGCTATCCTCTTTTGTGTATGATTCCATGTTGTGTGTTTTGTTGTGAGTGTTATATTTAAGTTATTGTATGTCAATCTGGTGTATTGTGTATTATGAACATGTATTTTGTAATGTATTTGAAGCCTTTGTATACAAGTAGAATTAATTACATTATACTGCTCTGGCCATTCCGTGTCATACATTACATACAATACATAGGTCTAGTGTACTTGTATAGTTTTACATCTGGCAATAAACCAGCATTGTTCGTACACCGTAGGTTATAAATGGTGTGCTAGAGGCATAACCGTAAATGTTTTTAACACATCCCTTATGTATCTATACGCAATATGTATAAAAAGTTTTGTATAAACGTGTCTTATGTATACACACGCATTATTTTTACTCACGTCATATGCATACACTGGCCCTATTTATACACACCACATGTATTAATATAACTTATGTATACACCCAACAAGGGGGGTAGGTGGGTGGGGGGACGACGATATCTATTAGTCATTGTATTTTTATCTGATGTATATAATTACATCCGATACCCCTGCCCCTTCCCCATCACCACCATTACCCCTGCCCCTTCCCCATCACCACCACTACCCCTGCCCCTTCCCCATCACTGCCCTTCCCCCCTCTTCCCATCACCACCACTACCCCTGCCCTTCCCCATCACACCACTACTACCCTGCCCCATCACCACCACTACCCCTGCCCCTTCCCCATCACCACCACTACCCCTGCCCCTTCCCCATCACCACCACTACCCTGCCCCTTCCCATCACCACCACTACCCCTGCCCCATCACCACCACTACCCCTGCCCCTTCCCATCACCACCACCTGCCCCCATCACCACCACTACCCCTGCCCCCATCACCACCTCCCCACCACTACCCCTGCCCTCCCCATCACCACCACCACCCCTGCCCCTCCCCATCACCACCACTCACCCCTGCCCTTCCCATCACCACCACCACCCTGCCCCTTCCCCACCACCACCACCACCCTGCCCCTCCCATCACCACCACTACCCCTGCCCCTTCCCATCACCACCACTACCCCTGCCCCTTCCCCATCACCACCACTACCCCTCCCCTTCCCCATCACCACCACTACCCTGCCCCTTCCCCATCACCACCACTCCCCTGCCCCTTCACCCACCACCACTACCCCTGCCTTCCCCATCACCACCACACCCTGCCCCATCACCACCACTACCCCTGCCCTTCCCATCACCACCACTACCCCTTGCCCCATCACCACCACTACCCTCCCTCACACCACTACCCCTTCCCATCACCACCACCACCCCTGCCCCTTCCCATCACCACCACTACCCCTGCCCTTCCCATCACCACCACTACCCCTGCCCCTTCCCCATCACCACCACTACCCCTGCCCCTTCCCCATCACCACCACACCCTTCCCCATCACCACCACTCCCCCCCCACCACCACCCTGCCCTTCCCCATCACCACCACTACCCTGCCCTTCCATCACCACCACTACCCCTGCCCCTTCCCATCACCACCACTTCCCTTCCCATCACCACCATCACCCCTGCCCTTCCCATCACCACCACTACCCCTGCCCTTCCCCATCACCACCACTACCCCTGCCCCCATCACCACCACTACCCCTGCCCCCACCACCACACCACTACCCCTGCCCCTCCCATCACAACCACACCCCTGCCCCTTCCCATCACCACACCACTCACCCTGCCCCTCCCCACCACCACTCACCCCTGCCCCTCCACACCACCACCACCACCCCTGCCCTTCCCCCCCACCACCACTCACCCCTGCCCCTTCCCCCACCACCACCCCTGCCCCTCCCCACCACCACCACTACCCTGCCCTTCCCACTACCACCACTACCCTGCCCTTCCACCACCACCACCCCTGCCCTTCCCCACCACTACCCTGCCCCTTCCCACCACCCTCTCTTCCCACTACCACCACCACCTCTGCCTCCCCTCCACCACCACTACCCTGCCCTTCCCCTACCACCACTCCCCACCTCCACCACCACTGCCTCTGCTCCTTCCCACTACCCTGCCCCCTCCACCACCACTGCCTCTGCTCCCACCACCCCTGCCCCTTCCCACCACCACCACTACCCTGCCCTTCCCCCACCACCTGCCCCTCCACCACCACTACCCCTTCCCACTACCACCACTACCCCTGCCTCCCTACCACCACTACCTTCCCTTCCCCCACCACCACTACCCCTGCCCCCTCCCCACCACTACCTCGCCCTCTCCATACTCCTGCCCTTCCACACCATCACTACTCCTCCTACTCTTATAGCTTGGGATGGGGTAACCTGGCTGGCTTCGAGAGGGCAGTTCAAAAGATGTCGAAGTCTTTAAACTGCAGGGGGTGGAGGGGGCTACAGTGAGCAGGAGCAGGTAAACAGAGTGAAAGGTGCAGAAATGGTGCTAGGAATGATGACCAGCTAAATTGGGCAGGGAGTTAAACTAAATGTCGACAAAGGACTCAGAACATGACCCCAGCCGTGTCTACTACATGGAAATAGCTAAGTATGAGAAACAGGCAGTGAAATCAGGGCGTTGTTATGTACCGAAAAAATCGATATATGCATTCACCGAAACATGGATAAACCTAGACTCACGTGAGGTTACATGTCGAATACCAAATTGCGGGTTGCCAATTATTCCATACCGATGAGCAGATTAGGAAAGGAGGTGGAATAGCAATCTATGTCAGGGATAATCTAAAAGTGTGAAATAATAGGGAAATAAAAACTGGGTGGAATAACAGAAACAATATGGATAAAATTAATCAATGGCAGGGAAAAATTCGTCAAAGGGTAATATATAGATACTCTCTAATCTAGAAGAGTTTGCTGAAACCATTTAGGATGAATTGTGTTGGGCTTCCATATAAACAAAGTCTTTTGGTAGAGCGACTTTAACTTTAGCCAAATAGATTGGATTGACATTACGGAGTAACCAGAATCAGAGGACTTTCTTAAACAAATAGGACTGTTTCTAAGCCAACATATAACCGAACCCACAGAATAATAATAATACTCGATTTGATTCTGTCCAAACAGAAAACCTCTACATTAGTGATGATGTCGGTGAGGAACAAACTTGCTAACAGTGATCACAAAAAGAAAAAAAAGATTCCAATTAAATTTCAGGGGCAACCTGAGAAAATTCACTAAAGTCCCAGATTTCAGAAGGGCAAACTTTTGATTGTTTGAAGAAATTAGCTGAGGAAAATTATCACGCATGAGGTTGAATTACATGACCTCACATAGAGGTGACCTCACAATGTACCCACAGAGGACAACCTCACCTTACCTGAGAGATGACACAGTCTCACGAGTTCCTGAGGTTGACAGAGTTCCTAAAAATTTAAATAATGGAGTTACTTAGTGCAGGTAGAGACATACACACAGAAAACTAAGATCAAAAAAGAACTGTGACCTAAATGGATAAATAATTATTTAAAAAGAATATTATTGGTTGAGATAAGAAAAAGCGAGAGGAATAATAAACTAAAGGTAGCAAGGGCAGTCAAACCATAGGATTCTATCAGCCTTGTCAAACTAAAAAAACACGAAAAAGATTGGACCAATACAGTCCAGATACCGGCAGGCTAACTCATAACGACGGATAAATAAGCAATAATGAATAATGTTTTCAACAGTTTCACCACCGAAAATTTAAACATGATGCAGGCACCGACTCTATACAGAGATAGTGAAGAAAAGAAAATAAATTGGCACAGGAATAGTAGTGACTGGCGAAAAGGAAATAGACAAACTAAAGCCTAATAAATTACACAGTCCCCGATGAGATATTTGCCAGAAATATTAAAGGAATGTGGAAGAGCTTCGTATGCCCTTAGCAAGTTGTTTAACATGTCATAAAACAGATTATTACAGTAGTACCAGAATCTGGAAGATAGCCAGAATGTAATACTGGTGATTTCAAGAAGGGAGATAGATCACTATCCTCTAACTACCGTCAATCAGTTTGCTTTTATCAGTGCGAGCAAGTACTGGAAGCAATCATTTCCGACTCTTTTCAAAATCACCTGGAGAAAGCACAAGTTAATCAAAAGATTCCCAACATGGCTTCAGAAGCGGAGTTCATGTAACTCACCGCATTCTTTTCATCTGTTTTCGGAGTAATCCAGTGGACGAGGGGCACAGATTGCTTGATGTGGTATATCACCGACTTTAGCAAAAGACTTCGACAGGTCACCCACGAAAGACTAATAGAAAAGTGAGGCTCATGTCATTAAGAGATATTCCTAAAATGGATTAGGGGCGTGGTGACAGGACGAAACAGCGAGTGAGCATTAACGATTCAAGTTCACGATTGTTGGTAACGTCACTAGTGGGTACCCCCCAAGACTCGATACTTGGACCATTATTATTTATTATAACGCAAACGACATATATATCGGCATGAACGGCAACATAAGTAAATTTGCTGATGACACTTCATCGGGCAATAACCAATTAATCTGAAAGGGACTCCGCAAAACTACAGGAAGATCTAAACAAATTTTCGAATGGTCTGAAAAATGGCTGATGGAATGCAATTTGGACAAATGTAATGGCCCACTCAGTGTAGAAGATGTAAACAGAAACCAGATACCAGACGAACAACGTTTTTTATTAGAGAAATCCGACTGCAGCGAGAAAGATTTAGAGTAATGATAAGTAGGAATCTTAAGCCTAGTAAACAATGTGTATTTGCTCGAAACAAGGCTAATAAAGTACTGGGTTCATACAAAGGAGTGTTAGTTACAAGACTAGAGAGGTCATCCTAAAACTATATCTTGCGCTTGTGAGACGTCACTTGATTACACAGTTCAATTCTGGTCACCATATTACAGAATGGATAAAGAATTCAGAGGAGAATGACAAGACTAATCTCGGGCATGAGGAACCTTGAGTACAGAGATAGGTTAGAGCATCTTAATTTGCACTCCTCGAGAGACGTAGAGAGAGGGGCGATATGATAGAGGTGTATAAATGGAAGTCAGGGCTAAACAAAGGGGACATTACAAAGGTACTCAAACTTTCCAACCAGGAGCGAACTTGTAACAATGGTTTTAAATTAGACAAATTTAGATTTAGTTGCGAAATAGGTAGACATTGGTTTGGAAATAGAGTAGTGGACGAGTGGAACAATTTACCAAACATCATCATTAACTCGAATACGCTGGATAGCTTCAAACAAAGGTTGGATGGATAAATGGGCAATGGGGGTTGGGCGTATATGGGTCTGCTCAGTATGGGCCAATAGGCCGGCTGCAGTTTTCTTCATTCTTATGTTGTTTACCCTCCACCACCATTACCCTTGCCTTCCACCACCATTACCCCTCTGCCCTTCCCTTCCACCGTCACTAATCCTACTCTTTACCCTCCACCACCACTACCCTTGCCTTCCACCACCACTACCCTTGTCCTTCCCCCACCACCACTACTTCTACCTATTTGGTTCGTGCTATTGTTGACCCACTTCCCCAATTCCCTCCCATCAACCCCTCCTCCTCACCGGGATGTTAACAAAATTAAAAAAAGGACAATTTCATTTTGGAAAGAAGTGGGATCAATATTGAACAATGGTGAATAGCATTTAAGCCAGTGAATTCAGAATTAGACCGTACCAGCGAGAGCCAGACCCACCAGTGAGGTCCACGGCCAGAGATAAGTGACCCTGGATACCGACCATCATCTTCTGACCCTGGGAACAACCATGGTTCGGCTTTACACCTGACCACGAGATAACAGCACCATTTAGCAGAGTGAGGTTCTGTGACTCCACACCACTCAGTGTCTCCATGACCACGTGAAGTTCTTCATATCAACATCCTGCGAACGAGTCATTGCACCACATGAACACCACACCACTCGGTGTCTCCATGACTACGTGAGGTCCTTCATATCTCAACTGGCTCAGCCATGTTAATATTGTTATTATTATTCACTCTGTATCTGTGTTTTTCTGGCTAAATAAACTGATTCAATTCAATTCAATTCTCACTTTATACTTTCTCTAATTCTATACTGCCTCTCACTATATACAGCTTCACTGTACACTGCCTCTCACTATATACAGCCTCTCACTGTACACTGCTTTTCACTGTATACTACCTCTCACTGTACACTGCCTCTCACTATATACAGCCTCTCACTGTACACCTGCTTTTCACCGTATACTACCTCTCACTGTACACTGCCTCTCACTACATCAGCCTCTCACTGTATACTGCTTTCACCGTATACCTCACTGTACACTGCCTCTCACTATATACAGCCTCTCACTGTACACTGCTTTTCACCGTATACTACCTCTCACTGTACACTGCCTCTCACTATATACAGCCTCTCACTGTACACTGCTTTTCACCGTATACTACCTCTCACTGTACACTGCCTCTCACTGTATTACTACTGCTATCATTACTACCTTTTCTACTACTATTTCTCCTAATTTTATTGATACTACAATTACTTATAGTGTTACTACAACTTTTGCTACTTGTACTAAGTGTGTGAGAGGTTAGGTTGTGACTGAGTATGGGCGTGAGGTTGTAAGTGGGCCGGGGCGTGAGGTTGTAAGTGGGCGGGGCGTGAGGTTGTAAGTGGGCCGGGCGTGAGGTTGGGGGGGGCGTGAGGTTGTAAGTGGGCGGGGCGTGAGGTTGTAAGTGGGCGGGGGCGGAGGTAGGGGGGGGCGTGAGGTTGTAAGTGGGATGGGATGTGAGGTTGTAAGTGGCCGGGGTTATAGCTTGCCACCACGGTCGGTCGTGACTTGGTGGTTGTGAAATATAGTGAAAGTTGCCTCGTCCTCCCTCCTCCTACAAACACACACACCCGCACCCACCCCAGGCGCTCCCCCATATCCCCTGTGATGGTATGGTGTTCAACTGAACAAGAGAGAGGTACCGTAGTGAGTGATAAAAGTTTACAGTAAACAGAGAGAGAGAGAGTCAAAGGTGTGCAGTCGAGTGTAACACCTGATATGTGTGTAATAAATAATAATAATAATAATAATAATAATAATAATAATAATAATTAACGGTTTATTAAAAAAGTTCTGCAGCCCGAAGGCTGAAAATATACATTGGACATAAATGACTTATTACATACATTGACATTGGTGGTTTAACAAAATCCTTCATTAGAGAAAGGTAAAGGAACATACAGTGAACATACAGATTAATGTTTACAGTGGAGGTCACGTAGATTATGTGCGCTGAGGTGTTGAACAGCAGACACGTAGTGTAGCAACTCCCTCCCAGATGGTTTTATGAGGGGCATCACGTGGAGTAGTAATTCCCTCACAGGTGGTGTTATGAGGGACCTGACGTGGTGCAGTAACTCCCTCACAGATGGTGTTATGAGGGACCTGACGTGGTGTAGTAACTCCCTCACAGATGGTGTTATGAGGGACCGCACGTGGTGTAGTATTCCCCCACAGATGGTGTTATGAGGGACCTGACGTGGTGTGTGTGTGTGTGTGTGTGGCATGCTAGCCTTGTGTGTACAAGTGACTGACTCACTCTCTCCATTTGACTATTTTCATTCCTCTCTCACCATCCTCCCTCCTCCCTCCCCACCCTCACCATCTCTTCCTTCCTCCTCAATCCCGCCTTCACTCTCCCTACTTTACTCCCTCCTGTGTCCGCGCCACAATTTTAACCTGACCTACACAACTCATTACCGGCTCATGTTTTTCACCTCTTGAGTTCGGGCAAGGAAGGGGGAGGTGCAAGTCTGGGTGTGTCTGTGTGAGGGAGGCAAGTCTGGGTGTGTCTGTGTGAGGGAGGTGCAAGTCTTGGTGTGTCTGCGTGAGGGAGGTGCAAGTCTGGGTGTGTGTGTGTGTGTGTGTGTGTGTGTGAGGGCAAGGCTAATGTGTGTGCGGGCGGGGGGTCGGGCAAGGCTGCGTATGTGAGGGTAAGGGTGAAGAGTATGGGAGTGAGGAGCAAGGTGGCGTGTGTGGGAGTGAGGGGCAAGTGTGTGGGAGTGAGGGGCAAGTGTGTGGGAGGAGGGTAATGCAAAAGTGTATGGGAGGAGAGTAAGGCCGGCGTGTGTGTAGTTAGGGGCAAGGCGGGCGGGGGGTGAGGGGCAAAGCTGGGTGTGTAGGAGGGAGGGTGTGGGGTAAGAAGGATGACGCGCCAGGCATATAACAGGAAGTGGGCAATTGTAGTGGTCGCGAGCCTGTGAGTCGAGACACGCGCCTCCAGGCCTCACCCACGACCTGACGAGGGGCTGACGACCACCTGACAAGATGCTGACGACCACCTGACGACCACGTGACGAAGCGTTGACGACCACCTGACGAGGGGCTGATGACCACCTGATGTGGGGCTGACGACCACTTGGCGAGGGGCTGACGACCACCTGGCGAGGGGCTGACGACCACCTGACGACCACCTGACGAGGGGCTGATGACCACCTGATGAGGCTGACGACCACTTGGCGAGGGGCTGACGACCACCTGACGAGGGGCTGACGACCACCTGACGGGCTGACGACCACCTGACGAAGGACCTGACGACCACCTGACAGGAGGGCTGATGACCACCTGACGAGGGGCTGACAACCACTTGGCGAGGGGCTGACGACCACCTGAGAGGGGCTGACGACCACCTGATGAAGGGCTGACGACCACCTGATGAAGGGCTGACGACCACGTGACGAAGCGTTGACGACCACCTGTCGAGGGGCTGACAACCACCTGACGGGCCACCACCACTACCATCATTACCACCACTACCAACACTCTCACCGCGACCACCACCACCACTACCACCACCACCAAATGAGCTGTGCAGTGGAGACGACCCACAAGAAAAAGGACATTGAACTGAGCTTCGTACACCATTCCACTCTCCTTTCTTCTTTCCTCCTTATCGTTTATACTGTCACTCCCTCCTTCGCATTCTCTCTCTTATTACGCTTATAATTTATGCTTTTTCCATCGCCCCTTCTCATCATTCGTATCGTACATTTTGTTCCTCTATCACTGCCTCTGTTCTGTTTTTGTTTTCTCCGATGGCTCTTCTCACTCAATCTTTTTGCTATCACTAAATAAGGGAAAGAGGGTGAAGAAGCAGAGGAGAAGAAGGTATAGGAGAGAGAATGAAAAGGGGCAGGGAGAAGAGAGGAGAGGAGAGGGGAAGGAAGAGAAAGGGGAGAGTATGAACGGATAGGGGAATGGGAACATAAGAAAGGAGGAAACTGAAGCAGGCCTATTGGCCCATACTGGGCAGTCCCATTTACACCCAACCCCTATTGTTCATATAAGCATCCAACCTATGTTTGAAGCAATTCAGCGTATTCGAGTTAATGATGATATTTGGTAACTTGTTCCACTCATCCACTACTCTGTTTCCAAACCAGTGTTTACCTATTTCGCGCCTAAATCTAAATTTGTCTAATTTAAAACCATTGTTACGAGTTCGCTCCTGGTTGGATAGTTTGAGTACCTTTCTAATGTCCTTTGTTTAGCCCTGACTTCCATTTATACACCTCTATCAGGTCGTCCCCTTCTATCGCCTCGAGGAGTGCAAATTAAGATGCTTTAACCTGTCTCTGTACTCAAGGTTCCTCATGCCCCGGATTAGTCTTGTCATCTCCTCTGAATTCTTTCCAAGGATTCTATATCCATTCTGCAATACGGTGACCAGAATTGAACTGCGTAATCCAAGTGACGTCTCACAAGCGCATGATATAGTTTTAGGATGAGTTTGCTAGTCTTGAACTAACACTCCTTTGTATGAACCCAAGTACTTTTATTAGCCTTATTTCGAGCAAAACACATTGTTTACTTGGCTTAAGATTCTTACTTATCATTACTCCCAAATCTCTCGCAGTCGATTTCAATAACATCGTTGTTCATCTGTCTGGTTTCCTGTTTACATCTCTATACTGAGTACTTTACATTTGTCCACATTCAATTTCATCTGCCATTTTTCAGACCATTCGAAAAATTTGTTTAGATCTTCCTGTAGTTTTGCGGAGTCCTCGTCAGATTTAATTACACGTCCTATTTTAGTGTCATCAGCAAATTTACTTATGTTGCTGTCTATGCCGATATCTATGTCGTTTATGTATATAATAAATAATAATGGTCCAAGTACTGAGCCTTGGGGAACTCCACTAGTGACATATTGACACTGGAGAAGTTCATAAGATAGGACACATAATTGTAGCACTAAGCCTGTATCTAAGGCTAGCACGTACCTACCCCAAAGGTCCACCACTGGTTGACACGTTGAGGAGAGGGAAGGAGGATGTGGAGCGAGTAAATCTGTGGAAGTTTCTGAGCTCCCAATACATGCAACGGCTTATAAATCCTCGTATTGGGGCGGAACTTGTGGAGGGGGGACTTTGAATATTCAGCGGTAATTGGCTCCTGTAGACATGTCTCGCTGATGTTTCTGGAAACACCTAGCATAAAAAGGGTAACGGAGGTACTGACCGGCGCCGCTCTGGTCGCCCCATGAATTCTAGAGACAACTACGCTGGTAGACAGTGTCCTGTGGGAGTGTCAGCTGAGATTTCTGAAAACAATGTCAAAGCAAGGAGGAGACGATGGGGAACTGGCTACCACTTCTGTTGTGCTAGCGAATTGTAGAGTTTTCTGTACTGGCAGAGGGCAAGCAAGAGGATGGGTTACAATGTGTGTGTGTGTGTGTAGGGGTGTGTGTGGGGTGTGTAGGGTGTGTGTGTGAGGGTGTGTGTGTAGGGTGTGTGGCAGTGTGTGTAGGACGTGTGTCAGTGTATGAGGGCGTGTGGCAGTGTGTGAGGGTGTGTGTGTGGTGTGTGTAGGGTGTGTGTGTGTGGGCGTGTGGCAGTGTGTGTAGGGTGTGTGTCAGTGTGTGTAGGGCGTGTGGCAGTGTGTGTGGGACGTGTGGCAGTGTGTGTAGGGTGTGTGGCAGTGTGTGTAGGGTGTGTGTCAGTGTGTGTAGGGCGTGGCGTGTGTGTGTAGGGGCGTGTGTCAGTGTGTGTGTGGCAGTGTGTGTAGGGCGTGTGGCAGTGTGTGTAGGGTGTGTGTCAGTGTGTGTGAGGGCGTGTGTGGCAGTGTGTGTAGGGTGTGTGTCAGTGTGTGTAGGGTGTGTGGCAGTGTGTGTGTAGGGTGTGTCAGTGTGTAGGGCGTGTGGCAGTGTGTGTAGGGTGTGTGGCAGTGTGTGTAGGGGTGTGGCAGTGTGTAGGGTGTGTGTGCAGTGTGTGTAGGACGTGTGTCAGTGTGTGTGTAGGGTGTGTGTGCAGTGTGTGTGAGGGTGTGTGTCAGTGTGTGTGAGGGCGTGTGGCAGTGTGTGGGGTGGTGTGTGTGGTATGTGTGTAGGACGTGTGGCAGTGTGTAGGGTGTGTAGTGTGTGTAGGTGTGTGGGTGTGTGTAGGGTGTGTGTCAGTGTAGGGCGTGTGGTGTGTGTGTAGGGTGTGTGGCAGTGTGTGTAGGGTGTGTGTGGTGTGTGGCAGTGTGTGTAGGGTGTGTGGCAGTGTGTGTGGAGTGTCAGTGTGTAGGGTGTGTGTGGCAGTGTGTAGGGTGTGTGGCAGTGTGTGTAGGGTGTGTGTCAGTGTGTAGGGTGTGTGGCAGTGTGTAGGGTGTGTGGCAGTGTGTGTAGGGTGTGTGTCAGTGTGTGTGGGGTGTGTGGCAGGTGTGTAGGGTGTGTGGCAGTGTGTGTGTAGGGTGTGTCGTGTGTGTAGGGTGTGTGGCAGTGTGTGTGGGTGTGTGGCAGTGTGTGGTGTGGCAGTGTGTGTAGGGTGTGTGGCAGTGTGTGTAGGGTGTGTGGCAGTGTGTGTAGGGTGTGTGTGTGTGTGTGGTGTGTGTCAGTGTGTGTAGGGTGTGTGTGTGTGTGTAGGACGTGTGTCAGTGTGTGTAGGGGTGTGTGTGGTCAGTGTGTGTGGGTGTGTGTCATGTGGGTGTGTGGCAGTGTGTGTAGGAGTGTGTCAGTGTGTGTAGGGTGTGTGTCAGTGTGTGTAGGGTGTGTGTCAGTGTGTGTAGGGTGTGTGTCAGTGTGTGTAGGGTGTGTGTCAGTGTGTGTAGGGTGTGTGTCAGTGTGTGTGTAGGGTGTGTCAGTGTGTGTAGGTGTGTGTGTCATGTGTGTAGGTGTGTGTCAGTGTGTGTGGGACGTGTGTCAGTGTGTGTAGGGTGTGTGTCAGTGTGTGTAGGGTGTGTGTCAGTGTGTGTGTAGGGTGTGGCAGTGTGTGTAGGAGTGTGTCAGTGTGTGTAGGTGTGTAGGGTGTGTGTGGGTGTGTCAGTGTGTGTAGGGTGTGTGGCAGTGTGTGTAGGAGTGTGTGTCAGTGTGTGTAGGAGTGTGTCAGTGTGTGTAGGGTGTGTGTCAGTGTGTGTAGGGTGTGTCAGTGTGTGTAGGGTGTGTGTCAGTGTGTGTAGGACGTGTCAGTGTGTGTAGGGTGTGTGTAGGGTGTGTGTGGGTGTGTGTCAGTGTGTAGGGTGTGTGGCAGTGTGTGTAGGACGTGTGGCAGTGTGTGTAGGGTGTGTGTGGCAGTGTGTGTAGGATGTGGCAGTGTGTAGGGTGTGTGTCAGTGTGTGTAGGGGTGTGTGTCAGTGTGTGTAGGACGTGTGTCAGTGTGTGTAGGGTGTGTGTCAGTGTGTGTAGGACGTGTGGCAGTGTGTGTAGGGTGTGTGTCAGTGTGTGTAGGGTGTGTGGCAGTGTGGGGTGGCAGTGTGTGTAGGGGTGTGTGTGTGGGTGTGTGTGGTGTGTGGCAGTGTGTGTAGGACGTGTGTCAGTGTGTGTAGGACGTGTGTCAGTGTGTAGGATGTGTGTCAGTGTGTGTAGGGTGTGTGTGGCAGTGTGTGTAGGGACGTGTGGCAGTGTGTAGGTGTGTGTCAGTGTGTGTAGGGTGTGTGGCAGTGTGTGTAGGGTGTGTGTGGCAGTGTGTAGGAGTGTGTCGTGTGTGTAGGGTGTGTGTCAGTGTGTGTAGGACGTGTGTCAGTGTGTGTGTAGGGTGTGGCAGTGTGTGTAGGACGTGTGTCAGTGTGTGTAGGGTGTGTGGCAGTGTGTGTAGGGTGTGTGGCAGTGTGTGTAGGAGTGTGTCAGTGTGTGTGGGGTGTGTGGCGTGTGTGTAGGGTGTGTGTGGGGTGTGTAGGGTGTGTGTCAGTGTGTGTAGGATCGTGTGTCAGTGTGTGTAGGGTGTGTGTCAGTGTGTGTAGGGTGTGTGTCAGTGTGTAGGGTGTGTGTCAGTGTGTGTAGGTGTGTGTCAGTGTGTGTAGGACGTGTGTCAGTGTGTGGGAGTGTGTCAGTGTGTGTAGGGTGTGTGTCAGTGTGTGTAGGGTGTGTGTCAGTGTGTAGGGTGTGTGTGGCAGTGTGTGTAGGGTGTGTGGCAGTGTGTGTAGGGTGTGTGTCAGTGTGTGTAGGACGTGTGTCAGTGTGTGTAGGGTGTGTGTCAGTGTGTGTAGGGTGTGTGTCAGTGTGTGTAGGACGTGTGTGGCAGTGTGTAGGGTGTGTGTCAGTGTGTGTAGGGTGTGTGTGTGTCAGTGTGTGTAGGACGTGTCAGTGTGTGTAGGTGTGTGTCAGTGTGTGTAGGGTGTGTGTCAGTGTGTGTAGGATCGTGTGTCAGTGTGTAGGGTGTGTCAGTGTGTGTAGGGTGTGTCAGTGTGTGTAGGACGTGTGTCAGTGTGTGTAGGGAGTGTCAGTGTGTGTGTAGGAGTGTCAGTGTGTGTAGGTGTGTGTGTGGCAGTGTGTGTAGGTGTGTGTCAGTGTGTGTAGGGTGTGTGTGTGGGTGTGTCAGTGTGTAGGAGTGTGTGTGTGTAGGGTGTCAGTGTGTGTAGGGTGTGTGTCAGTGTGTGTAGGGTGTCAGTGTGTGTAGGGGTGTCAGTGTGTGTAGGGTGTGTGTCAGTGTGTGTAGGGTGTGTGTCAGTGTGTAGGAGTGTCAGTGTGTGTGTGGTGGGTGTGTCAGTGTGTGTAGGACGTGTAGTGTGTGTGTAGGATGTGTCGTGTGTGTAGGGTGTGTGTCAGTGTGTGTGGGACGTGTCAGTGTGTGTGGGGTGTGTGGGACGTGTGGCAGTGTAGGACGTGTGTCGTGTGTGTAGGGTGTGGTAGTGTGTAGGGTGTGTGTCAGTGTGTGTAGGGTGTGGTCAGTGTGTGTAGGGTGTGTGTCAGTGTGAGGGTGTGTCAGTGTGTGTAGGGTGTGTGGCAGTGTGTGTAGACGTGTCAGTGTGTGTAGGGTGTGGTCAGTGTGTGTGGGACGTGTGTCAGTGTGTGTAGGTGTGTGTGTGTGTGTGGGACGTGTGTCAGTGTGTGTAGGATGTGTGTCAGTGTGTGTAGGGTGTGTGGCAGTGTGTAGGTGTGTAGTGTGTGTAGGGTGTGTGTCAGTGTGTGTGTAGGGTGTGTGGCAGTGTGTGTAGGGTGTGTGTGTGTGCAGGGTGTGTGTGGTGTGTGTAGGGTGTGTGTGTGGTGTGTGGGTGTGTGTAATGTGTGGGTGTGGTGGGTGTGTGTCAGTGTGTGTAGGGGTGTGTGGCGTGTGTAGGGTGTGGCAGTGTGTAGGGTGTGTCAGTGTGTAGGTATGTGTGAGGGTGTGTCAGTGTGTGTGTGGGTGTGTGTCAGTGTGTGTGGGTGTGGTGTGTGTGGGGTGTGTGTCAGTGTGTGTAGGTGTGTGGCAGTGTGTAGGGTGTGTCAGTGTGTGTAGGGTGTGTGTCAGTGTGTAGGGTGTGTGGTCAGTGTGTGTAGGGTGTGTGTGGCAGTGTGTGTAGGGTGTGTGGCAGTGTGTGTGGGGTGTGTCAGTGTGTGTAGGGTGTGTGTGGCAGTGTGTGTAGGGTGTGTGTGTCAGTGTGTGTAGGGTGTGTGGCAGTGTGTGTAGGACGTGTGGCTGTGTGTGTAGGGTGTGTGTCAGTGTGTGTAGGGTGTGTGGCAGTGTGTGTGGGTGTGTGTCAGTGTGTGTGGGTGTGTGTCAGTGTGTGTAGGGTGTGTGTCGTGTGTGGGGCGGTGTCAGTGTGTGTGGGGTGTGTGTCAGTGTGTGTAGGACGTGTGTCGTGTGTAGGAGTGTGGCAGTGTGTGTGTGTGAGGAGTGTGTCAGTGTGTGTAGGATGTGTGTTGGTGTGTGTAGGGTGTGTGTCAGTGTGTGTAGGACGTGTGGCAGTGTGTAGGGTGTGTGTCAGTGTGTGTGGGACGTGTGGCAGTGTGTGTGGGTGTGTGGCAGTGTGTGTGGGACGTGTGGCAGTGTGGTGGGTGGTGTGTGTGGTGGCAGGTGTGTGGGACGTGTGGCAGTGTGTGTGGGACGTGGCAGTGTGTGTGTAGTGGCAGTGTGTGTAGGTGTGTGGCAGTGTGTGTGGGACGTGGCAGTGTGTGTAGGTGTGTGTCAGTGTGTGGTGGGCGTGTGGCAGTGTGTGTGGGACGTGTGGCAGTGTGTGTGTGGACGTGTGGCAGTGTGTGTAGGGAGTGTGGCAGTGTGTGGGACGTGTGTGGCAGTGTGTGTAGGACGTGTGTCAGTGTGTGTAGGTGTGTGTCAGTGTGTGTGGGTGTGTCAGTGTGTGTGGGACGTGTGTCAGTGTGTGTGGGGTGTGTGTCGTGTGTGTGGTGGAGTGTGTGTGTGTGTAGGATGTGTCAGTGTGTGTAGGGTGTGTGGCAGTGTGTGTAGGGTGTGTCAGTGTGTGTGGGGACGTGTGTCAGTGTGTGTAGGGTGTGTGGCAGTGTGTGTAGGGTGTGTGTCAGTGTGTGTAGGGTGTGTGTCAGTGTGTGTAGTGTGTCAGTGTGTGTGGGAGTGTGTCAGTGTGTGTAGGGTGTGTCAGTGTGTGTAGGGTGTGTGTCAGTGTGTAGGGTGTGTCAGTGTGTGTGTGGGCAGTGTGGTGTCAGTGTGTGTGGGTGTGTGTGGCAGTGTGTGTGGGGTGTGTGTCAGTGTGTGTAGGGACGTGTGTCATGTGTGTGTAGGACGTGTGGCAGTGTGTGTAGGGTGTGTGTCAGTGTAGGACGTGTGTCAGTGTGTGAGGTGTGTGTCAGTGTGTGTAGGGTGTGTGTAGTGTGTGTGTGGGTGTGTGTCAGTGTGTGTGGTGTGTGTCAGTGTGTGTAGGTGTGTGTCAGTGTGTAGGGTGTGTCAGTGTGTGTGTGGTCAGGTGTAGGACGTGTCAGTGTGTGTAGGGTGTGTGTCAGTGTGTGGTGGGTGTGTCAGTGTGTGTGAGGATGTGTGTGGTGTGGTGTGTAGTGTGTGTGTGTCAGTGTGTGTAGGGTGTGTGTCAGTGTGGTGGGTGTGTGGTGTGTGTAGGGTGTGTGTCAGTGTGTGTAGGGTGTGTGTCAGTGTGTGGGGTGTGTGGCAGTGTGTGTGGGGTGTGTGGTGTGTGTGGGGTGTGTGCAGTGTGTGTGGGGTGTGTGTCAGTGTGTGTGGGGTGTGTGTCAGGTGTGTGGGGCGTGTGTCAGTGTGTGTGGGGCGTGTGGCAGTGTGTGTAGGACGTGTGTCAGTGTGTGTGGGGTGTGTGTCAGTGTGTGTGGGGTGTGTGTCAGTGTGTGTAGGGTGTGTGTGTGTGGGGTGTGTGTCAGTGTGTGTGGGACGTGTGTCAGTGTGTGTGGGACGTGTGTCAGTGTGTGTGGGTGTGTGGCAGTTTGGCCTTAGGGTGTGTGGCAGTGTGTGTAGGGTGTGGCAGTGTGTGTGGGGTGTGGTGTGTGTGGGTGTGTGTCAGTGTGTGTGGGGTGGGGTGTGTGTCAGTGTGTGTGGGACGTGTGTGTGCAGTGTGTGTGGGGTGTGTGGTGTGTGTGGGGTGTGTGTCGGTGTGTGGGACTGTGTGGCAGTGTGTGGGATGTGTGGCAGTGTGTGGGTGTGTGGCAGTGTGTGTGGGGTGTGTGTGGGGTGTGTGTGGGGTGTGTGTCAGTGTGTGTGGGGTGTGTGTCAGTGTGTGTGGGTGTGTGTCAGTGTGTGTGGGGTGTGTGTCAGTGTGTGTGGTGTGTGTCAGTGTGTGTGGGACGTGTGGCAGTGTGTGGGGTGTGTGGCGGTGTGTGTGGGGTGTGTGTCAGTGTGTGTGGGGTGTGTGGCATGTGTGTGGGGTGTGTGTCAGTGTGTGGATTGTGTGTCAGGGTGTGTGTGTGGGGTGTGTGTCAGTGTGTGTGGGGTGTGTGTCAGTGTGTGTGGGGTGTGTGTCAGTGTGTGTGGGGTGTGTGTCAGTGTGTGTGGGGTGTGGCAGTGTGTGTGGGGTGTGTGCAGTGTGTGTGGGACGTGTGGCAGTGTGGGGTGTGTGTCAGTGTGTGTGGGACGTGTGTGTCAGTGTGTGTGGGACGTGTGGCGGTGTGTGGGACGTGTGTCAGTGTGTGTGGGGTGTGTGTGGCAGTGTGTGTGGGGTGTGTGGCAGTGGTGGTGTAGGTGTGTGTCAGTGTGTGTGGGGTGTGTGGCAGTGTGTGTGGGGTGTGTGTCAGTGTGTGTGGGGTGTGTGTCAGTGTGTGGGACGATGTGGCGGTGTGTGTGGGACGTGTGGCAGTGTGTGTGGGGTGTGTGTGGGACGTGTGGCAGTGTGTGTAGGGGTGTGTGGCAGTGTGTGGGACGTGTGGCAGGTGTGTGTGTGGGGTGTGTGTGTGTCAGTGTGTGGGACGTGTGTCAGTGTGTGTGGGACGTGTGTCCAGTGTGTGGGGTGTGTGTCAGTGTGTGTGAGGGTGTGTGGCAGTGTGTGTGGGGTGTGTGGCGGTGTGTGTGGGACGTGTGGCAGTGTTGTGGGACGTGTGGCGGTGTGTGGGACATGGTGTGTGTGGGACGTGTGTCGGTGTGTGTGGGGTGTGTGTGGCCAGTGTGTGTGGGACGTGTGTCGGTGTGTGTGGGGTGTGTGGCAGTGTGTGTGGGACGTGTGGCAGTGTGTGTGGACGTGTGGCGGTGTGTGTGGGGTGTGTGGCAGTGTGTGGGGTGTGGCAGTGTGTGTGGGGTGTGTGTGGTGTGTGTGGGGTGTGTGGCAGTGTGTGTGTGGGGTGTGTGTGTCAGTGTGTGTGTGGGGTGTGGCAGTGTGTGGGACGTGTGGCAGTGTGTGTGGGACGTGTGGCAGTGTGTGTAAGTGTGTGGCAGTGTGTGTGGGGAGTGTGGCGGTGTGTGTGGGACGTGTGTGGCAGTGTGTGTGGGGGTGTGTGGCAGTGTGTGTGTGGGACGTGTGTCAGTGTGTGTGTGGGGTGTGTGGCAGTGTGTGTGGTGTGGCCTGGTGTGTGTGGGGTGTGTGTGGGTGTGTGTGGTGTGTGTGTGGGACGTGTGTCAGTGTGTGTGGGGTGTGTGTGGTGTGTGGGACGTGTGGCGGTGTGTGTGGGACGATGGCAGTGTGTGTGGGGTGTGTGGTGTGTGTGGGACGTGTGGCGGTGTGTGGGACGTGTGGCAGTGGTGGTGGCCAAGGGTGTGTGGCGGTGTGTGTGGGGTGTGGCAGTGTGTGTGGGGTGTGTGGCGGTGTGTGTGGGACGTGTGTCAGTGTGTGTGGGACGTGTGGCAGTGTGTGTGGGACGTGTGGCAGTGTGTGTGGGGTGTGTGGCAGTGTGTGTGGGTGTGTGTCAGTGTGTGGGGATGTGTGTCAGTGTGTGTGGGGTGTGTGTCAGTGTGTGTGTGTGATTGTGTGTGGTGTGTGTGTGTGGGGTGTGTGTCAGTGTGTGTGGGACGTGTGGCAGTGTGTGTGGGGTGTGTGGCAGTGTGTGTGTAGGACGTGTGTCAGTGTGTGGGGTGTGTGTGTCAGTGTGTGTGGGGTGTGTGTCAGTGTGTGTGGGGTGTGTGTCAGTGTGTGTGTAGGGTGTGTGTCAGTGTGTGTGGGGGTGTGTGTCAGTGTGTGTAGGGTGTGTGTCAGTGTGTGTGGGGTGTGTGTGTGTGGGACGTGTGGCAGTGTGTGTAGGGGTGTGTGTCGAGTGTGTGTCAGGGTGTGTGTCAGTGTGTGTGGGACGTGTGGCAGTGTGTGTGGGGTGTGTGTCAGTGTGTGTAGGGTGTGTGGCAGTGTGTGTAGGACGTGTGGCAGTGTGTGTGGGGTGTGTGTCAGTGTGTGGGGTGTGTGGCAGTGTGTGTGGGACGTGTGGCAGTGTGTGGGGTGTGTGTGGTGTGTGTGGGGTGTGTGGCAGTGTGTGTGTGGGACGTGTGGCAGTGTGTGTGGGACGGTGTGGCAGTGTGTGTGGGGTGTGTGTGGCAGTGTGTGGGACGTGTGGCAGTGTGTGTGGGAGTGTGTGTGTGTGTGTGTGTGTGGGAGTGTGGCGGTGGGACGGTGTCAGTGTGTGTGGGAATTGTGGCAGTGTGTGTGGGGTGTGTGGCAGTGTGTGGGGTGTGTGGTGTGTGTGGGGTGTGTGGCAGTGTGTGTGGGACGTGTGTGTGTGTGTGGGATGTGTGTCGGTGTGTGTGGGACGTGTGTCAGTGTTAGGACGTGTGGCAGTGTGTGTAGGGGTGTGTGGCAGTGTGTGTGGGGTGTGTGGCAGGTGTGTGTGGGGTGTGTGGCCAGTGTGTGTGGGACGTTGTGGCAGTGTGTGTGGGGACGTGTGGCAGTGTGTGGGGTGTGTGTCAGTGTGTGTGGGGTGTGTGGCGGTGTGTGTGGGGTGTGTGTCCGGTGTGTGTGGGACGTGTGTCAGTGTGTGTGGGACGTGTGTCAGTGTGTGTAGGACGTGTGGCAGTGTGTGTAGGGTGTGTGGCAGTGTGTGGGTGTGTGTGTTGTTGTGTGTGTGTGGTGTGTGGCAGTGTGTGTAGGGGTGTGTGTCAGTGTGTGTGGGACGTGTGTCAGTGTGTGTAGGACGTGTGTCAGTGTGTGTGGGTTGGGTGTGTGTAGGGTGTGTGTGTCAGTGTGTGTAGGATGTGTGTCAGTGTGGTGTGTGGCAGTGTGTGTGTGGGTGTGTGTCAGTGTGTGTGGGACGTGTGGCGGTGTGTGTGTGGGACGTGTGGCAGTGTGTGTGGGATGTGTGGCAGTGTGTGTGGGTGTGGTGTGTGTGAGTGTGGTGTGTGTGGGACGTGTGGCAGTGTGTGTGGGGTGTGTGTGTCAGTGTGTGGGTGTCAGTGTGTTAGTATGAGACGTGTGGCAGTGTGTGTAGGGTGTGTGTCAGTGTGTGGGGTGTGTGTCAGTGTGTGTGGTGTGTGTGTGTCAGTATGTGTGTCCAGTGTGTGTGTGGGACGTGTGGCAGTGTGTGTGGGGTGTGTGGCAGTGTGTGTGGGTTGTGTGTCGGTGTGTGTGGGATGTGTGGCAGTGTGTGTGGGGTGTGTGTCAGTGTGTGTGGGGTGTGTGTCAGTGTGTGTGGGATGTGTGTCAGTGTGTGGTGGCATGTCAGTGTGTGTGGGGTGTGTGGCAGTGTGTGTGTGGTGTGTGGCGGTGTGTGTGGGGCTGTGTGTCGGTGTGTGGGTGTGTGTCAGTGTGTGTTGGGTGTGTGTCAGTGTGTGTGGGACGTGTGTCAGTGTGTAGGACGTGTGGCAGTGTGTGGCAGGGTGTGTGTCAGTGTGTGTGGGGTGTGTGTCAGTGTGTGTAGAGTTGTGTGTCAGTGTGGTGTGGGGTGTGTGTCAGATGTGTGGTTGTGTGTCGGTGTGTGTGGGACGTGTGTCGGTGTGTGTGTGGGACGTGTGTCAGTGTGTGTGGGACGTGTGGCAGTGTGTGTGGGGTGTGTGGCAGTGTGTGTGGGGTGTGTGTGTGCTTGCATGTGTATGTGTGGCAGTGTGTGTGGTGTGTGTGGCAGTGTGTGTGGGTCTGTGTGTCAGTGTGTGTAGGGTGTGTGTCAGTGTGTGTGGGGTGTGTGTCAGTGTGTGTGGGACGTGTGTCAGTGTGTGTGGGTGGTGTGTGTGTGTGTGTGGTGTGTGGGGGTGTGTGTGGGGTGTGTGGTGTGTGTGGGGTGTGGTTTGTTGGGGTGTGTGTCAGTGTGTGTGGGGTGTGTGTCAGTGTGTGTGTGTGTGTGGTGTGTGTGGGGTGTGTGTTTGGGGGTGTGTGTCAGTGTGTGTGGGGTGTGTGTCAGTGTGTGTGGGACGTGTGTGGTGTGTGTGGGACGTGTGGCAGTGTGTGTGTGGGGTGTGTGGCAGTGTGTGTGGGGTGTGTGGCAGTGTGTGTAGGGTGTGTGTCAGTGTGTGTTGGTGTGTGGCAGGGTGTGTGTGTGGGACGTGGCAGGGTGTGTGTGTAGGGGTTGTGTCAGTGTGTGTGTGGTGTGTGGCAGTGTGTGTGTGTGTGGGGTGTGTGGCAGTGTGTGTGGGTGTGTGTCAGTGTGTGGGTGTGTGTCAGTGTGTGTGGGGTGTGTGTGGGTGTGTGTCAGGTGTGTGTGGGACGTGTGGTGTGTGTGGGATGTGTGTCAGTGTGTGTGGTTGTGTGGCAGTGTGTGGGGTGTTGTGGCAGGGTGTGTGTGGGGTGTGTGGCAGGTGTGTGTGTGGGGTGTGTGTGGTGTGTGTGGGGTGTGTGTAGTGTGTGTGGGTGTGTGTCAGTGTGTGTAGGGTGTGTGGCAGTGTGTGTGGGGTGTGTGTCAGTGTGTGTGGGGTGTGTGTGAGTGTGTGTGTGGTGTGTGTGTCAGTGTGTGTGTTGGGTGTGTGTCAGTGTGTGTAGGACGTGTGTGTGTGTGTGGTTGTGTGTCGGTGTGTGTGGGGTGTGTGTCAGTGTGTGTGGGGTGTGTGTGGGTGTGTGTAGGGGTGTGTGGTGTGGGGTGTGGGAAGTGTGTGTGGGACGTGTGGGTGTGTGGGTGTGTGGCGGTGTGTGTGGGGTGTGTCCAGTTTGTGTGGGGTGTGTGGCAGTGTGTGTGGGGTGTGTGTGGTGTGTGTTTGTGGGGTGTGTGTCGGTGTGTGTGTGGGGCGTGTGTCAGTGTGTGTGGGGTGTGTGTCAGTGTGTGGGGGTGTGTGGCAGTGTGTGTGGGGTGTGTGGCAGTGTGTGTGTGGGGTGTGTGTGGCAGTGTGTGTGGGGTGTGTGTGGTGTGTGTGGGTCAGTGTGTGGAGTGTGTGTGTGAGGTGTGTGGGAGTGTGTGTGGGGTGTTTGGGTGTGTGTGGGTGTGTGTCGGTGTGTGTGGGGTGTGTGTGGTGTGTGTGGGTGTGTGTCAGTGTGTGTGGGGTGTGTGTCAGTGTGTGTTGTGTGGTGTGGACGTGTGTCAGTGTGTGTGTGGGTGTGTCAGTGTGTGTGGGACGTGTGTCAGTGTGTGTGGGGTTTGTTTGTGTGTGTGGGGTGTGTGGCAGTGTGTGTGGGACATGGGTATTGGCGGGTGTGGGTGTGTGGGGTGTGGAGTGTGTGTGTGGGACGTGTGGCAGTGTGTGTGGGGTGTGGTGTGTGTGGTGTGTGTGTGTGTGTGGGTGTGTGTGTGGGGTGTGTGGCAGTGTGTGGCAGGACGTGTGGCAGTGTGTGTGTGTGGGTGTGTGGCAGTGTGTGTGTGGGACGTGTGTCAGTGTGTGTGGGGTGTGTGGCAGTGTGTGTGGGACGTGTGTCAGTGTGTGTGGGGTGTGTGTGGTGTGTGTGGGGTGTGTGTGTGTGTGGGGTGTGTGTGGTGTGTGGGGTGTGTGGCTTGGTGTGTGTAGGGTGTGTGTCGGTGTGTGTGTGGGACGTGTGTCGGTGTGTGTGGGGTGTGGCAGTGTGTGTGGGAGTGTGTGTGTGTGTGGTGTGTGGGGTGTGTGTGGGAGTGTGTGGGGTGTGTCAGTGTGTGTGGGGTGTGTGGCAGTGTGTGTGGGACGTGTGTCGAGTGTTGTGGGACGTGGTGTGGTGTGTGTGGGGTGTGTGGCGTGTGTGTGGGGTGTGTGTGTCAGTGTGTGTAGGACGTGTGTCAGGTGTGTGTGGGGTGTGTGGCAGTGTGTGTGGGGTGTGTGGCAGTGTGTGGGGTGTGTGTCAGGTGTGTGTGGGGTGTGTGGCAGTGTGTGTGGGCAGTGTGGCAGTGTGTGTGGGGTGTGTGGCAGTGTGTGTGGGGTGTGTGGTGTGTGGGTGTGTGTCAGTGTGTGTGGGGTGTGGTCGGTGTGTGTGGGGTGTGTGGCAGTGTGTGTGGGTGTGTGGGTGTGTGTGGGACGTGTGGCAGTGTGTGTAGGGTGTGTGTGGGTGTGTGTGGGGTGTGTGGCAGTGTGTGTGTGGGGTGTGTGTCAGTGTGTGTGGGTGGCAATACATGTAG
>NW_024733109.1:0-16434 GCF_018991925.1 Homarus americanus | reverse complement strand
TGTGTTGAGTTGAGTTGGTGTGTTGAGTTGGCCGACACACCAGCCCAACCCGACACACCAATCCATCCGCCGGTGTGTTGAGTTGAGCTGGTGTGTTGAGTTTGCCAACACATCAGCTCAACCCGACACACCAACCCATCCGCTGGTGTGTTGAGTTGAGCTGGTGTGTTGAGTTGGCCAACACACCAGCCCAACCAGACACGCCAATCCATCCGCCAGTGTGTTGAGTTGAGCTGGTGTGTTGAGTTGAGCTGTTGTGTTGAGTTGGCCAACACATCAGCCCAACCCGACACACCAATCCATCCGCTGGTGTGTTGAGTTGAGCTGGTGTGTTGAGTTGAGCTGTTGTGTTGAGTTGGCCAACACATCAGCTCAACCCGACACACCAATCCATCCGCTGGTGTGTCTGGTGTGTTGAGTTGGCCAACACACCAGCCCAATCCGACACACCAATCCATCCGCTGGTGTGTCTGGTGTGTTGAGTTGGCCAACACACCAGCCCAATCCGACACACCAATCCATCCGCTGGTGTGTCTGGTGTGTTGAGTTGGCCAACACACCAGCCCAACCCGACACACCAATCCATCCGCTGGTGTGTCTGGTGTGTTGAGTTGGCCAACACACCAGCCCAACCCGACACACCAATCCATCCGCTGGTGTGTTGAGTTGAGCTGGTGTGTTGAGTTGGCCAACACACCAGCCCAACCCGACACACCATTCCATCCGCCGGTGTGTTGAGTTGAGCTGGTGTGTTGAGTTGAGCTGTTGTGTTGAGTTGGCCAACACACCAGCCCAACCCGACACACCATTCCATCCGCTGGTGTGTTGAGTTGAGCTGGTGTGTTGAGTTGGCCAACACATCAGCTCAACCCGACACACCAATCCATCCGCCGGTGTGTTGAGTTGAGCTGGTGTGTTGAGTTGGCCAACACATCAGCTCAACCCGACACACCATTCCATCCGCCGGTGTGTTGAGTTGAGCTGGTGTGTTGAGTTGGCCAACACACCAGCTCTACCCGACACACCAATCCATCCGCCAGTGTGTTGAGTTGAGCTGGTGTGTTGAGTTGAGCTGTTGTGTTGAGTTGGCCAACACACCAGTCCAGCCCGACACGCCATGCCATCCGCCCGTGTGTTGAGTTGGCCAACACACCAGGCCAACCCGACGTGCCAATCCATCCGCCGGTGTGTTGAGTTGAGCTGGTGTGTTGAGTTGGCCAACACACCAGCCCAACCCGACACGCCATGCCATCCGCCCGTGTGTTGAGTTGGCCAACACACCAGCCCAACCCGACGTGCCAATCCATCCACCGGTGTATTGAGTTGGCCAACACACCAGCCCAACCCGACGTGCCAATCCATCCGCCGGTGTGTTGAGTTGAGCTGGTGTGTTGAGTTGAGCTGGTGTGTCGTCCCCCCCCCAAAAAAAATGAAGCAGTGTCACTTGTTTTTGTTTGGCTGTATCTTGCCATCAACTTCTGTGAGTCATTATAGCTGAAACTCTTATTAAACTTGTACTGTTGAAGAGTCTTATTTATTTTATTTTATTTTATTTATTTTTACTAATTAATTATTTATCTCTTGACTTGTGTTGTGAATCAGCCGTCGTGTCGTATCGTGTGTCGTGGTCATATATGGAACACTAGATGATTATATAACAAAAAAGTTAGTTAATCTGGCTGTATAATTAGGGTAGGAGAGATAGTGATGGGTAAATTTGAGGGTAGGAGAGATAGTGATGGGTAAATTTGAGGGTAGGAGAGATAGTGATGGGTAAATTTGAGGGTAGGAGAGATAGTGATGGGTAAATTTGAGGGTAGGAGAGATAGTGATGGGTAAATTTGAGGGTAGGAGAGATAGTGATGGGTAAATTTGAGGGTAGGAGAGATAGCGATGGGCAAATTTGAGGGTAGGAGAGATAGTGATGGGTAAATTTGAGGATAGGAGAGATAGTGATGGGTAAATTTGAGGGTAGGAGAGATAGTGATGGGTAAATTTGAGGGTAGGAGAGATAGTGATGGGTAAATTTGAGGGTAGGAGAGATAGTGATGGGTAAATTTGAGGCAGGGAGAGATAGTGATGGGTAAATCTGAGGGTAGGGAGAGATAGGTGATGAGTAAATTTGAGGGTAGGAGAGATAGTGATGGGGTAAAATTTGAGGGTAGGAGAGATAGTGATGGGTAAATTTGAGGGTAGGAGAGATAGTGATGGGTAAATTTGAGGGTAGGAGAGATAGTGATGGGTAAATTTGAGGGTAGGAGAGATAGTGATGGGTAAATTTGAGGGTTTTATATAATATACATAACAGCCACAACAACACACAGTAATAACCACGACAATAACCACAACATATAACAATATCCATTATAACAACAACACAAAAAACCCACAACAACAATAACAACAACGAACACAAGAACAACAACAATAACAACAACGTAAACATAAGAACAACAACAATAACAACAACGAACATAAGAACAACAACAATAACAACAACGAACATAAGAACAACAACAATAAACACAATAACAACAAAACACGACAACAAACAGAACAATAACGTCACCAATAACCACAAACAACAATATGTACTATCACAACACATCCAATGAGACCTCCAGTGCTGGGGAGAGAGTTGCCGCGTGTCCGTGAGGTGACTGCCACGTTTTTGCTTTTCCGGGAAGTCGAGGTTGGTGCCCTTTACGTGTGTGTGTGTGTGTGTGTGTGTGTGTGTGAGACAGTTCCTCATCGCGACAGGAGACGACTTGTGGTAGTGTAATGAATGGTGTATATTAAAACAAAATATATAATGTTGCTATTACCGTTTGTTTTTACTATTGATACAATTATTATTATTATTATTATTATCACAAGTAGTGGTAACAGCAGTAGTAGGGAGTCTGAGAAAGTCTAATATCCAGAAAGTCTAATTTGATAAGAAACGGCGATAAAAAAATCGAGAAAATAATAATAATACTAATTATAATAATATAAGCTAATAAATAAGCTAAAATTTTACACCCTCTTAGAAGAAAAATAACCCGGTATATGCCGAAGCTATACAACGTAAACAATCTTGTTCTCAGGTAAACTTCCCACCTGTTCTGCCTCATTTATTAACCTGGTAACCTTGATCTCTCACTCTCACGCGGTAAAGGCATCCAAGTCCCTACCTGGGTTAATCTTTAACTTGGTGACACTATAAAATGGACGGGAACCTTCAGCACACCGGCGAGAAGGATCCCTCGGAGGTAATAGCGACTTGAACTGGGGGCCTTCAAGACGCCGCCAAGATGGTCTTCAGTTAGCGACGTTCACTCCTTAATATATGTGGAGAAAAACTTCCTCTTCAATAATAATAATAATAATAATAATAATAATAATAATAATAATAATAATAATAATAATAATAATAATAATAATAATAATAATAATAATAATAATAATAATAATAATAATAATAATAATAATAATAATAATAATAATAATAATAATAATAATAATAATAATAATAATAATAATAATAATAATAATAATAATAATAATAATAATAATAATAATAATAATGATAATGATGATGATGATGATGATGATGATGATGATGATGATGATGATGATGATGATGATGATGATGATGATGATGATGATGATGATGATGATGATGATGATGATGATGATGATGATGATGATGATGATGATGATGATGATGATGATGATGATGATGATGATGATGATGATGATGATGATGATGATGATGATGATGATGATGATGATGATGATGATGATGATGATGATGATGATGATGATGATGATGATGATGATGATGATGATGATGATACGATGATGATGATGATGATGATGATGATGATGATGATGATGATGATGATGATGATGATGATGATGATGATGATGATGATGATGATGATGATGATGATGATGATGATGATGATGATGATGATGATGATGATGATGATGATGATGATGATGATGATGGAGGATGATGATGATGATGATGATGATGATGATGATGATGATGATGATGATGATGATGATGATGATGATGATGATGATGATGATGATGATGATGATGATGATGATGATGATGATGATGATGATGATGATGATGATGATGATGATGATGATGTAAAAAAAAATCTGAAAATATAAATAATAATAACTCGAAATCTTGAAAAAAAATCATAAAGAAAACACCAAAACCGAATGAAAACATCGTCTGAGTGTTTGGAGGCCGAGAAGTAAACAAAACAAACATTCGACCTACTCCACAAAGACGTGTGTACGTGGTTATACTCGACCTACTCCACAAAGACGTGTGTACGTGGTTATACTCGACCTACTCCACAAGTGGGCTATAATTAGCTAGTGACGTAGGTAGTAGGTAGATAGGCAGCCACCAAACAGGGAGGTACTACCGCCTGGGAAGATATTGGAAGCATAAGGTGTTGTCTAATGGTAGACCCTGCTGCCATATAGCATCACCAAAATTGTGACCAAGTCCCAGGTTGCTGATCTGACTTTTTGCCTCATTTACACCCAATTGCAGGGTCTTAATTGTTTCTCTTACGATCAGGGGATATGTTATATTCTACCAGGGGACTTTGTTATGCTCGATCTGAGGACTTTGTTATACTGCGCCAGGAGACGTTGTTATACTCGATGAGGGGATATGTTATACTCGATGAGGGGACTTTGTTATAGTGGACCAGGGAACTTTGTTATACTCGATCAGGGGACTTTGTTATACTCGATCAGGGGACTTTGATATACTCGTCCAGGGGGCTTTGTTATACTAGGATCAGGGGACTTTGTTATTCTCGACCAGGGGACATTTTTATACTCGACCAGATGCCTTTGTTATACTCGGTCAGGGGACTTTGTTATGCTCGATCTGGGGACTTTGTTATACGAAGCCAGGGGACTTTGTTATACTCGATCAGGGGACTTTGTTATACTCGTATAGGGGGCTTTGTTATACTAGGTTCAGGTGGACTTTTTTATTCTCGACCAAGGGACTTTGTTATACTTGACAAGAGGCCTTTGTTATACTCGGTCTGGGGACTTTGTTATTATCGAACAGGGGACTTTGTTATGCTCGATCTGGGGACTTTGTTATACTGGGCCTGGAGACTTTGTTATACTCGATCAGGGGATATGTTCTACTCGAACAGGGGACTTTGTTATACTGGACCAGGGGACTTTGTTATACTCGATCAGGGGACTTTGTTATACTCGATCAGGGGACTTTGTTATACTCGTCAAGGGGGCTTTGTTATACTAGGATCAGGGGACTTTGTTATTCTCGACCAAGGGACTTTGTTATACTCGACAAGAGGCCTTTGTTATACTCGGTCTGGGGACTTTGTTATAATCGATCAGGGGACTTTGTTATGCTCGATCTGGGGACTTTGTTATACTCGATCAGGGGACTTTGTCTTACTCGATCAGGGCCCTTTGCTATACTCGCCCAGGGGACTTTGTTATAATCGATCAGGGGACTTTGTTATGCTCGATATGGGGACTTTGTTATAAAGGGGCAAGGGGACTTTTTTGTACTCGATCAGGGGACTTTGTTATACTCGATCAGGGGACTTTTGTTATACTCGATCAGGGGACTTTGTTATACTCGATCAGAGGCCTTTGTTATACTCGATCAGGGGACTTTGTTATACTCGATAAGGGGACTTTGTTATACTCGATAAGGGGAATTTGTTATACTCAATAAGGGGACTTAATGTTAGACTCGAATAGGGGACTTTGTTATACTCGATGAGGGGCCTTTGTTATACTCGACCAGAGGCCTTTGTTATACTAGATCAGGGGACTTTGTTATACTCGATTAGCGGCCTTTTTTGGATTCGATGAGGGGACTAGGTTATACTCGATCAGGAGACTTTGTTATACTCGATCAGGGGACTTTGTAATACTCGATCAGGAGGCTTTGTTATACTTGATGAGGGAACTTTGTTATGCACGATTAGGGGACTTTGTTATACTCGACCAGGGGACTTATTTACACTTGACCAATGGACTTTGTTATACTCGATGAGGGCCCTTTGTTATACTCGATCAGGGGACTTTGTTATACTCGAGCAGGGGACTTTGTTATACTCCATCAGGGACTTTTTTATACTCGACCAGAGGACTTTGTTATACTCGATTAGGGGACTTTGTTATACTCGACGAGGGGACTTTTTTATACCTGACCAATGGACTTTGTTATACTCAATTAGGGGCTTTGTTATACTCGATCAGGGGACTTTGCTATACTCGACCAGGGGACTTTGTTATACTCGATCAGCGGACTTTCTTATACTCGACCAGGGAACTTTTTTATACTTGACCAATGGACTTTGTTATACTCGATGAGGGGCCTTTGTTATACTCGATGAGGGGACTTTGTTATACTTGTTATACTCGATTAGGTGCCTTTCTTATACTCGACCAGAGGACTTTGTTATACTCGATCAGGGGATATGTTATACTCGATCAGGGGTCTTTGTTATACTCAACCTGAGTACTTTGTTATACTCGTTCAGGGGACTTTGTTATATTCAATCAGTGAACTTTGTTATACTCGATTAGGGGCCTTTGTTATACTAGACCAGGGAACTTTGTTATACTCGATCAGGGGACTTTGTTATACTCGACCAGGGGACTTTTTTATTCTTGATCAGGGGACTTTGTCATTCTCGATCAGTGGACATTCCTATATTTGACCAATGGACTTTGCTATACTTGATGAGGGGCCTTTGTTATACTCTATCAGGGGACTTTGTTATACTCGACCAGAGGACTTTGTTATACTCGATCAGGGGATATGTTATACTCGATCAGGGGACTTTGTTATACTCGATCAGGGGACTTTGTTTTACTTGATTAGGGGACTTTTTATACTCGATCAAAGGACTTTGTTATACTCGGTTCAGGGGACTTTGTTATACTCGTCCAGGGGGCTTTGTTATACTAGGATCAGTGGACTTTGTTATGCTTGATCAGGGGACTTTGTCTTACTCGATCAGGGCCCTTTGTTATACTCGACCAGGGGTCTTTGTTATAATCGATTAGGGAACTTTGTTATGCTCGATCTGGGGGCTTTGTTAAACTGGGCCACGAAACGTTGTTATACTCGATCAGGGGACTTTTGTTATACTCGATCAGGGGACTTTGTTATACTCGACCAGAGGCCTTTGTTATACTCTATCAGGGGACTTTGTTATACTCGATAAGGGGAATTTGTTATACTCGATAAGGGGACTTAATGTTAGACTCGAACAGGGGACTTTGTTATACTCGACCAGGGGACTTTGTTATACTCGATGAGGGGCCTTTTTATACTCGACCAGAGGCCTTTGTTATACTAGATCAGGGATCTTTGTTATACTCGATTAGGGGCCTTTTTGGACTCGATGAGGATTTTTGTTATACTCGATCAGAAGACTTTGTTATACTCCATCAGGGGACTTACTTATACTCGAGCAGGGGGCTTTGTTATACTTGATGAGGGGACTTTGTTTTGCACGATCAGGGGACTTTGTTATACTCGGCCAGGGGACTTTTTTATACTTGACCAATGGACTTTGTTATACTTGATGAGGGCCCTTTGTTATACTCGATCAGGGGACTTTGTTATACTCGAGCAGGGGACTTTGTTATACTCGAGCAGGGGACTTTGTTATACTCCATTAGGGGACTTTTTTATATTCGACCAGAGGAATTTGTTATACTCGATTAGGGGACTTTGTTATACTCGACCAAAGGACTTTTTTATACTTGACCAATGGACTTTGTTATACTCAATGAGGGGCCTTTTGTTATACTCGATCAGGGGACTTTGTTATACACGACCAGGGGACTTTGTTATACTCGATCAGGGGAGTTTTTATACTCGACCAGAGGACTTTGTTATACTCGACCAGGGGATATGTTATACTTGATCAGGGGACTTTGTTATACTCAACCCGAGGACTTTGTTATACTCAATCAGGGGACTTTGTTATACTCAATCAGGGGACTTTGTTATATTCGATTAGGGGCCTTTGTTATACTCGATGAGGGGGCTTTGTTTTTCTCGACCAGGGGTCTTTGCTTTCCTCGACCAGGGGACTTTGTTATACCCGATCAGGGGACTTTGTTATACTTGATTAGGCGACTTTTTCATACTTGATCAGGGGACTTTGTCATACTCGATCAGTGGACTTTCCTATATATGACCAATGGACTTTGCTATACTCGATGAGGGGCCTTTGTTATACTCGATCAGGGACTTTGTTATACTCGACCAGGGGACTTTGTTATACTCGATCAGGGTACTTTGTTATTCTCGACCAGAGGACTCTGTTATACTCGATCAGGGGATATGTATACTCGATCAGGGGACTTTGTTATACTCGATCAGGGGACTTTGTTATACTTGATTAGGGGACTTTGTTATACTCGATCAACGGACTTTGTTATACTTGATCAGAGGACTTTGTTATTCTCGACAAGGGGCCTTTGTTATACTCGATTAGAAAACTTTGTTATACTCGACCAGGGGCCTTTGTTATATTCGATTAGAATACTTTGTTATACTCGACCAGGGGACTTTGTTATACTCCACCAGGGACATTGTTATACTCGATCAGGGAATATGTTATACTCGATCAGGGGACTTTGTTATACCCGGTTCAGGTGTCTTTGTTATACTCGTCCAGTGGGCATTGTTATACTTGGATCAGGGGACTTTGTTATACTCGATCAGGGGACTTTGTCTTACTCGATCAGGGCCCTTTGTTATGATCGACCAGGGGACTTTATTATAATCGATCAGGGGACTTTGTTATGCTCGATCTGAGGACTTTGTTATACTCGATCAGGGAATTTGTTATACTCGTCCAGGGGGTTTTGTTATACAAGGATAAGGGGACTTTGTTATACTCGTCCAGGGGACTTTGTTATACTCGATCAGGAGAATTTGTTATACTCGATGAGGGGAGTTTGTTATACTCGTCCAGGGGTTTTTGTTATACTAGGATATGGGGGCTTTGTTATACTCGACCAGGGGCCTTTGATATACTCGGTCAGGGGACTGGGTTATGCTCGATCTGGGGACTTTGTTATACTGGGCCAGAAGACTTTGTTATACTCGATCAGGGGATATGTTATACTCGATCAGGGGACTTTGTTATACTGGACCAGGGGACTTTGTTATACTCGATCAGGGGACTTTGTTATACTCGATCAGGGGAATTTGTTATACTCGTCCAAGGGGCTTTGTCATACTCGATTACGGGACTTTGTTATACTCGATCAGGGGACTTTGTTATACTCGATCAGGGGACTTTGTTATACTTGATTAGGGGACTTTGTTATACTCGATCAAAGGACTTTGTTATACTTAATCAGAGGACTTTGTTATACTCGACCAGGGGCCTTTGTTGTACTCGATTAGAAAACATTGTTATACTCGACCAGGGGCCTTTGTTATTCTCGATTAGTAAACTTTGTTACACTCGACCAGGGGACTTTGTTATACTCGGTTCAGAGGACTTTGTTATACTCGTCCAAGGGGCTTTGTTATACTAGGATCAGGGGACTTTATTATGCTTGATCAGGGAACTTTGTCTTACTCGATCAGCGCCCTTTGTTATACTCGACCAGGGGACTTTGTTATAATCGATTAGGGGACTTTGTTATGCTCGATCTGGGGACTTTGTTAAACTGGGCCACGAGACTTTGTTATACTCGATCAGGGGACTTTTGTTATACTCGATCAGCGGCCTTTGTTATACTCGACCAGAGGCCTTTGTTATACTCGATCAGGGGACTTTGTTATACTCGATAAGGGGACTTTGTTATACTCGATAAGGGGAATTTGTTATACTCGATAAGGGGAGTTAATGTTAGACTCGAACAGGGGACTTTGGTATACTCGACCAGGGGACTTTGTTATACTCCACCAGGGACTTTGTTATACTCGATCAGGGGATATGTTATACTCGATCAGGGGACGTTGTTATACTCGGTTCAGGTGTCTTTGTTATACTCGTCCAGTGGGCTCTGTTATACTAGGATCAGGGGACTTTGTTACACTCGATCAGGGGACTTTGTCTTACTCGATCAGGGCCCTTTGTTATAATCGATCAGGGGACTTTATTATAATCGATCAGGGGACTTTGTCATGCTCGATCTGACGGCTTTGTTATACTGCGCCAGGAGACGTTGTTATACTCGATGAGGGGATATGTTATACTCGATCAGGGGACTTTGTTATAATGGGCCAGGAGACTTTGTTATACTCGATGAGGGGATATGTTATGCTCGATCAGGGGACTTTGTTATACTGGACCAGGGGGCTTTGTTATACTCGATCAGGGGACTTTGTTATATTCGATCAGGGGAATTTGTTATACTCGTCCAGGGGGCTTTGTTATACTAGGATCAGGGGACTTTGTTATTCTCGACCAGAGGCCTTTGTTATACTCGGTCAGGGGAGTTTATTATGCTCGATCTGGGGACTTTGTTATACTGGGCCAGGAGACTTTGTTATACTCGATCAGGGGATATGTTATACTCGATCAGGGGACTTTGTTATACTGGACCAGGGGACTTTGTTATACTCGATCAGGGGACTTTGTTATACTCGATCAGGGGAAATTGTTATACTCGTCCAAGGGGCTTTGTTATACTAGGATCAGGGGACTTTGTTATACTCGATTAGAAAACTTTGTTATACTCGACCAGGGGACTTTGTTATACTCCACCAGGGGCGTTGTTATGCTCAATCTGGGGACTTTGTTATTCTGGGCCTGGAGACTTTGTTATACTCGATCAGGGGATTTGTTCTACTCGATTAGGGGACTTTGTTATACTGGACCAGGGGACTTTGTTATACTCGATCAGGGGACTTTGTTATACTCGATTAGGGGACTTGTTATACTCGTCTAGGGGGCTCTTTTATACTCAATCAGGGGACTTTGTTATACTCGACCAGGGGACTTTGTTTTAATCGATCAGGGGACTTTGTTATACTCGATTAGGGGACTTGTTATACTCGTCTAGGGGCTTTTTTATACTCAATCAGGGGACTTTGTTATCCTCGATCAGGGGACTTTTGTTATACTCGATCAGGGGACTTTGTTATACTCGACCAGAGGCCTTTGTTATACTCGATCAGGGGACTTTGTTATACTCGATAAGGGGACTTTGTTATACTCAATAAGGGGAATTTGTTATACTCGATAAAGGGACTTACTGTTAGACTCGAACACGGGCCTTTGTTATACTCGATCAGAGGCCTTTGTTATACTAGATCAAAGGACTTTGTTATACTCGATTAGGGGCCTTTTTTGGACTCGATGAGGGGCCTTTTTTATACTCGATCAGGAGACTTTGTTATACTCGATCAGGGGACTTTCTTGTGCTCGAGCAGGGGGCTTTGTTATACTTGATCAGGGGACTTTGTTATACTCGATCAGGAGGCTTTGTTATACGTAATCAGGGGACTTGCTATACTCGACCAGGAGACTTTGTTGTGCACGATCAGGGGACTTTGTTATACTCGGCCAGGGGACTTTTTTATACTTGACCAATGGACTTTGTTATACTCGATGTGGGCCCTTTGTTATGCTCGATCAGGGGACTTTGTTGTATCGAGCAGTGGACTTTGTTATACTCGATCAGAGGACTTTTTATTCTCGACCAGAGGACTTTGTTACACTCGATTAGGGGACTTTGTTATACTCGACCAGGGGACTTTTTTATACTTGACCAATGGACTTTGTTATACTCAATGAGGGGCTTTTGTTATACTCGATCAGGGGACTTTGTTATACGCGATCAGGGGACCTTTTTATACTCGACCAGAGGACTTTGTTATACTCGACCAGAGGATATGTTATACTCGATCAGGGATTTTGTTATACTCAACCAGAGGACTTTGTTATACTCAATAAGGGGACTTTGTTATACTCAATCAGGGGACATTGTTATACTCGATTAGGGGCCTTTGTTATACTCGATGAGGGGGCTTTGTTTTACTCGACCAGGGGACTTTGCTATACTAGACCAGGGGACTTTGTTATACCTGATTAGGGGACTTTGTTATTCTCGACCAGGCGACTTTTTCATACTTGATCAGGGGACTTTGTCATACTCGATCAGTGGACTTTCCTATGTTTGACCAATGGACTTTACTATACTCGATGAGGGGCCTTTGTTATACTCGGTCAGGGACTTTGTTATACTCGACCAGGGGACTTTGTTATCCTCGATCAGGGGACTTTGTTGTACTCGACCAGGAGGACTTTGTTATACTCGATCAGGGGATATGTTATACTCGATCAGGGGACTTTGTTATAATCGATTAGGGGACTTTGTTATAATCGATTAGGGGACTTTGTTATACTTGATTAGGGGACTTTGTTATACTCGATCAAAGGACTTTGTTATACTTGATCAGAGGACTTTGTTATACTCGAACAGGGCCACTGTTCCCATACTCGATTAGAAAAATTTGATATACTCGATAGGGCCTTTGTTATACTCGATTAAGCTTTGTTATACTCGACCGGGGACAATTGCTGCTACCAGGGACTTTTTGTTATATTCGATCACGGGATATGTTATACTCGATCAGGGGACTTTGTTATACTCGATCAGGGAACTTTCTTATACTCGATTAGAAAAATTTGTTATACTCGACCTGGATACTTTGTTATACTCGATCTGAGGAGTTTGTTATACTGCGCCAGGAGACGTTGTTATTCTCGATGAGGGGATATGTTATACTCGATTAATGGACTTTGTTATACTCGATGAGTGGCCTTTGTTATACTCGATCAGGGGACTTTGTTATACTCGATCAGGGGACATTGTTTACTCGACCAGGGGACTTTGTTATACTCGATGAAGGGACTTTGTTATACTCAGCCAGAGGACTTTGTTATACTCAATCAGGGGACTTTGTTATACTCAATCAGGGGACTTTGTTATACTCGATTAGGGGCCTTTGTTATACTCGATGAGGGGGTTTGTTTTACTCGACCAGGGGACTTTGCTATACTCGACTAGGCGACTTTGTTATACCCGATCAGGGGACTTTGTTATAATCGACCAGGCGACTTTTTCATACTTGGTCAGGTGACTTTGTCAAACTCGATCAGTGGACTTTCCTATATTTGAGCAACGGACTTTTCTATACTCCATGAGGGGTCTCTGTTATACTCGATGAGGGATTTTGTTATACTCGACCAGGGGACTTTGTTATACTCGATCAGGGGATAGGTTATACATGATCAGGGGACTTTGTTATACTCGATCAGGGGACTTTGTTATACTTGATCAGGGGACTTTGTTATACTCGACCAGGGGCCTTTGTTATACTCGATTAGAAAACTTTGTAATACTCGACCAGGGGCCTTTGTTATAATCGATTAGAAAACTTTGTTATACTCGACCAGGGGACTTTGTTATACTCCACAAGGGACTTTGTTATACTCGATCAGGGGATATGTTATACTCGATCAGGGGACTTTGTTATACTCGGTTCAGGTGTCTTTGTTATACTCGTCCAGTGGGCTTTCTTATACTAGGATCAGGGGACTTTGTTATACTCGATCAGGGGACTTTTTCTTACTCGATGAGGGCCCTTTGTTATACTCGACCAGGGGACTTTGATATAATCGATCAGGGGACTTTGTTATGCTCGATCTGAGGACTTTGTTATACTGCGCCAGGAAACGTTGTTATACTCGATGAGGGGATATGTTATACTCGATTAGGGGACTTTGTTATACTAGGATCAGGGGACTTTGTTATTCTCGACCAGAGGCTTTTGTTATACTCGGTCAGGGGACTTTGTTATGCTCGATCTGGGACTTTGTTATACTGGGCTAGGAGACTTTGTTATACTTGATCAGGGGATATGTGATACTCGATCAAGGGACTTTGTTATCCTGGACCAGAAGACTTTGTTATTCTCGATGAAGGGACTTTGTTATACTCAATCAGGGGAATTTGTTATACTCGTCCAGCGGGCTTTGTTATACCAGGTTCAGGGGACTTTGTTATACTCGATTAGAAAACTTTGTTATACTCGACCAGGGGACTTTGTTATACTCCACCAGGGACTTTGTTATACTCGATCAGGGGATATGTTATACTCGATCAGGGGTCTTTGTTATACTCGGTTCAGGTGTCTTTGTTATACCCGTCCATTGGGTTTTGTTATACTAGGATCAGGGGACTATTTTGTACTCGATCAGGGGACTATGTCTTACTCGATTAGGGCCCTTTGTTATACTCGACCAGGGGACTTTGTTATAATCGATCAGGGGACTTTGTTATGCTCGATCTGAGGACTTTGTTATACTGCGCCAGGAGACGTTGTTATACTCGATGAGTGGATATGTTATGCTCGATCTGGGGACTTTGTTAAACTGGGCCAGGATACTTTGTTATAGTCGATCAGGGGATATGTTATACTCGATCAGGGGACTTTGTTATACTGGACCTGGGGACTTTTTCATACTTGACTAATGGACTTTGTTATACTCGATGAGGGGCCTTTGTTATACTCGATCAGGGACATTGTTATACTCGACCAGAGGACTTTGTTATACTCGATCAGGTGATATGTTATACTCGATCAGGGGACTTTGTTATACTCGATCAAAGGACTTTTTTATACTCGACGAGGGGCCTTTGTTATACTCGATTAGAATACTTTATTAAACTCGACCAGGAGATTTGTTATACTCGATCAGGGGACTTTGTTATACTCCGCCTGGAACTTTGTTATATTCGATCAGGGGATATGTTATACTCGATCAGGGGTCTTAGTTGTACTCTTCCAGGGGGCTTTGTTATACTCGGTCAGGGGACTTTGTTATACTCGATCAGGGGACTTTGTCTTACTCAATCAGGGCCCTTGTTATACTCGACCAGGGGACTTTGTTATAATCGATTAGGGGACTTTGTTATGCTCGATCTGGGGACTTTGATATACTGCGCCAGGAGACGTTGATATTCTCGATGAGGGGATATGTTACACTCGATCAGGGGACTTTGTTATACTGGACCAGGGGACTTTGTTATATTCGATCAGGGGACTTTGTTATTCTCAACCAGGGGACTTTGTTATACTCGACCAGACGCCTTTGTTATACTCGATCAGGGGACTTTGTTATACTCGTTAGGGGACTTTGCTATACTATGATCTGGGGACTTTGTTATTCTCGGCCAGGGGACTTTGTTATACTCGACGAGAGGCCTTTGTTATACTCGGTGTGGTAAATTTGTTATTAATCGATCAGGGGACTTTGTTATGCTCGATATGGGGACTTTGTTATACTGGGCCTGGAGACTTTGTTATTCTCGATCAGGGGACTTTGTTACGCTCGATCTGGGGACTTTGTTATACTGCGCCAGGGGACGTTGTTATTCTCGATGAGGGGATATGTTATACTCGATCAGGGGACTTTGTTATACTGGACCAGGGGACTTTGTTATACTCGATCAGGGGACTTTGTTTTACTCGATTAGGGAATTTGTTATACTCGTCCGGGGGACTTTGTTATACTAGGATCAGGGGACTTTGTTATTCTCGACCAGGGGACTTTGTCATACTCGACCAGAGGCCTTTGTTATACTCGATCAGGGGACTTTGTTATACTGGACAAGGGGACTTTGTTATACTCGTACAGGGGCTTTGTTATACTAGGATCAGGGGACTTTGTTATTCTCGACCAGGGGACTTTGTTATACTCGACCAGAGGCCTTTGTTATACTCAGTGTGGGGACTTTGTTATAATCGATCAGGGGACTTTGTTATGATCGATCTGGGGACTTTGTTATACTCGATCAGGGGACTTTGTTATACTCGATCAGGGATCTTTGTTATACTCAACTAGTGGGCTTTTTTATAGTCAATGAGGGGACTTTGTCATACTCGACCAGGGGACTTTGTTATAATCGATCAGGGGACTTTGTTATGCACGATATGGGCACTTTGTTACACTGGGCCAGGGGACTGTTTTGTCCTCGATCAGGGGACTTTGTTATATTGGACCAGGGGACTTTGTTATACTTGATCAGGGGACTTTGTTATAGTCGATAAAGGGACTTTGTTATACTCGATAAGGGGAAATTGTTATACTCGATAAGGGACTTAATGTTAGACTCGAACAGGGGACTTTGTTATACTCGATTATGCGGCTTTGTTATATTCGATCAGGGTACTTTGTTATACTCGATGAGGGGCCTTTGTTATACTCGATCAGAGGCCTTTGTTATACTAGATTAGGGGACGTTGTTATACTTGATTTGGGGCCTCTTTTGGACTCGATCAGGAGACTTTGTTATACGCGATGAGGGGACTTTCTTATTCTCGAGCAGGGGCTTTGTTATATTCGATCAGGGGACTTTGTTATA
>NW_024733108.1:0-45466 GCF_018991925.1 Homarus americanus | reverse complement strand
GGACTGTAAGAGGTGTTCTGGGAGTGTCAAAGGTGTAGCTGGGAATTATCAGGTGTACCGGAATAACGGAGGTGTACAGAGTGCAAGAGTTGTACCTGGGATTGTCGGAGATGTACCTGGGAGCGTCACAGGTGTACCTGGGAGTGTCACAGGTGTACCTGGCAGTGTCAGAGATGTACCTGAGGGTGTCAGAGGTGTACCTGGAAGTGTCAGAGGTGTACCTGGGAGTGTCAGAGGTACCTGAGTGTCAGAGGTGTACCTGGGAGTGTTAGAGGTGTACCAGGGAATGTCAGTGGAGTACCTGGGAGTTTCAGAGGTACCTGGGAGTGTCAGAGGTGTTCCTGGGAGGGGTCAGAGGTGTACCTGGGAGTGAGAAGTGTACCTGGGAGGGTCGGAGGTGTACCTGGGAGTGTCGGAGGTGTACCTGGGTGAGTCAGAGGTGTACCTGGAGTGTCAGAAGGTGCCCAGGGAGTGTCAGTGGAGTCCTGGGAGTTTCAGAGTGTACCTGGGAGTGGCCAGAGGTGTTCCTGGGAGTGTCAGAGGTGTACCTGGGAGTGTGAGAAGTGTACCTGGAGTGTCGGAGGTGCACCTGGGAGTGTCGGAGGTGTACCTGGGTGAGTCAGAGGTACCTGGGAGTGTCAGGGTTCTGGTAGTGTCAGTGGTGGCACCTGGGAGTGTCAGAGGTGTACCTGGGAGTGTCATTGGTGTGTCTGGGAGTGTCAGAGGTGAACCTGGAACTGTCAGAGGTGTACCTGGGAGTGTCGGAGGTGTACCTGGGAGTGTCTGAGGTTTACCTGGGAGTGTCACATGAGTACCTGGGAATATCAGAGGTGTATCTGGGAGTGTCTGGGGTGTACCTGGGAGTGTCAGAGGTGTACCTGGGAGTGTCAGAGGTGTACCTGGGAGTGTCAGAGGTGTGCACCTGGGGAGGTGAGATGTACCTGGGAGTGTCAGAGGTGTACCTGGGAGTGTCTGAGGTACCTGGGAGTGTCTGAGGTGTACCTGGGAGTGTCAGGGGAGAACCAGGGACTGTAAGAGGTGTACCTGAAGTGTCAGAGGTGCACCTGGGAGTCTGAGGTGTACCTGAGTGTCAGAGGTGTACCTGGGAGTGTCAGAGGTGTACCTGGGAGTGTCAGAGGGTGTGTACCTGGGAGTGTCAGAGGTGTACCAGGAGTGTCAGTGGAGTTCTGGGAGTGTCAAAGGTGTAATTGGGAGATCGGAGGTGTACCTTGGAATAACGGAGGTGTACCTGGGAGTGCAAGAGGTGTACCTGGGAGTGTCGGAGATGTACTGGGAGTGTCAGAGGTGTACCTGGGAGTGTCGGAGGTACCTGGGAGGTCAGAGGTTCTCGAGGTCAGAGGTACCTGGGAGGCTCAGGTGTACCTGGGAGTGTCAGGGGTGTACCTGGGAGTGTCTGAGGTGTACCTGGGAGGTCAGAGGAGTACCTGGGAGTCAGAGGTGAATCTGGGAGGTCTGGGGGTGTACCTGGGAGTGACAGAGGTGTACCTGGGAGTGTCAGAGGTGTACCTGGGAGTGTCAGAGGTGTAACTGGGAGTGTCAGAGGTGTACCTGGAATGTCAGAGGTGTACCTGGGAGTGTCTGAGGTGTATCTGGGAGTGTCTGAGGTACCTGAGTGTCTGAGGTGTAACTGGGAGGGGTGAACCAGGGAGTGTAAGAGGTACCTGGAGTGTCAGATGTACCTGGGAGTGTCGGAGGCTTACCTGGGAATGTCAGAGGTGTACCTGAGAGTGTCAGAGGTGTACCAGGGAGGTCAGAGATGAACCAGGGAGGTCAGAGGTGAAGCAGGAGGTCTGAGGTGTACCTGGGAGTATCGGAGGTGTACCTGGGAGTATCGGAGGTGTACCTGGGAGTGTCAGAGGTGTACCAGTGAGTGTCAGTGGAGTAACTGGGAGGTCAAAGGTGTACCTGGGAGAATCGGAAGTCTTGGGAATATCAGATGTGTACCTGGGAGTGCCAGAGGTGTACCTGGGAGTGTCAGAGGTGTACCTGGAGTGTCAGAGGTGTACCTGGGAGTGTGAGAAGTGTACCTGGGAGGGTCGGTGTACCTGGGAGGCTGAGGTGTACCTGGGAGAGCCAGAGGTGTACCTGGGAGTGTCAGAGGTGTACCTGGGAGTGTTGGGGGTGTACCTGAGTGTCTGAGGTGTACCTGGGAGGTCAGGAGGTGTGCTTGGGAGTGTCAGAGGTGTGTTGGGAGTGTCAGAGGTGCACTTGGAGGTCACAGGTGCACCTGGGAGTGTCTGAGGTGTACCTGGGAATGTCAGAGGTGTACCTGGGAGTCCAGAGGTGTACCTGGGAGCAGAGGTACCAGGAATGTCAGTGAGCACCTGGGAGTGTCAGAGAGTGCACCTGGGAGGGTCAGAGGTGTGCCTGGGAGGTCAGAGGTGTACCTGGGAGTGTGAGAAGTGTACCTGGGAGTGTCGGAGGTGTAATGGGAGTGTCGGAGGTGTACCTGGGTGAGTCATAGGTGTACCAGTGAGTGTCAGTGGAATACCTGGGAGTGTCAAAGGTGTACCTGGGAGTATCGGAAGTGTACCTGGGAATATCAGAAGTGTACCTGGGAGTGCCAGAGGTGTACCTGGGAGTGTAAGAGGTGTACCTGGGAGTGTCAGAGGTGTACCTGGGAGTGTCGGAGATGTACTGGAGTGTCAGAGGTGTACTAGGGAGTGTCAGAGGTGAACCAGCAAGTGTGGGAGGTGAACCAGGGAGTGTCAGAGGTGTACCTGGGAGTGTTAGCGGTGTACCTGGGAGTGTCTGGAGGTGTACCTGGGAGTGTCAGAGATGTGCTTGGATGCAGTGGTGTTCGAGTGTCAGAGGTGCACTTGAGTGTCACAGGTGCACCTGGGAGTGTCTGAGGTGTACCTGGCAGTGTCTGAGGTGTACCTGGCAGTGTCAGAGGTACCTGGGAGTGTCAGAAGTCAGAGCGTCAAAGAGTACCTGGAAGTGTCAGGAGGTGTACCTGGTAGTGTCAGTGGACCTGGGAGTGTCAGAGGTGTACCTGGAATGTCATTGGTGTACCTGGGAGTGTCAGAGGTGTATCGTCAGAGGTGTACCTGGGAGTGTCAGAGGTGTACCTGGGAGTGTCAGAGGAGTACCTGGAGCGTCAAAGGAGTACCTGGGAGTGTCAAGGTTGTACCTGGTAGTGTCGTGGTGTATTTGGGAGTGTCAGAGGTGTACCTGGGGAGTGTCATTGGTGTGCAGAGTGTCAGAGGTGAACCTGGAAGTGTCAGAGGTGTACCTGGGAGTGTCGAAGGTGTTCATGAGAGCGTCAGAGGTGTACCTGGGAGTGTCAGAGGTGTACCTGGGAGTGTCAGATGTGTACCTGAGTGTCTGGGGTGTACCTGGGAGTGTCTGAGTGTACCTGGAGTGTCAGGAGATGTACCTGGGAGTGTCGGAGGTACCCCGGAGGTCAGAGATGTACCTGGAGTGTCAGAGAACCTGGAAGTGTCAGAGGTGTACCTGAGGCTGAAGGAGGACAGAGGTACCTGGGAGTGTCTGAGGTGTACCTAGGAGGGGGGAGAACCAGGACCAGAGGTACCTGGGAGCAGGAGGCACCTGGGAGTGTCAGAGTGTACCTCGGAGCGTCAGAGATGTACCTGGGAGTGTCAGGAGGTGTACCTGGGAGTGCAGATGTGTACTGGAGTGTCAGAGGTGTACCAGGAGTGTCAGTGGAGTTCCTGGGAGTGTCAAAGGTGTACCTGAGTATCGGAGGTGTACCTAGGAATATCGGAGGTGTACTTGAGGCAAGAGGTGTACCTGGGAGGTCAGGAGGTGTACCTGGGGAGGCCAGATATGTACCTGGGAGGCCCTGAGGGTGTCAGGGAGAACCAGGGACTGTAAGAGGTGTACCTGGGAGTGTCAGAGGTGTACCTGGGAGTGTCAGAGGAGCACCTGGGAATGCATGAGTACCTGGGAGTGTCAAAGGTGTACCTGGTAGTGTCAGGTGGTGTACCTGGGAGTGCCAGGTGTACCTGGGAGTGTCAGAGGGTACCTGGGAGTGTCAGAGGTGTACCTGGGAGTGTCAGAGATGTACCTGGGAGTGTCTGGAGGTGTACCTGGGAGTGTCTGAGGTGTACCAGGGTGGGAGGCGGGGAGATCCAGGGACTGTAAGAGGTGCCTGGGAGTCAGAGGTGTACCTGGGAGAGTCAGAGGTGTACCTGGGAGTGTCAGAGGTGTACCTGGGAGTGTGGAGAAGTGTACCTGGGAGGGTCGGAGGTGCACTGGGAGAGTCAGGAGGTGTACCTGGGAGTGCCAGAGGTACCTGGGAGTGTCAGAGGTGTACCTGGGAGTGTCAGAGTTGTACCTGGGAGTGTCAAAGGTGTACCTGGTAGTGCTGGGTGGTACTGGGAGTGTCAGAGGTGTACCTGGGAGTCAGAGGTGTACCTGGGAGTGTCAGAGGTGTACCTGGGAGGAGAGGCCCGGAGGTTAGAGGTGTCTGGGAGGCCTGGAATGTCAGAGGTGTACCTGGGAGTGTCTGAGGTGTATCTGAGAGTTCATGTGTACCTTGGAGCTTGGAGGTACCTGGGAGTGTCAGAGGAACCATGGAGTGTAAGAGGTGACCTGGGAGGCAGATGTGTACCTGGGAGGTCAGATGTACCTGGGAGTGTCGGAGGTGTACCTGGGAATGTCAGAGGTACCTGAGAGTGTCAGAGGTGTACCAGTGAGTGTCAGTGAATACCTGGGAGTCAAAGGTGTACCTGGGAGTATCGAAAGTGTACCTGGGAATATCAGAAGTGTACCTGGGAGGCCAAAGGTGTACCTGGGAGTGTAAGAGGTGTACCTGGGAGTGTCAGAGGTGTACCTGGGAGTGTCGGAGATGTACCTGGAGTGTCGGGGTGTACAGAGTTCAGAGGTGAACCAGCAAGTGTCAGAGGTGAACCAGGTAGTGTCTGAGGTGTACCTGGGAGCAGTAGGGTCTACCTGGGAGTGTCTGAGGTGTACCTGGGAGGTCAGAGGTGTGCTTGGGAGTGTCAGAGGTGTGTCTGGGAGTGTCAGAGGCACGGGGAGGCAACCCTGGGAGTGTCTGAGGTACCTGGAGTGTCTGAGCTACCTGGGAGTGTCTGAGGTGTGACCTGGCAGTGTCCGAGTGTACCTGGCAGTGTCAGAGGTGTACCTGGGAGTGTCAGAAGTGTACCTGGGAGGTCAAAGGAGAACCTGGAAGTGTCAGAGGTGTACCTGGTAGTGTCAGTGGTGTACCTGGGAGTGTCAGGAGGTGTACCTGGGAATGTCATTGGTGTACCTGGGAGTGTCAGGAGGTGTATCGTCAGAGGTGTACCTGGGAGTGTCAGAGGTGTACCTGGGAGTGTCAGAGGAGTACCTGTGAGCGTCAGGAGTACCTGGGAGTGTCAAAGGTGTACCTGGTAGTGTCAGTGGTGTATTTGGGAGTGTCAGAGGTACCTGGGAGTGTCATTGGTGTACCTGGGAATGTCAGAGGTGAACCTGAAGTGTCAGAGGTACCTGGGAGTGTCGGAGGTGTTCCTGAGAGGTCTGAGGTGTACCTGGGAGTGTCAGAGGTGTACCTGGGAGTGTCAGATGTACCTGGGAGTGTCTGGGGTGACCTGGGAGTGTCTGAGGTGTACCTGGGAGTGTCTGAGGTGTACCTGGGAGTGTCAGGGGAGAACCAGGGACTGTAGAGGTGTACCTGGGAGGTCAGAGGTGTACTCGAGTGTCGGAGGTTTACCTGAGTGTCGGAGGTGTACCTGGGAGTGTCAGAGATGTACCTGGGAGGTCAGAGGTACCTGGGAGTCAGAGGTGTACCTTGAGTGTCAGAGGTGTACCAGGGAGTGTCAGGGGAGTTCCTGGGAGTGTCAAAGTTGTACCTGGGAGTATCGGAGGTACCTAGAATATCGGAGGTGTACTGGAGTGCAAGAGGTACCTGGAGTCAGAGGTGTACCTGGGAGTGTCAGATGTGTACCTGGGAGTGTCTGGGGTGTACCTGGAGGTCTGAGGTGTACCTGGGAGTGTCAGATGAGTACCTGGGAGGTCAGAGGTGCACCTGGGAGTGTCTGGGGTGTACCTGGAGTGTCAGGTACCTGGGAGTGTCTGGTGTACCTCGAGTGTCAGGAGGTGTACCTGGAGTGTCAGGTGTACCTGGGAGTGTAAGGGGTCTACCTGGGAGTGTCCGAGGTGCATTGGAGTGTCAGATGAGTACCTGGGAATGTCAGAGGTGTACCTGGGAGTGTCAGAGGTGTACCTGGAGTGTCAAGGTGTACCTGGGAGTGTCGGAGGTATACCTGGGAGTGTCAGAGGTACCTGGGAGTGTCAGAGGTGTCACCAGGGAGTGTCATGGAGTTCCTGGGAGTGTCAGGTGTACCTGGGAGTATCGGAGGTGTACCTGGGAATATCGGAGGTGTACCTGGGAGTGCAAGTGGTGTACCTGGGAGTGTTGGAGATGTACCTGGGAGGCTGTGGAGGTGTACCTGGGAGTGTCAGAGGTGTACCTGGCAGTGTCAGAGGTGTACCTGGGGTGTCAGAGGTGTACCTGGGAGTGTCAGGTGTACCTGGGAGTGTCAGAGGTACCTGGGCAGGTCAGAGGTGTACCTGGGAGTGTCAGGAGCTGCACCAGGGAATGTCAGTGGAGTACCTGGGAGTGTCGATGTATTGGGAGTGTCAGAGGGTGTACCTGGGAGTGTCAGAAGGTACCTGGGAGGTGAGAAGTGTACCTGAGTTGGAGGTACCTGGGAGTCAGAGGTGTACCTGGAGACAGAGGTGCACTGGGAGTGTCAGAGGTGTACCTGGAGTGTCCGAGGTGTAACTGGGAGTGTCTGAGGTACCTGGGAGGTCAGAGGTGTGCCTGGGAGTGTCAGGAGGTGCACTTGGAGGCCTCACAGGCACCAGGGAGTGTCTGAGGTGTACCTGGAGTGTCTGAGCTGTACCTGGGAGTGTCTGAGGTGTACTGGCAGTGTCTGAGGTGTACCGGGCAGTGTCAGCAGTAAACTGGGAGGTCAGCGTAAGTGGAAGTGTCAGAGGTACCTGGAGGTCGGAGTGTACCTGGAGTGTCAGTGGTGTACCTGGGACATCAAAGGAGTACCTGGGAGGTGTCAAAGGTACCTGGTAGTGTCAGTGGTGTACTTGGGAGTGCCAGAGTGTACCTGGGAGTGTCAGGTGTACCTGGGAGTGTCAGAGGTGTACCTGGGAGTGCTGGGAGATGTACCTGGGAGGTCTGAGGTGTACCTGGGAGTGCCTGAGGTGCCTGAGGTGTGTACCTGGGAAGTCAGGGAGAACCAGGGACTGTAAGAGGTGTACCTGGGAGTGTCAGAGGTGTACCTGGGAGAGTCAGAGGTACCTGGGAGGTTGTAGTGCACCTGGGAGTGTGGAGAAGTGTACCTGGAGTGGTCGGAGGTGCACCTGGGGTGTTAGAGGTACCTGGGAGTGCCAGAGGTGTACCTGGGAGTGTCAGAGGTACCTGGGAGTGTCAGGAGGTGTACCTGGAGTGTCAGAGGTGTACCTGGGAGTGTCAAAGGTGTACCTGGTAGTGTTAGTGGTGTACCTGGGAGTGTCAGAGGTGTACCTGGGAGTGTCAGAGGTGTAACTTGGGAGGTGGAGAGTGTACCTGGGAGTGTCAGAGGTACCTGGGAGTGTCAGAGTGTACCTGGAATGTCAGAGGTGTACCTAGGAGTGTCTGAGGTCTAGGAGTGTTCAAGGTGTACCTGGGAGTTTCTGAGGTGTACCTGGGAGGTTGGGGTGAACCAGGGGAGTGTAAGAGGTGTACCTGGGAGGTGTCAGGATGTGTACCTGGGAGGTCAGATGTGTACCTGGGAGGTCGGGAGGTGTACCTGGGAATGTCAGGGGTGAACCAGGAGTAAGAGGTGACCTGGGAGTGTCAGGATGTGTACCTGGGAGTGTCGGAGGTGTACCAAGTCAGGTACCTGGGAGGTGCCTGGGGAGGTGTACCAGGGAGTGTCAGAGGTGTACCTGGGAGTGGATGGCACGTGGGAGTGTCTGGGGTGTACCTGGAAGTGTCTGAGGTGTACCTGGGAGTGTCAGAGGAGTACCTGGGAGTGTCAGGAGGGTGCACCAGGGAGTGTCAGTGGAGTTCCTGGAGTGTTAAAGGTGTACCTGAGTATCGGAGGTGTACCTAGAATATCGGAGGTGTACTTGGAGTGCAAGAGGTGTACCTGGGAGGTCAGAACTGGGAGTGTCAGATGTATCTGGGAGAGTTTGGATGTCAGGATGAGTACCTGGGAGTGTCAGAGGTGTACCTGGGAGTGCCTGGGTGCATGGGAGTGTCAGAGGTGTACCTGGGAGTGTCTGGGTGTACCGGAGTGTCAGAGGTGTACCTGGGAGTGTCAGGGTGTACCTGGGAGGTAAGGTGGTACCTGGGAGTGTCTGAGGTACCTGAGTGTCAGATGATCCTGGGAATGTCAGAGGTGTACCTGGGAGGTCAGAGGTGTCACCTGGGAGGTCAGAGGTGTACCTGTTAGTGTCGGAGGTGTACCTGGAGTGTCAGAGGTGTACCTGGGAGTGTCAGAGGTGCACCAGGGAGTGTCAGTGAGTTCCTGGGCGTGTCAAGGTGTACCTGGGAGTATCGGAGGTGTACCTGGGAATATCGGAGGTGTACCTGGGAGTGCAAGTGGTGTACCTGGGAGCGGAGATGTACCTGGGAGTGTCAGAGGTGTACCTGGGAGTGTCAGAGGTGTACCTGGCAGGTCGAGGTGTACCTGGGTAGTACCTGGGAGCGTTGGGAGGTGTACCCTGGAGTGTCAGAGGTACCTGAGTGTCAGGGTGTACCTGGAAGTGTCAGAGGTGTACCAGGGAATGTCAGTGAGTACCTGGGAGTGTCAGGTAACTGGGAGTGTCAGAGGTGTACCTGGGAGTGTCAGAGGTACCTGGGAGTAAGGAGAAGCTTGGAGTGTCGGAGGTGCAGAGTGTCAGAGGTGTACCTGGGAGAGTCAGAGGTGTACCTGGGAGTGTCACAGTTGCACCTGGAGTGTGTGAGGTGTACCTGGGAGTGTCTGAGCTGTACCTGGGGTCTGAGGTGTACCTGGACGGGTACCTGGCAGTGTCAGCAGGGCAGAGTGTCAGGTATACTTGGAAGTGTCAGAGGTGTACCTGGGAGTCAGAGGTGTACCTGAGTGTCAGGAGAGTACCTGGGAGTGTCAAAGGTAAATTCAGAGTCAGTGGTGTACTTGAGTGCCAGAGGTACCTGGGAGTGTCAGAGGTGTACCTGGGAGGTCAGGAGGTGTACCTGGGAGTGTCAGGTGTACCTGGGAGTGTGAGAGGGTACCTGGGAGGGTCGGGAGGTACCTGGAGTGTCGGAGGTGTACCTGGGAGAGTTAGAGGTGTACCTGGGAGTGTCAGAGGTGTACCTGGGAGGTCAGAGGTGTACCTGGGAGTGTCAGGTGTACCTGGGAGTGTCAGAGGTGTATCTGGAGTGTCTGAGGTGCATCTGGTGTCTGGGAGTACCTGGGAGTTTGAGGCACATGGGAATGTCAGGGTGATGGATGAGGTGTACCTGGGAGGTCAGGGTGAACCAGGAGTGTCAGAGGCCTGGGAGTGTCAGGATGTGTACCTGAGAGTGTCAGGAGGATTAGGAGTGTCGGAGGTGTATGGGAATGTCAGAGGTACCTGAGAGTGTCAGAGGTACCAGGGAGTGTCAGAGGTGTACCTGGGAGTGTCAGTATGTGGAGTGTCTGGGTGTACCTGGGAGTGTCTGAGGTACCTGGGAGTGTCAGAGGAGTACCTGGGAGTGTCAGGAGGTTTTACCTGGGAGTGTCTGGGGTGATGTGGGAGGTCAGAGGTGTACCTGGGAGTGTCTGGGGTGTACCTCGGAGTGTCAGAGGTGTACCAGGAGTGTCTGGGGTGTACCTGGGAGTGCCAGGTACCTGGGAGTGTCTGAGGTGTACCTGGGAGTGTCAGAGGAGCCTGGAAGGTCAGAGGTGAATCTGGGAGTGTTGGGGTGTACCTGGGAGTGATAGAGGTGTACCTGGGAGTGTCAGAGGTGTACCCGGAGTGTCAGAGGTGTACCTGGGAGTGTCAGAGGTGTACCTGGGAATATCAGAGCTGTACCTGGGAGTGTCTGAGGTGTATCTGTTCGAAGGTACCTGGGAGTTTCTGGAGGTGTACCTGGGAGTGTCAGGTGAACCAGGAGTGTAAGAGGTGGACCTGGGAGTGTCAGATGTGTACCTGGGAGTGTCGGAGGTACTGGGAATGTTGGGGGTGAACCAGGGAGTGTAAGAGGTGTACTGAGAGTGTCAGAGGGGTACCGGGAGTGTCAGAGATGAACCAGGGAGGTCAGAGGTGAACCACGAGTGTCTGAGGTGTACCTGGGAGTATCAGAGGTGTACCTGGGAGTATCGGGAGGTGTACCTGGGAGTGTCAGAGGTACCAGTGAGTGCCAGAGGTGTACTGGGAGTGTCAGAGGTGTACCTGGGAGTGTCAGAGGTGTACCGAGTGTCGGAGGTGTACCTGGGAGTGTGAGAAGTGTACCTGGGAGGTCGGAGGTGTACCTGGGAGTGTCGGTGGTACCTGGGAGAGTGAGGAGGTGTACCTGGGAGTGTCAGGAGGGTGTACCTGGGAGTGTTAGGGGTGTACCTGGGAGTGTCTGGTGTACCTGGGAGTGTCAGAGGTGTACCTGGGAGTGTCAGAGGTGTACTTGGGAGGTCAGGGGTGTACCTGGGGTCAGGTGTACCTGGGAGTGTCAGAGGTGTACCTGGGAGTGTCAGAGGTGTACCTGGGAGTGTCTGAGGTACCTGGGAGGCCTGGGAGTAGTCAGAGGAGAACCAGGAGGTAAGACGTGTACCTGGGAGTGTCAGAGGTGTACCAGGGAGTGTCGGATGTGTACCTGGGAGTATCAGAGGTACCAGGGAGCGCAGAGGTGTGCCTGGGTGTCAGAGGTGAACTGGGAGTGTCGGAGGAGTACCTGGGAGTGTCAGAGGTACCTGACTATCGGAGGTGTACCTGGGGGTATCGAGGTGTACCTGGGGGGTATCGGAGGTACCTGGGAGTGTCAGGTACCTGGGAGTGTCGGAGGTGTACCTGGGAGTGTCAGAGGTGTACCTGGGAGTGTCAGGGTGTACCTGGGAGGTCAGAGGTACCTGGGAGTGTCAGAGGTATACCTGGGAGTGTCAGAGGAGTACCTGGGAGTGTCAGGGGTGTACCTGGGAGGTCGGGGTACCTGGGAGTGGGAGGTGTAACTGGGAGTGTCAGAGGTACCTGGGAGGTCAGAGGTGTACCTGGGAGTGTCAGGGGTGTACCTGGGAGTGTCAGAGGTGTACCTGGGAGTGTCTGAGGTGTACCTGGGAGTCAGAGTAGTACCTGGGAGTGTCAGAGGTGTACCTGGGAGTGTCAGATTGGAGTGTCAGAGGTGTACCGGGCAGTGTCAGGGTGTACCTGGGAGTGTCATGGTGTACCTGGGAGTGTCAGGAGGTGTACCTGGGAGTACAGAGGAGACCTGGGAGCGTCAGAGGAGTACCTGGGAGTGTCAGGGTACCGGGAGTGTCGGAGGTGTTCCTGAGAGTGTCAGAGGTGTACCTGGGAGTGTCTGGAGTACCTCGGAGTGTCAGAGGTGTACCTGGGAGTGTCAGGGGTGTACCTGGGAGTGTCAGGGGTGTCCTGGGAGGTCTGAGGTTACCTGGGAGTGTCAGAGTGAGTACCTGGGAATGTCAGAGGTGTATCTGGGAGTGTCTGGGGGTGCACTGGAGTGTCAGAGGTGTACCTGGGAGTGTCAGAGGTGTACCTGGGAGTGTCAGAAGTGTACCAAGTGTCGGGAGATGTACCTGGGAGTGTCTGGAGGTGTACCTGGGAGTGTCTGAGGTGTACTGGGAGAGTCTGAGGTGTACCTTGAGTGTCAGGGAGAACCAGGGACTGTAAGAGGTGTACCTGGGAGTGCAGGAGGTGTACCTGGGAGGTCGGAGGTGTACCTGGGAGTGTCAGGAGGTGTACCCGGGAGTGTCAGAGGTGTACCTGGGAGTGCAGAGGTGTACCTGGGAGGTCAGATGTGTACCAGGGAGGTCAGTGGAGTTCCTGGGTGTGTCAAAGGTGTACTTGGGAGCACGGAGGTACCTGGGAATAACGGAGGTGTACCTGGGAGTGCAGGTACCTGGGAGTGACGGGAGATGTACCTGGGAGTGTCACAGGTGTACCTGGAGTGTCAAAGGTGTACCTGGGAGTGTCAGGTGGTGTACCTGGGAGGCCAGAGGTACCTGGGAGTGTCAGAGGTGTACCTGGGAGTGTCAGAGGTGTACCTGGGAGTGTCAGAGGTACCTGGGAGTGTGGAGAAGGGGCCTGGGAGGGTCGGAGGTGTACCTGGAGTGTCGGAGGTGTACCTGGGAGAGTTAGAGGTGTACCTGGGAGTGCTGGAGGTGTACCTGGAGTGTCAGGAGGTACCTGGGAGTGTCAGAGGTACCTGGGAGTGTCAGAGGTGTACCTGGAGTGTCTGATATCTGGAGCGGTCTGGTGTACCTGGGAGTTTCTGAGGTGTACCTGGGAAATAGGTGAACCAGGGAGTGTCAGAGGTGACCTGGGAGTGTCAGATGTGTACCTGGGAGGCCAGGTGAACCAGGAGTGTCAGAGGTGTACCTGGGAGTGTCAGAGGTGTACCTGGGAGTGTCAGAGGTGTACCTGGGAGTGTCGAGGTACCTGGGAATGTCAGAGGTGTACCTGAGAGGTCAGAGGTACCTGGGAGTGTCAGAGGTGTACCTGGGAGTGTCAGATGTGTACGTGGAGTGTCTGGGGTGTACCTGGGAGTGTCTGAGTGTACCTGGGAGTGTCAGAGGAGTACCTGGGAGGTGTAGAGGTTTACCTGGGAGGTCTGGGGTGTACCTGGGAGGTGTACCTGGGAGGTCTGGGGTGTACCTGAGTGTCAGAGGTGTACCTGGAGTGTCTGGGGTGTACCTGGGAGGTCAGGGGTGTACCTGGGAGTGTCTGGAGGTGTACCTGGGAGTGTCAGAGAGTACCTGGAAGGATGAGGTGAATCTGGGAGTGTCTGGGGTGTACCTGGGAGGAGCAGAGCCTGGGAGGTCAGAGGTGTACCTGGGAGTGTCAGAGGTGTACCTGGGAGTGCTCGGAGGTGTACCTGGGAATGTCAGAGTGTACCTGGGAGTGCCTGAGGTGTATCTGGAGTGTCTGGAGGTGTACCTGGGAGCTTGAGGTGTACCTGGGAGTAAGCCAGGTGAACCTGGAGTGTAAGAGTGTGACCTGGGAGTAGTCAGAGGTGTACCTGGGAGTGTCGGAGGTGTACCTGGGAATGTCAGGGGTGTACCAGGAGTGTCAGAGGTGTACCTGAGAGGCTCAGAGGTGTACCTGGAGGTCAGAGATGAACCTGGAGTGTCAGAGGTGAACCTGGGAGTGTCTGAGGTGTACCTGGGAGTATCAGAGGTGTACCTGGGAGTATCGGAGGTACCTGGGAGGTCAGGTGTACCTGGAGTGCCAGAGGTGTACCTGGGAGTGTCAGAGGGTGTACCTGGAGTGTCAGAGGTGTACCTGGGAGTGTCAGAGGTGTACCTGGGAGGGAGAAGTGTACCTGGAGGCCGGGAGGTGTACCTGGAGCAGTCGGGAGGTGTACCTGGGAGGAGAGGTGTACCTGGGAGTGTCAGAGGTGTCCTGGGAGCGTGAAGGGTGTACCTGGGAGTGTCTGAGGTGTACCTGGAGTGTCAGAGGTGTACCTGGGAGTGTCAGGAGGTGTACCTGGGAGTGTCAGGGGTGTACCTGGGAGTGTCAGGGTGTACCTGGGAGTGTCAGAGGTGTACCTGGGAGGTCAGGAGGTACCTGGGAGAGTCAGAGGTATACCTGGGAGTGTCAGAGGTGTACCTGGGAGTGTCAGCGGTGTACCTGGGAGTGTCTGAGGTGTATCTGGGAGTGTCAGAGGTGTGCCTTGGAGTGTCACAGAAGCACTTGGGAGAGTCACAGGTGCACCTGGGAGTGTCTCAGGTGTACCTCGGAGTGTCTGAGCTGTACCTGGGAGTGTCTGAGGTGTACCTGGCAGTGTCTGAGGTGTACCTGGCAGTGTCAGCGGTGTACCTGGGAGTGTCAGTGGTGTACCTGGAAGTGTGACAGGTGTACCTGGGAGTGTCAGAGGTGTACCTGGGAGTGTCGGAGGTGTTCCTGAGAGTGTCAGAGGTGTACCTGGGAGTGTCAGAGCTGTACCTGGGAGTTTCAGATGTGTACCTGAGAGTGTCTGGGGTGTACCTGGGAGTGTCTGAGGTGTACCTGGGAGTGTCAGAGGAGTACCTGGGAGTGTCTGAGGTGTACCTGGAAATCTCGGAGATGTACCTGGGAGTGTCACATGTGTACCTGGGAGTGTCAGAGGTGTACCTGGCAGTGTCAGATGTGTACCTGGGCGTGTCAGACGTGTACCTGGGAGTGTCAGAGGTGTACCAGGGAATGTCAGTGGAGTACCTGGGAGTGTCAGAGGTGTATCTGGGAGTGTCAGAGGTGTACCTGGCAGTGTCAGGGGTGTACCTGGGAGAGTCAGAGTTGTTCATGGGAGTGTGAGAAGTGTACCTGGGAGTGTCGGAGGTGTACCTGGGAGTGTCGGAGGTGTACCAAGGAGAGTCAGAGGTATACCTGGGAGTGTCAGAGGTGTACCTGGGAGTGTCAGCGGTGTACCTGGGAGTGTCTGAGGTGTATCTGGGAGTGTCAGAGGTGTGCCTTGGAGTGTCACAGAAGCACTTGGGAGAGTCACAGGTGCACCTGGGAGTGTCTCAGGTGTACCTCGGAGTGTCTGAGCTGTACCTGGGAGTGTCTGAGGTACCTACAGTGTCTGAGGTGTACCTGGCAGCAAGCCATGGTGTGCCTGGGAGGTTATGGTGTACCTGGGGCGTGACAGGTGTACCTGGGAGCAAGCCAGAGGTGTACCTGGGAGTGTCGGAGGTGTTCTGGAGAGTGTCAGAGGTGTACCTGGAGCCAGAGCTGTACCTGGGAGTTTCAGATGTGTACCTGAGAGCGTCTGGGTGTACCTGGAGTGTCTGAGGTGTACCTGGGAGTGTCAGAGGAGTACCTGGGAGTGTCTGGAGTGAACCTCGGAATGTCAGAGGTGTACCTGGGAGTGTCAGGGGTGTACCTGGGAGTGTCAGGGGTGTACCTGGGAGTGTCTGAGGTGTACCTAGGAGTGTCAGATGAGTACCTGGGAATGTCAGAGGTGTACCTGGGAATATCGGAGGTGTACCTGGGAGTGCCAGAGGTTGTACCTGGAAGTGTCGGAGATGTACCTGGGAGTGTCACAGGTGTACCTGGGAGTGTCAGAGTTGTACCTGGGCGTGTCAGAGATGTACCTGGGAGTGTCTGAGGTGTACCTGGGAGAATAAGAGGTGTACCTGGGAGTGTCAGAGGTGTAGCTGGGAGTGTCGAAGGTGTACCTGGGAGTGTCAGAGGTGTACCTGGGAGTGTCAGAGGTGTACCTGGGAGTGTCAGAGGTGTACCAGGGAGTGTCAGTCGAGTACCTGGGAGTGTCAAAGGTGTAACTGGGAGTATCGGAGGTGTACCTGGGAATATCGGAGGTGTACCTGGGAGTGTCAGAGGTGTACCTGGGAGTGTCGGAGGTGTACCTGGGAGTGTCACAGGAGTACCTGCGAGTGTCAGAGGTGCACCTGGCAGTGTCAGGAGATGTACCTGGGAGTGTCACATGTGTACCTGGGAGTGTCAGAGGTGTACCTGGCAGTGTCAGATGTGTACCTTGGCGTGTCAGAGGTACCTGGGAGGTCAGAGGTGTACCTGGGAGTGCTGGGAGGTGTACCTGGGAATGTCAGAGGTACCTGGGAGTGTCTGAGGTATCTGCGAGTGTCTGAGGTGTACCTGGGAGTCTGGAGGTGTACCTGGGAGTGAGAAGGTACCTGGGAGGGTCGGAGGTGTCCCTGGGAGTGTCGGAGGTGTACCTGGGGGAGTCAGAGGTGTACCTGGGAGGTCAGAGGTACCTGGGAGCAGTTAGCGGTGTACCTGGGAGTGTCTGAGGTACCTGAGTGTCAGAGGAGTACCTGGGGAAGGTCAGAGAATCTGGGAGTGTCTGGGGTGTACCTGGGAGGCTGGGTGGGAGTACCTGGGAGTGTCAAAGGTGTACCTGGGAGTATCGGGAGTGTACCTGGGAATATCAGAGGTGTACCTGGGAGTGCAGAGGTGTACCTGGGAGTGTCAGAGGTGTACCTGGGAGTGTCAGAGGTGTACCTGGGAGGCCAGAGGTGTACCTGGGAGTGTGAGAAGTGTACCTGGGAGGGTCGGTGGTGTACCTGGGAGTGTCGGAGGTGTACCTAGTCAGAGGTGAACCTGGGAGTGTCAGGTACCTGGGAGTGTTAGCGGTGTACCTGGAGTGTCTGAGGTGCACCTTGGAGTGTCAGAGGTACCTGAGTGTCAGAGGTACCTGGGAGTGTCAGGGGTGTACCTGGGAGCGTCAGGGTGTACCTGGGAGTGTCAGAGGTACCTGGGAGTGTCAGAGGTGTACCTGGGAGTGTCTGAGGTGTACCTGGGAGTGTCTGAGGTGTACCTGGGAGCCCGAGGAGAACCAGGGAGTGTAAGACGTACCTGGGAGCGTGGGAGGTGTACCAGGGACTGATGTGTACCTGGGAGTATCAGAGGTACCAGGGAGTGTTAGAGGTGTACTGGGAGTGTCAGAGGTGAACCAGGGAGTGTCGGAGGAGTATCTGGGAGTGTCAGAGGTGTACCTGGGACTGTCGGAGGTGTACCTGGGGTATCGGAGGTGTACCTGGGGGCATCGGAGGTACCTGGGAGGTCAGAGGTGTACCTGGGAGTGTCAGGGTGTTCCTGGGAGTGTCAGAGGCATACCCTGGGAGTGTCAGAGGAGTACCTGGGAGTGTCAGGGTGTACCTGGGAGTGTCAGGGGTGTAACTGGGAGTGTCGGAGGTGTAACTGGGAGGTCAGAGGTGTACCTGGGAGTGTCAGAGGTGTACCTGGGAGGTTGGGGTGTACCTGGGAGGTCAGAGGTGTACCTGGGAATGTCTGAGGTGAACCTGGGAGTGTCAAAGTAGTACCTGGGAGTGTCAGAGGTGCACGGGAGTTCTGTACCTGGGAGTGTCGAGGTGTACTGGCAGTGTCAGGGTGTACCTGGGAGTGTCAGCGGTGTACCTGGAAGTGTCAGAGGTGTACCTGGGAGTATCAGAGAGCACCTGGTCAAGGAGTACCTGGGAGTGTCAGGGGTGTACCTGGTAGTGTTGGGGTGGTGTACCTGGGAGGTCAGAGGAGGAACTGGTGAGTGTCATTGGTGTGCCTGGGAATGTCAGAGGTGAACCTAACTGTCAGAGGTGTACCCGGGAGGTCGGAGGTTTCTGGAGAGTGTCAGAGGTGTACCTAGGAGTGTCAGAGGTGTACCTGATGTCGGAGGTACCTCGGAGTGTCAGAGGTGTACCTGGGAGTGTCAGGGGTGTACCTGGGAGTGTCAGGGGTGCCTGGGAGTGTCTGAGGTTTACCTGACGATGAGTACCTGGGAATGTCAGAGGTGTATCTGGGAGTGTCTGGGTGTACTTGGGAGTGTCAGAGCCTGGGAGGTCAGGAGGTGTACCTGGGAGTGTCAGAGGTGTACCTGGGAGTGTCAGAGATGTACCTGGAGTGTCTGAGGGCACCTGGGAGTGTCTGAGGTGTACCTGGGAGTGTCTGAGGTGTACCTGGAGTGTCAGGGGAGAACCAGGACTGTAAGAGGTGTATCTGGGAGTGTCAGAGGTGTACCTGGGAGTGTGGAGGTGTACCTGGGAGGTAGAGGTGTACCTGGGAGTGTCAGAGGTGTACCTGGGAGTGCAGTACCTGGGAGTGTCAGATGGGTACTGCAGCCTGGTGGAGTTCAGAAGGAAAATGGGAGCACGGGAGGTGTACTGGGAATAACGGAGGTGCATGGGAGTGTCGGAGATGTACCTGGGAGTGTCGGAGATGTGCCCTGGGAGTGTCACAGGTGTACCTGGGAGTGTCACAGGTACCTAGCAGGTTCAGAAGGTACCTGGGTGTCAGAGGTGTACCTGGAAGTGTCAGAGGTGTACCTGGGAGTGTCAGAGGTGTACCTGGGAGTGTCAGAGGTGTACCTGGGAGTGTCAGAGGTGCACCAGGGAATGTCAGTGGAGTACCTGGGAGTGTCAGGAGGTGTACCTGGGAGGTCAGAGGTGTACCTGGGAGTGTCAGAGGTGTACCTGGGAGTGTGGGAGAGTGTACCTGGGAGGTCGGAGGTACCTGGGAGTGTCAGGAGGTGTACCTGGGAGAGTCAGAGGTGCACCTGGGAGTGTCTGAGGTGTACCTGGGAGTGTCTGGAGGTGTACCTGGGAGGTCTGAGGTGTACCTGGGAGTGTCTGGAGGTGTACTGGCAGTGTCAGCAGTGTACCTGGGAGTGTCAGCGGTATACCTGGAAGTGTCAGGAGGTGTACCTGGGAGGTCAGAGGTGTACCTGGGAGTGTCAGAGGAGTACCTGGGAGCATCAAAGGAGTACCTGGGAGTGTCAGGTACCTGGTAGTGTTGGGGTCACTTGGGAGTGCCAGAGGTGTACCTGGAGTGTCAGAGGTGTACCTGGAGTGTCAGAGGTGTACCTGGGAGGTCAGAGGTGTACCTGGGAGTGTGAGAAGGTACCTGGGAGGGTCGGAGGTGTACCTGGGAGTGTGGAGGTCCTGCCAGAGCCGGAGGTGTACCTGGGAGTGTCAGAGGTGTACCTGGGAGGTGTGGAGAAGTGTACCTGGGAGGGTCGGAGGTGTACCTGGGAGGTTGGGAGAGGTACCTGGGAGTGCCAGAGGTGTACCTGGGAGGCCAGAGGTGTACCTGGGAGTGTCAGAGGTAACTGGGAGGTCAGAGGTGTACCTGGGAGGTCAAAGGTGTACCTGGTAGTGCTGGGTGGTGTACTTGGGAGTGTCAGAGGTGTACCTGGGAGTGTCAGAGGTACCTGGTGTCAGAGGTACCTGGGAGGTGAGAGAAGTGTACCTGGGAGTGTCAGGGTGTACCTGGGAGTGTCAGGAGGTGTACCTGGGAATGTCAGAGGTGTACCTGGGAGTGTCTGAGGTGTACCTGGGAGTGTCAGAGGTGTACCTGGGAGAGTCAGAGGTGTACCTGGGAGTGTCAGCGGTGTACCTGGAAGTGTCAGAGGTGTACCAGGGAATGTCAGTGGAGTACCTGGGAGTGTCAGAGGTAACTGGGAGTGTCAGAGGTGTACCTGGGAGTGTCTGAGGTGTATCTGCGAGTGTCTGAGGTGTACCTGGATGTGTCAGATGAGTACCTGAAGGTGTCAGAGGTGTACCTGGGAGTGCCTGGGGTGTACCTGGAGGTGTCAGAGGTACCTGGAGGTTCGGGTGTACCTGGGAGTGTCAGAGGTGTACCTGGGAGTGTCAGGGGTGTACCTGGGAGTGTAAGGGGTGTACCTGGGAGTGTCTGAGGTGTACCTGGGAGTGTCAGATGAGTACCTGGGAATGTCAGAGGTGTACCTAGGAGTGTCAGAGGTGTACCTGTTAGTGTCGGAGGTGTACCTGGGAGTGTCAGAGGTGTACCTGGGAGTGTCAGAGGTACCAGGAGTGTCAGTGAGTTCTGGGTGTCAAAGGTGTACCTGGGAGTATCGGAGGTGTACCTGGAATATCGGAGGTGTACCTGGGAGTGCAAGTGGTACCTGGGAGTGTCGGAGATATACCTGGGAGTGTCAGCAGGTGTACCTGGGAGGTCAGAGGCCTGGGTGTCAGAGGTGACAGCCAGAGGTGTCTGGGAGTGTCAGAGGTGTACCTGAGAGGCCGAGGTGTACCTGGGAGGTCAGGCGGTACCTGAAGTGTCAGAGGTGTACCAGGGAATGTCAGTGCAGTACCTGGGAGGTCAGAGGTGTAACTGGGAGCGCAGAGGTACCTGGGAGGTCAGAGGTGTACCTGGGATTATGAGAGGTGTACCTGGGAGGCGGAGGTGTACCTGGGAGTGTCAGCAGTTGCACCTGGGAGTGTCTGAGGTGTACCTGAGTGTCTGAGCTGTACCTGGAGTGTCTGAGGTGTACCTGGCAGTGTCTGGAGGTGTACTGCAGTGTCAGCAGTGTACTGGGAGTGTCAGCGTATACCTGGAAGTGTCAGAGGTGTACCTGGGAGGTCAAAGGTAATGGGAGTTTCAGAGGAGTACCTGGGAGCACTGGGGGAGTACCTGGGAGCGTCAAAGGTGTACCTTGGTAGGTTGGGGTGTACTGGGAGTGCCAGAGGTGTACCTGGGAGTGCAGAGGTGTACCTGGGAGGTCAGAGGTGTACCTGGGAGTGTCAGAGGTACCTGGAGGTGAGAAGTGTACCTGGGAGGGTCGGAGGTACCTGGGAGTGTCGGAGGTGTACCTGGGAGTCAGAGGTGTACCTGGGAGTGTCAGAGGTGTACCTGGGAGTGTCAGAGGTGTACCTGGAGGCTGAGTACCTGGGAATGTCAGAGGTGTACCTGGGAGTGTCTGAGGTGTATCTGCGAGTGTCTGCGGTGTACCTGGGAGCTGAGGTGTACCTGGAACAGGGGTGAACCAGGGAGTAAGAGGTGGACCTGGGAGGCTGGGAGATGTGTGTACCTGGAGTGTCGGAGGTGTACCTGGGAATGTCAGAGGTGTACCTGGAGTGTCAGGGAGGTGCACCAGGAGTGTCAGGAGGTGGGAGTGTCAGGATGTATGTGGGAGTTCAGACTGGGAGGTCTGAGGTGTACCTGGGAGTGTCAGAGGAGTACCTGGGAGTGTCAGAGGTTTTACCTTGGAGTGTCTGGGTGTACCTGGGAGTGTCAGAGGTGTACCTGGGAGTGTCTGGGGGTACCTTGGAGTGTCAGAGGTGTACCTGGGAGTGTCTGGGGTGTACCTGGGAGTGTCAGGGATGTACCTGGGAGTGTCTGAGGTACCTGGGAGTGTCAGAGGAGCACTGGGAAGGTCAGAGGTGAACTGGAGTGTCTGGGGGTGTACCTGGGAGCAGAGGTACCTGGGAGTGTCAGAGGTACCCGGGAGTGTCAGAGGTGTACCTGGGAGGCCAGAGGTACCTGGGAATGTCAGAGGTAACCTGGAAGTGTCTGAAGTGTATCTGCGAGTGTCTGAGTGTACCTGGGAGCTGAGGTGCCTGGAGTGTGGAGAAGTGTGACCTGGGAGGGTCGGGAGGTACCTGGGAGTGCTGGGGTGGTACCTGGAAGTGTCAGAGGTGTACCAGGGAATGTCAGAGGTGAACTCGGAACTGTCAGAGGTGTACCTGGGAGTGTCGGAGGTAGCTTGAGAGGTCAGATGGTACCCAGGAGGCTGGGAGGTACCGCTGGGAGGTGTACCTGGAGTGTCAGAGGTGTACCTGGAGCGTCAGGGGTAAAATGGGAGGCCAAATGGGAGTGTCTGAGGTTTACCTGGGAGGCTGGGATGAGGCCTGGGAATGTCAGAGGTGTATCAGGAAGTCTGGGGTGTACTTGGGAGGCCAGAGGTGTGCCTGGGATGCCAGAGGTGTACCTGGGAGGTCAGAGGTGTACCCGGGAGGCTGAGATGTACCTGGGAGTGTCTGGAGGTGTACTGGAGGCCAGGGGGAGAACCAGGGACTGTAAGAGGTGTACCTGGGAGGTTGGGAGGCACCTGGGAGTGTCGAGGTACCTGGGAGCAAGAGGTGTACCTGGGAGTGTCAGGAGGTGTACCTGGAGGCTGGGAGGTACCTGGGAGTGCCAGATGTGTACCTAGGGGAGGTCAGTGGAGTTCCTGTAGAGAGGGAGACATCGGGAGGAGGTACCCAAACGAGGTGTACCTGGGAGTGTCGGGAGATGTACCTGGAGCGGAGATGCGGCCCGGAGTGTCACAGGTGGGAGTGTCACAGGCACCTAGCAGTGTCAGGGCCCAGGAGGTACTCAAGGCTGAGGTACCTGGGAGGAGGTACCTGGGAGTGTCAGAGGTACCTGGGAGGCGAGGTGTACGGGAATGTCAGTGAGTACCTGGGAGTGTCAGAGGTGTACCTGGAGTGTCAGTGCCTGGGAGTGTCAGAGGTGACCTGGGAGTGTGAGAAGTGGTACCTGGGAGGCCGGAGGTGTACTGGGAGGTCAGAGGTACTGGGGAGAGTCAGAGGTGTACCTGGAGGTTCAGAGGTGTACCTGGGAGTGTCAAAGGTGTACCTGGGAGGTCTGAGGTGTACCTGGAGGCCAGAGGTGCCTGGGAGTGTCAGAGGTGCACTTGAGTGTCAGAGGTGCACCTGGTGCCTGAGTGTACCTGGGAGTGTCTGAGCTGTACCTGGGAGTGTCTGAGGTACCTGGCAGTGTCTGAGGTGTACCGGCAGTGTCAGCAGGTACCTGGAGGTTGAGGCGGTTACCTGAAGTGTCAGAGGTGTACCTGGGAGGTCAGAGGTGTACCTGGAGTGACAGAGGAGTACCTGGGACATCAAAGGAGTACCTGGGAGGTCAAAGGTGTACCTGGTAGTGTCAGTCGTGTACTTGGAGTGCCAGAGGTGTACCTGGGAGTGTGAGGTACATTTGGAGTGGTCAGAGGGCGTACCTGGGAGTGGTCAGAGGTGTACCTGGGAGGGAGAAGGTGTCCTGGAGAGGGTCGGAGGTGCACCTGGGAGTGTCGAGGTGTACCTGCGGAGAGTCAGAGGTGCACCTGGGAGTGTCAGAGGTACCTGGGAGTGTGAGACAGGCATGAGGTCAGAGCACAGGTGCACTCAGAGCACACAGGTGTACCTGGGAGTGTCAGAGGTGTACCTGGGAGCGTCAGAGGTAACTGGGAGTGTCAGAGGTACCCGGAGCAAAGGTGTACCTGGTAGTGTCAGGTGGTACTTGGGAGTCAGAGGTGTACCTGGGAGTGTCAGAGGGGTGCCTGGGAGTGTCAGAGGTACCTGGGAGGGAGAAGGGTACCTGGGAGTGTCAGGGGTACCTGAGTGTCGAGGTGGAATGTCAGAGGTGTACGCTGAGTGTCTGAGGTACCTGGAGGTCAGAGGTGTACCTGGGGAGAGAGGTGTACCTGAGCACAGGCGGAACGGAAGTGCAGAGGTAGACCAGGAATGTCAGTGGAGTACCTGGGAGTGTCAGAGGTGTAACTGGGAGTGTCAGAGGTGTACCTGGGAGTGTCTGGAGGTGTATCTGCGAGTTCGAGGTACCTGGGATGTGTCAGATGAGTACCTGAAGGTGTCAGAGGTACCTGGAGTGCCTGGGTGTACCTGGTAGTGTCAGAGGTGTACCTGGGAGTGTCTGGGTACCCCGGGAGTGTCAGAGGTGTATGGGAGGCCAGTGTACCTGGAGGTAAGGGGTACCTGGGAGTGTCTGAGGCCTGGGAGCACAGATGAGTACCTGGGAATGTCAGTGTACCTAGGAGTGCTTGAGTGAAATTGTTAGCAAGGGTCGGAGGTGTACCTGGGAGTGTCAGAGGCACCTGGGAGGTCAGAGGCACCAGGGAGGTCAGTGGAGTTCCCTGGGTGTCAAAGGTACCTGGGGAGGCACGGATGGAACATCGGAGGTGTACCTGGGAGTGCAAGGTACCTGGGAGTGTGAGATGGGAGGTCACAGGTGCACCTGGGAGTGTCAGAGGGTACCTGGCAGTGTCAGAGGTGTACCTGGGGGTGTCAGAGGTGTACCTGGGAGTGCCAGAGGTACCTGGGAGCGTCAGAGGTGTACCTGGGAGTGTCAGCGGGAAGTGTTGGAGGCAACGGGAGTGTCAGAGGTACCTGGGAGTGTCAGGTGTACCTGGGAGTGTCAGAGGTGTACAGGGAATGTTGTGAGTACCTGGGAGTGTCAGAGTGTACCTGGGAGGTCGAGGTGTACCTGGGAGTGCCAGGGAGGCACCTGGGAGGTGGGAGAAGGCACCTGGGAGTGTCGGAGGTGCACCTAGAGTGTCAGAGGTGCACCTGGGAGAGTCAGGAGGCACCTGGGAGTGTCAGAGGTGTACCTGGAGGTGCTGGGCGGTGTACCTGGGAGTGTCTGAGGTGTACCTGGGAGTGTCAGAGGTGTGCCTGGAGTGTCAGGAGTGCACTTGGGAGTGTCACAGGTGCACCTGGGAGGGTCTGAGGTACCTGGGAGCACCGGAGCTGTACCTGGAGTGTTCAGAGGTGTACCTGGCAGTGTCTGGAGGTGGCACTGGGAGTGTCAGCAGTGTACTGGGAGTGTTGGGGCAGATACCTGGAAGGCCAGAGGTGTACCTGGGAGTGTCAGAGGTGTACCTGGGATGTCAGAGAGCACCGGGAGCACTGCGGAGTACCTGGGAGGCACCAGGTAGGTACTTGGAGTGCCAGAGGTGCACCTGGGAGTGTCAGAGGTGTACCTGGGAGTGTCAGAGGCGTACCTGGGAGGTCAGAGGTGCACCTGGGAGGTGAGAAGTACCTGGGAGGGTCGGAGGTGCACCTGGGAGCAAGCCTGAGGTGTACCTGGCAGAGTCAGAGGTGTCACCTGGGAGCACAGAGGTGTACCTGGGAGGTGAGGAAGTGTACCTGAGTCAGGAGGTACCTGGGAGTGTCAGAGGTACCTGGAGCACAGGTGTACCTGGGAGGTCAGAGGTACCTGGGAGTGCGAGGTGTACCTGGGAGGCCGAGGCCTGGAGGTTGAAGGTGTACCTGGGAGTGTTGGGTGGTGTACCTGGGAGCGCCAGAGGCACCTGGGAGTGTCAGAGGTGTACCTGGGAGGCTGAGGCACCTGGGAGGAGGCCTGGGAGTGCCAGGGCCTGGGAGTGTCAGAGGTGTACCTGGGAATGTCAGAGGTGCACCTGGGAGTGTCTGAGGCACCTGAGTGTCAGGAGGTACCTGGGAGAGTCAGAGGTGTACCTGGGAGTGCTGGGCGGTACCTGAAGTGTCAGAGGTGTACCAGGAATGTCAGTGAGTACCTGGGAGTGTCAGAGGTGTAACTGGGAGGCCAGAGGTGTACCTGGGAGTGTCTGAGGTGTATCTGCGAGTGTCTGAGGTACCTGGATGTGTCAGAAGGCCTGAAGGTGTCAGAGGCCTTGGAGCGCCTGAGGTGCAGTGCTGGGAGGCCTGAGTGGTACCCTGGAGTGTCAGAGGTACCTAGGAGTGTCAGGGGTGGTACCTGGGAGTGTAAGGGTGTACCTGGGAGTGTCTGAGGTGCACTGGGAGTCAGATGAGTACCTCAGGAGGTGCACCTAGGAGGCCAGAGGTGCACCTAGTAGTGTGAGGCACCTGGGAGGCTGAGGCACCTGGGAGGGTCGAGGTACCCAGGAGGGTCATGAGTTCCCAGTGTCAAAGGTGTACCTGGGAGCATGGAGGTATACCTGGGAATATCGGAGGTGTACCTGGGAGCAAGTGGTGTACCTGGGAGGTCGGAGATGCTACCTGGGAGTGTCACAGGTACCTGGGAGGTCAGAGGTGCACCTGGCAGTGTCAGAGGTGTACCTGGGGGTGTCAGAGGTACCTGGGAGGCCAGAGGTGTACCTGAGAGGTCAGAGGCCTGGGAGGTCAGCAGAACGGGAAGGTCAGAGGCAAATTGAATGTCAGTGCAGTACCTGGAGTGTCGGTGTAACTGGGAGTGTCAGGAGGTGTACCTGGAGTGTCAGAGGTGTACCTGGATTAGAGAAGTGGCACTGGGAGGCGTCGGAGGTGTACCTGGGAGTGTCAAGCAGTTGCACCTGGGAGTGTTTGAGACCTGGGAGGTCTGAGCTGACCTGGGAGTGTCTGAGGTGCACCTGGCAGTGTCTGAGGTGTACCGGGCAGTGTCAGCAGTGGCCTGGGAGGTCATGCAGCCTGGAAGTGTCAGAGGTGTACCTGGGAGGCCAAAGGTGTACCTGAGTCAGAGGAGTACCTGACATCAAAATGAGCACCTGGGAACAAAAGGTACCCAGAAATGAAGTGGAATTGGGAGCCAGAGGTACCTGGGAGGTCAGAGGCACCTGATGCTGGGAGGTACCCAGAGCCGAGGTACCTGGGAGTGTGAGGTGCACTGGGAGGGTCGGAGGTGGGAGTAACAGGTACCTGGGAGAGTCAGAGGCACCTGGGAGTGTCAGAGGGTACCTGGGAGTGTCAGAGGTACCTGGAGGCCAGAGGTGTACCTGGGAATGTCAGAGGTGACCTGGGAGGTTCGAGGTGTATTCTGAGTGTCTGTGGTGTACCTGGGAGTTTCTGAGGTGTACTGGGAATGTCAGAACCAGGGAGTAAGAGGTGACCTGGGAGTGCTGATGATGTACCTGGAGTGTCGGAGGTACCTGGAATGTCGGAGGTGTACCTGAGAGTGTCAGAGGTGTACCAGGAGTGTCAGAGGTGTACCTGGGAGTGTCAGATGTGTACGTGGGAGTGTCTGGGGTGTACCTGGGAGGTCTGAGGTGTACCTGGGAGCTGGAGGAGTACCTGGGAGTGTCAGAGGTTTTACCTGGGAGTGTCTGGGGTGTACCTGGGAGTGTCAGAGGTGTACCTGGGAGTGTCTGGGGTGTACCTCGAGTGTCAGAGGTACCTGGGAGTGTCTGGGGTGTACCTGGGAGTGTCAGGATGTACCTGGGAGTGTCTGAGGTGTACCTGGGAGTGTCAGAGGAGTACCTGGGAAGGTCAGAGGTGAATCTGGAGTGTCTGGGTACCTGGGAGTGACAGAGGTACCTGGGAGTGTCAGAGGTGTACCTGGGAGTGTCAGAGGTACCTGGGAGCAGAGGTGTACCTGGAATGTCAGAGGTGTACCTGGAAGTGTCTGAAGTGTATCTGCGAGTGTCTGGAGGTACCTGGGAGTTTGGAGGTGTGCCTGGGAGTGTGAGAAGTGTACCTGGGAGGGTCGGAGGTACCTGGGAGTGTCAGGGCGGGTACCTGGAAGTGTCAGAGGTGTACCAGGGAATGTCAGTGGAGGTGGGAGTGAGAGGTGTAACTGGGAGTGTCAGGAGGTGTACCTGGCAGTGTCTGAGGTGTACCGGGTGTCAGAGGTGTACCTGGAGTGCCTGTGAGGTGAACCTGGGAGTGTGAGAAGTGTACCTGGGAGGTCGGAGGTACCATGTCGGAGGTGTACCTGGGAGAGCCGAAGGTGCACGGGAGGCTGGGAGGTGTACCTGGGAGTGAGGTGTACCTGGGAGTCAGAGGTGTACCTGGGAAAGTCAGAGGTACCTGGGAGTGTCAGAGGTGTATCTGCGAGTGTCTGCGGTGTACCTGGAAGCCGGAGGTGTACCTGGGAATGTCAGGGGTGAACCAGGAGTAAGAGATGGACCTGGAGTATCAGGATGTGTACCTGGGAGTGTCGGAGGTGACGAATGTCAGAGGTACCTGAGAGTGTCAGAGGCACCAGGAGGTCAGAGATGTACCTGGGAGTGTCAGATGTGTACGTGGGAGTGTCTGGGGTGTACCTGGGAGTGTCTGAGGTGTACCTGGGAGTGTCAGAGGAGTACCTGGGAGGTCAGAGGTTTTACCTGGGAGGTCTGGGGTGTACCTGGGAATGTCAAAGGTGTACCTGGAGTGTCTGGGTGTACCTCGGAGGTCAGAGGTACCTGGGAGTGTCTGGGGTGTACCTGGGAGTGTCAGGTGTACCTGGGAGTGTCTGAGGTACCTGGGAGTGTCAGAGGAGCACCTGAAGGTCAGAGGTGAACTGGGAGGTTCGGGTGTACCTGGGAGTGACAGAGGTACCTGGGAGGTCAGAGGTGTACCCGGGAGTGTCAGAGGTGTACTGGGAGGGAGGTGCCTGGGAATGTCAGAGGTGTACCTGGGAGTGTCTGAGGTGTATCTGCGAGTGTTCAGGTGGCCTGGGAGTGTCAGAGGTGTACCTGGGAGGCTGGGAGGTGTCCTGGGAGTGTCGCACGTGTACCTGGGAGGCTGGGAGGTCAGGAATGTCAGTGGAGTACCTGGCAGTGTCAGAGGTACCTGGAGTGTCAGAGAAGTACCTGAAGGTCAGAGGTAACTGGAGTGCGGAGGTGCACCTGGGGAGTCAGAGGCACCTGGGGAGTCAGAGTGTACCTGGGAGTGAAGGGTGTACCTGGGAGTGTCTGAGGCACTTGAGTGTCAGAGGAGCACCTGGGAAGGTCAGAGGTGAATCTGGGAGTGTCTGGGGTACCTGGAGTATCAATGGAGTACCTGGGAGGTCAAAGGTGTACCTGGGAGTACGAAGTGTACCTGGGAATATCAGAAGTGTACCTGGGAGTGCCAGAGGTGCCTGGGGTCAGAGGTACCTGGGAGTGCCAGAGGTACCTGGGAGTGCAGAGGTACCAGGAGTGTGAGAAGTGTACCTGGGAGTGGTTGGTGTACCTGGGAATGTCGGAGGTACCTGGGAGACAGAGGTGTGGGATGTCAGAGGTGTACCTGGGAAGCGGTGTACCTGGGAGTGTCTGGAGGTGCACCTGGAGTGTCAGAGGTCCTGGGAGTGTCAGAGGTGCACCTGGGAGTGTCAGGGTGTACCCAGGAGTGCACTGGGGAGGTCGAGGTGTACCTGGGAGTGTCTGGAGGTGTACCTGGGAGGTCTGAGGTACCTGGGAGGTCTGAGGTGTACCTGGGAGCAGTCAGAGGAGAACCAGGAGTAAGACGTACCTGGGAGGTCAGAGGTACCAGGAGTGTTGGATGTGTACCTGGGAGTATCAGAGGTGCACCAGGAGGTAGAGGTGGGGTGGCTGGGAGGTGAACCAGGGAGTGTCGGAGGAGTATCTAGAGTGTCAGAGGTGTACCTGGGACTATCGGAGGTGTACCTGGGGGCACGGGAGGTGTACCTGGGGCACGGGAGGTGTACCTGGGAGTCAGGGGTACCTGGGAGGTCGGAGGTGCTCCTGAGAGTGTCAGAGGTGTACCTGGGAGTGTCAGGGGTGTACCTGGGAGTGTCAGGGTGTACCTGGGAGTGTCAGAGGTATACCTGGGAGCAAGTCAGAGAGTACTGGGAGGTCAGGGGTGTACCTGGAGTGTCAGGGGTGTAACTGGGAGTGCGGAGGTGTAACTGGGAGTGTGAGAGGTGTACCTGGGAGGTCAGAGGTGTACCTGGGAATGTCTGAGGTGTACCTGGGAGTGTCATAGTAGTACCTGGGAGTGTCAGAGGTGTACCTGAGTGTCTGGGGTGTACCTGGGAGTGTCAGAGGTGTACTGGCAGTGTCAGGCGGTGTACCTGGGAGGTTGCTGGTACCTGGAAGGTCAGAGGTACCTGGGAGTATCAGAGAGTACCTGGGAGCGTCAAAGGAGTACCTGGAGTGTCAGGGGTGTACCTGGTAGTGTCAGTGGTGTACCTGGGAGGTCAGAGGTGTCCTGGGAGTGTCATTGGTGTGCTGGGAATGTCAGAGAGAACCTGGAACTGTCAGAGGTGTACCTGGGAGTGTGGAGGTGTTCCTGAGAGGTGGGGATTTGTACCTGGGAGTGTCTGGGTGACCTCGGAGGTCAGAGGTACCTGGGAGTGCCAGGGGTGTACCTGGGAGTGTCAGGTGTACCTGGGAGTGTCTGAGGTTTACCTGGGAGTGCTCAGATGAGTACCTGGGAATGTCAGAGGTGTATCTGGGAGTGTCTGGCACCTGAGAGTGCTGGGAGGTGTACCTGGGAGGTCAGAGGTACCTGGGAGTGTCAGAGGTGTACCTGGGAGTGTCAGAGATGTACCTGGGTGTCTGAGGTGTACCTGGGAGTGTCTGAGGTGTACCTGGGAGTGTCTGAGGTGACCTTGGAGTGTCAGGGGAGAACCAGGGACTGTAAGAGGTGTACCTGGGAGGTCAGGAGGTGTACCTGGGAGTGTCTGGGAGGTACCTGGGAGTGTCAGAGGTGTAACTGGGAGTGTCAGATGTGTACCAGGAGTGTCAGTGGAGTTCCTGGGAGTGTCAAAGGTACTTGGGAGTATCGGAGGTGTACCTGGGAATAACGGAGGGTTTTGGGAGTGCAAGAGGTGTACCTGGGAGTGTCGGGAGATGCCTGGGAGCCACAGGTGTACCTGGGAGTGCCACAGGTGTACCTGGCAGTGTCGAGGTGTACCGGGCAGTGTCAGCAGCACCTGGGAGTGTCAGGGGTATACCTGGAAGTCAGAGGTGTACCTGGGAGGTCAGAGGTGTCACCTGGGAGTGTGGAGAAGTGGCACCTGGGAGGGTCGGAGGTGTACCTGGGAGGTCGGAGGTGTACCTGGGAGAGTCAGAGGTGTACCTGGGAGTGTCAGAGGTGTACCTGGGAGTGAGAAGTGTACCTGGGAGGGTCGGAGGTGTACCTGAGTGCTCAGAGGTACCTGGGAGTGCCAGAGAGCACCTGGGAGTGTCAGAGGTACCTGGGAGTGTCAGAGGTGTACCTGGGAGTGTCAGAGTTGTACCTGGGAGGTCGGTGTACCTGGGTGTCGGTGGTGTACTTGGGAGTGTCAGGAGGTGTACCTGGGAGGCAGAGGTGCACCTGGGAGTGTCAGAGTACCTGGAGGTGAGAAGGCACCTGGGAGTGTCAGAGGTGTACCTGGAGTGTCAGAGGTGTACCTGGGAATGTCAGAGGTGTACCTGGGAGTGTCTGAGGTGTACCCGGAGCAGAGGTACCTGGGAGAGTCAGAGGTGTACCTAGGGAGTGTCACGTGTACCTGGAAGTGTCAGAGGTGTACCAGGAATGTCAGTGGAGCACTGGGAGGCTGGGAGGTAAAATGGGAGTGCTGGGAGGTGTACCTGGAGGTACCTGAGGTGTATCTGCGAGTGTCTGAGGTGTACCTGGATGTCAGATGAGTACCTGAAGGTGTCAGAGGTGTACCTGGGAGTGCCTGGGTGTACCTGGCGTGTCAGAGGTGTACCTGGGAGTGTCTGGGTACCTCGAGTGTCAGAGGTGTACCTGGGAGTGTCAGGTGTACCTGGGAGTGTAAGGGGGTACCTGGGAATGTCTGAGGTGTACCTGGGAGTGTCAGATGAGTACCTGGGAATGTCAGAGGTGTACCTAGGGAGTGCTGAGGAGGTACCTAGGTGTCGGAGGTGTACCTGGGAGTGTCAGAGGTGTACCTGGGAGTGTCAGAGGTGTACCAGGAGTCAATGGAGTTCCTGGCGTGTCAAAGGTGTACCTGGGAGTATGGAGGTGTACCTGGGAATATCGGAGGTGTACCTGGGAGTGCAAGTGGTGTACCTGGGTGTCGGAGATACCTGGGAGTGTCAGAGGTGTACCTGGCAGTGTCAGAGGTGTACCTGGGGTGTCAGGAGGTGTACCTGGGAGTGTCAGGTGTACCTGGCAGGAGAGGTGCCCAGAGTGCAACCTGGAAGTGTCAGAGGTACACAGGAATGTCAGTGCAGTACCTGGGAGTGTCAGAGGTGTAACTGGGAGTGTCAGAGGTGCACCTGGCAGGTTCGAGGTGTACCTGGGCAGTGTCTGAGGTGTACCGGCAGTGTCAGCGTGTACCTGGGAGTGTTGGGCGGTATACCTGGAAGTGCTCAGGAGGTGTACCTGGGAGTACAGAGGTGTACCTGGGAGTCAGTGGGGCACCTGGGACATCAAGGAGCACTGGGAGTGTCAAAGGTATACCTGGTAGTGCTGGGTGGTGTACTTGGGAGTGCCAGAGGCCTGGGAGGTTCAGATGTACCTGGGTGTGTCAGAGGTGTACCTGGGAGTGTCAGAGGTACCTGGGAGCAGGAGAAGTGTACCTGGGAGTGGTCGGAGGTGTACCTGGGAGTGTCGGAGGTGTACCTGGAGAGTCAGAGGTGTACCTGGGAGTGTCAGAGGTGTACCTGGGAGGTCGGAGGTGTACCTAGGAGGTCAGAGGTGTACCTGGGAATGTCAGAGGTGTACCTGGGAGTGTCTGGAGGTGTTCAGGAGTGTCTGGTGGTGTACCTGGGAGCTGAGGTGTACCTGGGAATGCCGGGGGTAAACCAGGAGTGTGGGAGGTGACCTGGGAGCGCAGATGTACCTGGGAGTGTGGGAGGTACCTGGGAATGCCAGAGGTGTACCTGAGAGTGTCAGAGGTACCAGGGAGGCCGAGGTACCTGGGAGGTCAGATGTGGCAATGTGGGAGTGTTCAGAGTGTTGGGAGTGTCTGAGGTGTACCTGGGAGTGTCAGGAGGAGTACCTGGGAGTGTCAGAGGTTTACCTGGGAGGCTCAGTGCACCTGGGAGGGTCAGAGGTACCTGGGAGTGTCTGGGGTGGACCTGGGAGTGTCAGAGGTGTACCTGGGAGTGTCTGGGGTGTACCTGGGAGTGGCCAGGGGTGTACTTGGGAGTGTCTGAGGTGTACCTGGGAGTGTCAGAGGAGCACCTGGGAGCATCAAAGGAGCACCTGGGAGTGTCATGCATACCTGTAGTGCTGGGGTGTACTTGGGTGGCAGAGGTGTACCTGGGAGTGTCAGAGGTGTACCTGGTGGCTGGGAGGTACCTGGGAGTGTCAGAGGTGCCTGGGAGGTGGGAGAAGTGTACCTGGGAGGTCGGAGGTACCTGGGAGGTCGGAGGTGTACCTGGGAGAGTCAGAGGTGCACCTGGGAGTGCCGAGGTGTAACCTGGGAGTGTCAGAGGTGTACCTGGGAGTGCAGAGGTACCTGGGAATGTCAGAGGTGTACCTGGGAGTGTCTGAGGTGTATCTGGGAGTGTCTGGGGTGTACCTGGGAGCTGGAGGTGTACCTGGGAATGTCAGGTGAACCAGGGAGTGTCAGAGGTGACCTGGGAGGTCAGATGGGTACCTGGGAGTGTCGGAGGTGTACCTGGGAATGTCAGAGGTGTACCTGAGAGTGTCAGATGCACGTGGGAGCAGTTCTGTACCTGGGAGGTCGGAGGTGGGAGTGTCAGAGGAGTACCTGGGTACAGAGGTGTACCTGGGAGTGTCTGGGTACCTGGGAGTGTCAGAGGTGTACCTGGGAGTGTCTGGGTGTACCTGGGAGTGTCAGGGGTGTACCTGGAGTGTCTGGAGGTGTACCTGGGAGTGTCAGAGGAGCACCTGGGAAGGTCAGAGGTGAATCTGGGAGTGTCTGGGGTGTACCTGGGAGTGACAGAGGTGTACCTGGGAGTGTCAGAGGTACCTGGGAGTGCTGGGAGGTGTACCTGGGAGGTCTGAGGTGTACCTTGGAGTGTCAGGGGAGAACCAGGGACTCTAAGAGGTGTACCTGGGAGCCAGAGGTACCTGGGAGTGTCGGAGGTGTACCTGGGAGTGCTCGGAGGTGTACCTGGGAGTGTCAGAGGTGTACCTGGGTGTCAGAGGTGTACCTGGGAGTGTCAGATGTGGTACCAGGAGTGTCAGGAGTTCCTGGGAGTGCCAGGCGTGCACTTGGGAGTATCGGAGGTGTACCTGGGAATAACGGAGGTACCTGGGGTGCAAGAGGTGACCGGGATGTCGGAGAGTGTACCTGGGAGTGTCACAGGTGTACCTGGGAGGCCCAGTGTACCTAGCAGTGTCAGAAGTGTACCTGGGAGCTGTCAGAGGTGTACCTGGGAAGGTCAGAGGTACCTGGGAGTGTCAGAGGTACCTGGGAGCGTCAGAGGTGTACCTGGGAGGCCAGAGGTGTACCAGGAATGTCGTGGAGTACCTGGGAGTGTCAGGTGTACCTGGGAGTGTCAGAGGTGTACCTGGAGCGCAGAGGTGTACCTGGGAGGTGAGAAGTGTACCTGGGAGTGTCGGAGGTGTACCTGGGAGGTCAGAGTACCGGGAGAGTCAGAGGTGTACCTGGGAGTGTCAGAGGTACCTGGGAGGTCAGGCGGTGTACCTGGGAGTGTTTGAGGTGTATGGGAGTGTCAGAGGTGTGCCTGGGAGTGTCAGGAGGTGCACTTGAGTGTCAAGGTGCACCTGGGAGTGTCTGAGGTGTACCTGGGAGTGTCTGAGCTGTACCTGGGAGTGTCTGAGGTACCTGGCAGTGTCCGAGGTGCACTGGCAGTGTCAGCAGTGTACCTGAGTGTCAGCGGCATACCTGGAAGTGTCAGAGGTGTACCTGGGAGTGTCAGAGGTACCTGGGAGGTCAGAGGAGTGCCTGGGAGCATGAAGGAGTACCTGGGAGTGTCAGTGTACCTGGTAGTGTCAGTGGTGTACTTGGGAGTGCCAGAGGTGTCCTGGGAGTGTCAGAGGTGTACCTGAGTGTCAGGAGGTGTACCTGGGAGTGTCAGAGGTGTACCTGGGAGTGTGGAGAGAGTGCACCTGGGAGGGTCTGAGGTGTACCTGGGAGTGTCGGAGGTGCACCTGGGAGAGCAGAGGCACCTGGGAGGTCAGAGGTGTACCGGGAAGTGTGGAGAGTGCACCTGGGAGTGGTCGGAGGTACCTGGGAGTGTCAGAGGTGCACCTGGGAGTGCCAGAGGTGCACCTGGGAGTGCAGAGGTACCTGGGAGTGTCTGGGGAGGTACCTGGGAGTGTCAGAGGTGTACCTGGGAGCACAAGGTACCTGGGAGGAGAAGTGCACTGGGAGTGTCTGAGGTGTACCTGGGAGTGTCTGAGGTACCTGGGAGCCGGGAGGTGTACCTGGGAATGTCAGGGGTGAACCAGGGAGTGTAAGAGGTGGACCTGGGAGCATCAGATGTACCTGGGAGTGTCAGAGGTGTACCTGAATGTCAGAGGTGTACCTGAGAGTGTCAGAGGTGTACCAGGAGTGTCAGAGGTGTACCTGGGAGTGTCAGAGGTGTACGTGGGAGTGTCTGGGTGTACTGGGAGTGGTCTGAGGTACCTGGGAGTGTCAGAGGAGGCCTGGGAGCAAGGCCAGAGGTTTACCTGGGAGTGTCTGGGGTGTACCTGGGAGGCCAAGGTACCTGGGAGTGTCTGGGGTACCTGGAGTGTCAGAGGTGTACCTGGGAGCGCCTGTACCTGGGAGTGTCAGGGGTGTACCTGGGAGTGCCTAGGTACCTGGGAGGTCAGAGGAGCACCTGGGAAGGTCAGAGGTGAATTGGGAGTGTCTGGGGTACCTGGGAGGTCAGAGGTGTACCTGGGAGGTCAGAGGTGTACCTGGGAGTGTCAGAGGTGTACCTGGGAGTGTCAGGAGGTGTACCTGGGAGTGTCAGAGGTGTACCTGGAGAGTCTGAGGTATTCCTGAGTGTCTGAGGTGTACCTGGGAGGTCAGGAGGGTACCTGGGAGGCCAGAGGTGTACCTGGAATGTCAGTGAGTACCTGGGAGTGTCAGAGGTGTACCTGGGAGGTCAGAGATGTACCTGGGAGGGTCAGAGGTGTACCTGGGAGTGTCGGAGGTACCTGGGGAGCTTGGAGGTGCCTGGGAGTGTCAGAGGTGTACCTGGGAGAAGCATGGTACCTGGGAGTGTCTGAGGTGTACCTGAGTAGTCAGAGGTGTACCTGGGAAGGTCAGAGGTGTATCTGGGAGTGTCTGGGGTGTACCTGGGGAGTACAATGAGCACCTGGGAGTGTCAGAGGTGTACCTGGGAGCACGGGAAGGTGTACCTGGGAATGTCAGAGTGTACCTGGGAGTGCCAGAGGTGTACCTGGGAGTGTCAGAGGTGTACCTGGGAGGACAGGAGGTACCTGGGAGTGTCTGAGGTACCTGGAGGTGTGAGGTACCTGGGAGGGTCGGAGGTGTACCTGGGAGCGTCGGAGGTGTACCTGGGAGAGTCAGAGGTGTACCTGGGAGTGTCAGAGGTGTACCTGGGAGCAGCAGGTGTACCTGGGAGTGTCTGAGGTGCACCTGGGAGTGTCAGAGGTACCTGGGAGTGCCAGAGGCCTGGAGCACAGGGGTGTACCTGGGAGTGTCAGGGGTGTACCTGGGAGGCCAGAGGTACCTGGGAGTGTCTGGAGGTGTACCTGGGAGTGTCTGGAGGTGTACCTGGGAGTGTCTGAGGTGTACCTGGGAGGTCAGAGAGAACTGGGAGGTAAGAGGTACCTGGGAGTGTCAGAGGTGTACCAGGAGTGTCGGATGTGTACCTGGGAGTATCAGAGGTGTACCTGGGAGTGTCAGGGAGGCCTGGGAGTGTCAGAGGTACCTGGGAGTGTCAGGAGGTGTACCTGGGAGCCAGAGGTGTACCTGGGAGTATCGAGGTGTACCTGGGGGTATCGGAGGTGTACCTGGGGCACGGGAGGTGTACCTGGGAGTGTCTGGGGGTGTACCTGGGAGTGTCAGAGGTGTACCTGGGAGTGTCTGGGGTGTACCTGGGAGTGTCAGGGGTGTACCTGGGAGTGTCTGAGGTGTACCTGGGAGGTCAGGAGGAGTACCTGGGAAGGTCAGAGGTGTACCTGGGAGTGTCTGGGTGTACCTGGGAGTGACAGAGGTGGCACCTGGGAGCACAGAGGTGTACCTGGGAGTGTCAGAGGTGTACCTGGGAGTGTCTGGAGGTGTACCTGGAGTTAGGGGAAACCAGGGACTCTAAGAGGTGTACCTGGGAGTGGTGAGGCCTGGGAGCCGGAGGTACCTGGGAGGTCAGAGGTACCTGGGAGTGTCAGAGGTGTACCTGGGAGTGCTGAGGTACCTGGGAGTGTCAGAGGTGTACCTGGAGTGTCAGGAGTTCCTGGAGTGTCAGAGGTGTACTTGGAGTATCGGAGGTAGGCCTGGGAAATGGGAGGTGTACCTGGGAGGCCAGAGGTGTACCTGGGAGTGTCGGAGATGTACCTGGAGGTCAGAGGTGTACCTGGGAGTGTCATGGTGTGACCTGGGAGTGTCAGAGGTGTACCTGGGTGTCAGAGGTGTACCTGGAAGTGTCAGAGGTGTACCTGGGAGGTCAGAGGTGTACCTGGGAGTGTCAGGAGGTACCTGGGAGTGTCAGAGGTGTACCAGGAATGTCAGTGGTGTACCTGGGAGTGTCAGAGGTGTACCTGGGAGGTCAGAGGTGTACGGAGCGTCAGAGGTGTACCTGGGAGTGTCAGAAGGTACCTGGGAGTGTCAGAGGTGTACCTGGGAGGTCAGGAGGTGTACCTGGGAGTGCTGGGGAGGTACCTGGGAGGTCAGAGGTGTACCTGGAGTGTCAGGGTGTACCTGGGAGTGTCAGAGGTGTACCTGGGAGGCCAGAGGTGTACCTGGGAGTGTCAGAGGTGTACCGGGAGTGTGAGAAGGCACTGGGAGTGTCGGAGGTGTACCTGGGAGAGTCAGAGGTGTACCTGGGAGTGTCAGAGGTGTACCTGGGAGTGTCATGGTGTACCTGGGAGTGTCTGAGGTGTACCTGGAGTGTCAGAGGTGTGCCTGGGAGTGTCAGAGGTGCACTTGGAGTACAACAGGTGCACCTGGGAGTGTCTGAGGTGTACCTGGGAGTGTTCGAGCTGTACCTGGGAGTGTCTGAGGTGTACCTGGCAGTGTCTGAGGTGTACCGGGCAGTGTCAGCAGTGTACCTGGGAGGCTGAAGGTATACCTGGAAGTGTCAGAGGTGTACCTGGGAGTGTCAGAGGTACCTGGGAGTGTCAGAGAGGCTGGGAGCATCAAAGGAGTACCTGGGAGTGTCAAAGGTGTACCTGGTAGTGCTGGGGTGGTGTACCTGGGAGTGCCAGAGGTGTACCTGGGAGTGTCAGAGGTACCTGGGAGGTCAGAGGTGTACCTGGGAGTGTCAGAGGTGTACCTGGGAGGTGAGATGTACCTGGGAGGGTCGGAGGTGCACTGGGAGTGTCGGAGGTGTACCTGGGAGAGTCAGAGGTGTACCTGGGAGTGTCAGAGGTGTACCTGGGAGTGTGAGAAGGTACCTGAGGTCGGAGGTGTACCTGGGAGTGTCAGAGGTACCTGGGAGTGCCAGAGGTGTACCTGGGAGGTCAGAGGTACTGGGAGGTCAGAGGTACCTGGGAGCCAGAGTTGTACCTGGGAGGTCAAAGGTGTACCTGGTAGTGTGGGGTGGTGTACTTGGGAGGTTGGGAGGTGTACCTGGGAGGTCAGAGGTACCTGGGAGTGTCAGAGGTGTACCTGGGAGGTGAGAGAAGGCACCTGGGAGGTCAGAGGTGTACCTGGGAGGTCAGAGGTGTACCTGGGAATGTCAGAGGGGCACTGGGAGTGTCTGAGGTGTACCTGGGAGTGTCAGAGGTGTACCTGGGAGAGCAGAGGTGTACCTGGGAGTGTCAGGCGGTGTACCTGGAAGTGTCAGGAGGTGTACCAGGAATGTCAGTGGAGTACCTGGAGAGGCTGGGGAGGTAACTGGGAGTGTCAGAGGTGTACCTGGGAGTGTCTGAGGTGTATCTGCGAGTGTCTGAGGTGTACCTGGATGTGTCAGATGAGTACCTGAAGGTGTCAGAGGTGTACCTTGGAGTGCCTGGGGTGTACCTGGGAGTGTCAGAGGTGTACCTGGGAGTGTCTGGGTGTACCTCGGAGTGTCAGAGGTGTACCTGGGAGTGTCAGGGGTGTACCTGGAGTGTAAGGGGTGTACCTGGGAGTGTCTGAGGTGTACCTGGAGTGTCAGATGAGCACCTGGGAATGTCAGAGGTGTACCTAGGAGGTCAGAGGTGTACCTGTTAGTGTCGGAGGTACCTGGGAGTGTCAGAGGTACCTGGGAGTGTCAGAGGTACCAGGGAGTGTCAGTGGAGTTCATGGTCAAAGGTGTACCTGGGAGTATCGGAGGTGTACCTGGGAATATCGCAGGTGTACCTGGGAGTGCAAGTGGTGTACCTGGGAGTGTCGGAGATATACCTGGGAGTGTCACAGGTGTACCTGGGAGGTCAGGAGGTGAACCTGGGAGGCTGGGAGGTGTACCTGGGAGTGTCAAGGTACCTGGAAGTGTCAGAGGTGTACCAGGGAATGTCAGTGCAGTACCTGGGAGTGTCAGAGGTGTAACTGGGAGGCTGAGGTGTAACTGGGAGGTCAGAGGTGTACCTGGCAGTGTCTGAGGTGTACCGGGCAGTGTCAGCAGTGTACCGGGGAGTGTCAGCGGTATACCTGAAGTGTCAGAGGTGTACCTGGAGTGTCAGAGGTGTACCTGGGAGCATCAAAGGAGTACCTGGGAGGTCAAAGGTTTACCTGGTAGTGTCAGTGGTGTACCTGGGAGTGCCAGAGGTGTACCTGGGAGGCCAGAGGTGTACCTGGGAGTGTCAGAGGTGTACCTGGGAGTGTCAGAGGTACCTGGGAGTGTGAGAAGTGTACCTGGGAGGGTCGGAGGTGTACCTGGGAGTGTCGGAGGTGTACCTGGGAGAGTCAGAGGTGTACCTGGGAGTGTCAGAGGTGTACCTGGGAGTGTCAGAGGTGTACCTGGGAGTGTCAGAGGTGTACCTGGGAATGTCAGAGGTGTACCTGGGAGTGTCTGAGGTGTATCTGCGAGTGTCTGCGGTGTACCTGGGAGTTTCTGAGGTGTACCTGGGAATGTCAGGGGTGAACCAGGAGTAAGAGGTGGACCTGGGAGTGTCAGATGTGTACCTGGGAGTGTCGGAGGTGTACCTGGGAATGTCAGAGGTGTACCTGAGAGTGCTGGGAGGTGTACCAGGAGTGTCAGGGGTGTACCTGGGAGGTCAGATGTGCACGTGGGAGTGTCTGGGTGTACCTGGGAGTGTCTGAGGTGTACCTGGGAGGTCAGAGGAGTACCTGGAGTGTCAGAGGTTTACCTGGGAGTGTCTGAGGTGTACCTGGGAGTGTCAGAGGTACCTGGAGTGTCTGGGTGTACCCTGGAGTGTCAGAGGTGTACCTGGGAGGTCTGGGGGTGTACCTGGAGTGTCAGGGGTGTACCTGGGAGTGTCTGAGGTGTACCTGGGAGTGTCAGAGGAGTACCTGGGGTCAGAGGTGAATCTGGGAGTGTCTGGGGTGTACCTGGGAGGACAGAGGTGTACCTGGGAGGCTGGGAGGTGTACCTGGGAGTGTCAGAGGTGTACCTGGAGGCCGAGGTACCTGGGAATGTCAGAGGTGTACCTGGGAGCTGTCTGAGGTGTATTCGCGAGTGTCTGGAGGTGTACCTGGGAGCTGAGGTGTACCTGGGAGTGTGAGAAGTGTACCTGGGAGGGTCGGAGGTGTACCTGGGAGTGTCGGAGGTGTACCTGGGGAGTCAGAGGTGTACCTGGGAGGTCAGAGGTGTACCTGGAGTAGCGGTGGTGTACTGGGAGTGTCAGAGGTGCACTGGAGTATCGGAGGTGGCCTGGGAATATCAGAGGTGTACCTGGAGTGCCAGAGGTGTACCTGGGAGGTCAGAGGTGTACCTGGGAGTGTCAGAGGTGTACCTGGGAGGTCAGAGGTGTACCTGGGAGTGTGGGAGAAGGGGTACCTGGGAGGTCTGAGGTACCTGGGAGTGTCAGAGGAGAACCAGGAGCAAGACGTACCTGGGAGTGTCAGGAGGTGTACCAGGGAGTGTCGGATGTGTACCTGGGAGTATCAGAGGTGTACCAGGGAGTGTCAGAGGTGTACCTGGGAGTTCCAGAGGTGAACCAGGGAGTGTCGGAGGAGTATCTGGGAGTGTCGAGGTGTACCTGGGACTATCGGGAGGTACCTGGGGTATCGGATGTGTACCTGGGGAATGAGGTGTACCTGGGAGGCCAGAGGTGTCCTGGGAGTGTCGGAGGTGTACCTGGGAGGTCAGAGGTGTACCTTGGAGTGTCAGAGGTGTACCTGGGAGTGTCAGGTGTACCTGGGAGTGTCAGAGGTATACCTGGGAGGTCAGAGGAGTACCTGGAGGTCAGGGGTACCTGGGAGGTCAGGGGTGTACCGGGAGTGCGGAGGTGTAACTGGGAGGTCAGAGGTGTACCTGGAGTGTCAGATGTACCTGGGAGGTCAGGGGTGTACCTGGGAGTGTCAGAGGTGTACCGGGAATGTCTGGAGGTGTACCTGGGAGTGTCAGTAGTACCTGGGAGGCTGGGAGGTGTACCTGGGAGTGTCTGGGGTGTACCTGGAGCAAGCCGAGGTGTACCGGGCAGTGTCAGCGTGTACCTGGGAGTGCTGAAGGTACCTGGAAGTGTCAGGAGGTGTACCTGGGAGTATCAGAGGAGCCTGGGAGCGTCAAGGAGGCCTGGGAGGTCAGGGGTACCTGGTAGTGTCAGGAGGTGTACCTGAATGTCAGGGTGTACCTGGGAGTGCTGGGAGGTGTACCTGGAGTGTCAGAGGTGTACCTGGGAGTGCCAGATGTGTGCATGTGGGAGTGTCTGGGTGTACCTGGGAGTGTCTGAGGTGTACCTGGGAGTGTCAGGAGAGGCACCTGGAGTGTCAGGAGGTGTACCTGGGAGTGTCTGGGGTACCTGGAGTGTCAGAGGTGTACCTGGGAGTGTCTGGGGTGTACCTGGAGGTCAGGGAGGTACCTGGGAGGTCTGGGTGTACCTGGGAGTGTCAGGGTGCACCTGGAGTGTCTGAGGTGTACCTGGGAGTGTCAGAGAGTACCTGGGAAGGTCAGAGGTGAACCTGGGAGTGTCTGGGGTGTACCTAGTGACAGAGGTGTACCTGGAGTGTCAGAGGTGTACCTGGAGTGCAGAGGTGCACTGGGGAGTGTCTGGAGGTGTACCTGGAGCAGTCAGGGGGAGCACCAGGGACTGCAGGTGTACCTGGGAGTGTTGTGAGGTGCATCTGGGAGTGTCGGAGGTGTACCTGGAGCGTCAGAGGTGTACCTGGGAGGTCAGAGGTACCTGGGAGGTCAGAGGTGTACCTGGGAGTGTCGAGGTGTACCTGGGAGGTTGGGTGAGTTCCTGGGAGTGTCCAAAGGTGTACTGGGAGTATCGGAGGTGTACCTGGGAATAACGGGAGGTGTACCTGGAGGCAAGAGGTGTACCTGGGAGCAAGCGGAGATGTACCTGGGAGTGTCAGGTACCTGGGAGTGTCAGAGGTACCTGGCAGCACAGAAGTGTACCTGGGGGGTGTCAGAGGTGCACCTGGGAGTGTCAGAGGTACCTGGGAGTGTCAGAGGTGTACCTGGGAGTGTCAGAGGTGTACCTGGGAGTGTCAGGAGGTGTACCTGGGAGTGTCAGTGGAGCACCTGGGAGTGTCAGGAGGTGTACCTGGGAGTGCTGGGAGGCACGGGAGGCCAGAGGTGTACCTGGGAGTGTGAGAAGGGGCACCTGGGAGGTCTGAGGTGTACCAGGGAGTGTATGAGGTGTACCTGGAAGTGTCAGAAGTGTACCTGGGAGTGTCGGAGGTGTACCAGGGAGTGTCAGACGAGTACCTGGGAGTGCCAAAGGTGTACCTGGGAGTTTCAGGGGTGGACCAGGGAGTGTCAGGAGTGTACCAGGGAGTGTCAGTGGTGTACCTGGGAGTGTCTGAGTTGTACCTGGGAGTGTCACAGGTGTACCTGGGAGTGTCAAGGGTGTACCAGGGAGTGTCAGTGGAGTACCTGGGAATGTCGGAGATGTACCTGGGAGTGTCAGAGGTGTACCTGGGAGTGTCAGAGGTGTACCTGGGAGTGTCGGAGGTGTTCCTGAGAGTGTCAGATGTGTACCTGGTAGTGTCAGAGGTGTACCTGGGAGTGTCAGATATGCACTGAAAGTCTGGGCACTGACTGCCAGGGCACTGAGTGTCGAGGGGCCTGGGAGGCTTGATGTGTACCTGGGAGCGTCTGGGGTGTACCTGGGAATGTCTGAGGTGTACCTGGGAGTGTCTGAGGTGTACCTGGGAGTGTCAGAGGAGTACCTGGGAGTGTCAGGGGTGTACCTGGGAGTGTCTGATGAGTACCTGGGAATATCAGAGGTGTATCTGGGAGTGTCTGGGGTGTACCTTGGAGTGACAGAGGTGTACCTGGGAGTGTCAGAGGTGACCTGGGAGTGTCAGAGGTGTACCTGGGAGTGTCAGAGGTGTACCTGGGAGTGTCAGAGATGTACCTGGGAGTGTCTGAGGAGTACCTGGGAGTGTCTGAGGAGTACCTGGGAGTGTCAGGGGAGAACCAGGGAGTGTAAGAGTTTTACATGGGAGTGTCAGAGGTGCAGCTGGGAGTGTCGGAGGTGTACCTGGGAGTGTCAGAGGTGTACCTGGGAGTGTCGGAGGTGTACCTGGGAGTACCAGGGAGTGTCAGTGGAGTACCTGGGAGTGTCAAAGGTGTACCTGGGAGTATCGGAGGTGTACCTGGGAATATCGGAGGTGTACCTGGGAGTGCCAGAGGTTGTATCTGGAAGTGTCGGAGATGTACCTGGGAGTGTCACAGGTGTACCTGGAAGTGCCAGAGGTGTACCTGGCAGTGTCAGATGTGTACCTGGGGGTGTCAGAGGTGTACCTGGGAGTGTCAGAGGTGTACCTGAGAGTGTCAGAGGTGTACCAGGAAATGTCAGTGGAGTACCTGGGAGTGTCAGAGGTTTATCTGGGAGTGTCAGAGGTATACCTGGCAGTGTCAGAGGTGTACCTGGGAGAGTCAGAGGTGTACCTGGGAGTATCGGAGGTGTACCAAGGAGAGTCAGAGGTGAACCTGGGAGTGTCAGAGGTGTACCTGGGAGTGTCAGCGGCACCTGGGAGTGTCTGAGGTGTACCTGGGAGTGTCAGAGGTGTGCCCTGGGAGTGTCAGAGAAGCACTTGGGAGGTCAGATGAGTACCTGGGAGGTCAGAGGTGTACCTGGGAATGTCAGGTGTACCTGGGAGTGTCAGAGGTACCTGGGAGTCAGAGGTGTACCTGGAGCACAAGGTACCTGGAGGCCAGAGGTGTCCTGGGAGTGTCAGAAGTACCTGGGAGTGTCGGCAATGGGAGGCCGGAGGTGTACCTGGGAGAGCTGGGGAGGTGTACCTGGGAGTGTCAGAGGTACCTGGGAGGTCATGGTGTCCCTGGGAGTGTCTGAGGTGTACCTGGGAGCGAGGTGCCTGGGAGTGTCAGAGGGTGCACTGGGAGGCCGAGGTGTACCTGGGAGTGTCTGAGGTGTACCTGGGAGTGTCTGAGAGGTACCTGGGAGTGTCAGGGGTGTACCTGGGAGTGTCAGGAGGTGTACCTGGGAGTGTCAGAGGTGTACCTGGGAGTGCTGAAGCAACTGGGAGCGTCAAAGGAGTACTGGGGTGTCAGAGGTGTACCTGGTAGTGCTGTGGTGTACCTGGGAGGTCAGAGGTGTACCGTCAGAGGTGTACCTGGGAGTGTCAGGAGGTGTACCGTCAGAGGTGTACCTGGGAGGCCAGAGGTGTACCTGGAGTGTCAGGAGGTGTACCTGGGAGTGTCAGAGGTACCTGGGAGTGTCAGAGGTGTACCTGGGAGTGTCAGGAGGTGTACCTGGGAGTGCTGAGGTACCTGGGAGTGTCAGAGGTGCCTGGGAGTGTCAGGGGTGTACCTGGGAGGTTGGGCGGTGTACCTGGGAGGGCCAGGAGGTGTACCTGGGAGTGTCAGAGGTACCTGGGAGTGTCAGGGAGTGACCTGGGAGTGTCAGGAGGTACCTGGGAGGTCTGAGGTGTACCTGGGAGGTCGGGATTCACCTGGGAGTGTCAGGGGTGTACCTGGGAGGTCAAGGTACCTGGGAGTGTCAGGAGGTGTACGGGAGTGTCAGAGGTGTACCTGGGAGTGTCAGAGGTGTACCTGGGAGAGTCAGAGGTGTACCTGGGAGTGTCAGAGGTGTACGGGAGTGTCATGGTGTGTACCTGGGAGTGTCTGAGGTGTACCTGGGAGGCCAGAGGTGTGCCTGGAGTGTCAGAGGTGCACTTGGGAGTGTCAGAAGTGCACCTGGGAGTGTCTGAGGTGTACCTGGGAGTGTCAGAGTGTACCTGGGAGTGTCTGAGGTGTACCTGGGAGTGTCAAGGTGTACCGGGAGTGTCAGCAGTGTACCTGGGAGTGCCAGAGGTGTACCTGGGAGTGTCAGGAGGTGTACCTGGGAGTGTCAGAGGTGTACCTGGGAGTGTCAGGGGAGTGCACCTGGGAGCATCAAAGTGACACCTGGGAGGTCAAAGGTGTACCTGGGAGTGTCAGAGGTGTACCTGGGAGGTGCGGAGGTGTATTCAGAGTGTCTGAGGTGTACCTGGGAGTGTCAGAGGTGTACCTGGGAGTGTCAGGGTGTACCTGGGAGTGTGGGAAGAGGTGACCTGAGGCCAGATGTACCTGGGAGTGTCGGAGGTGTACCTGGGAGGTCAGAGGTGTACCTGGGAGTGTGAGGAGGTGTACCTGGGAGTGTCTGATGTGGTACCTGAGTGTCTGAGGTGTACCTGGGAGCGTCAGAGGTGTACCTGGGAGGTCAGAGGTGTACCTGGGAGTGCTGTACCTGGGAGTGTCGGAGGTGTACCTGGGAGTGCTGAGGTGTACCTGGAGTGCTGGGAGGTGTACCTGGGAGGCTGGGAGGTGTACCTGGAGTGTCAGATGTGTACCTGGGAGTGTCTGGGTGTACCTGGGAGTGTCTGAGGTGTACCTGGGAGGTCAGAGGTGTACCTGGGAGTGTCAGAGGTGTACCTGGGAGTGTCTGGGGTGTACCTGGGAGTGTCAGAGGTACCTGGGAGTGTCTGGGTGTACCCCTGGGAGTGTCAGAGGTACCTGGGAGTGTCAGGAGGTACCTGGGAGTGCTGGGGTACCTGGGAGGCCTGAGGTAACCTGGGAGTGTCAGAGGTGCACCTGGGAATGTCAGAGGTAAACCTGGGAGTGTCTGGGGTGTACCTGGGAGTGTCAGAGGTACCTGGAGCCAGAGGTGTACCTGGGAGGTCAGAGGTGTACCTGGGAATGTCAGGAGGTGTACCTGGGAGTGTCTGAGGTGTATCTGGGAGTGTCTGAGGTGTACCTGGGAGTTTCTGAGGTGTACCTGGGAGTGTCAGGGTGAAACCAGGGGAGTGTAAGAGGTGTACCTGGGAGTGCTGTGAGGTGTACCTGGGAGTGTCGGAGGTGTACCTGGGAGTGTCAGAGGTGTACCTGGGAGTGTCAGAGGGTACCTGGGAGTGTCAGAGGTGTACCAGGAGGCAAGAACTGGAGTGTCTGAGGTGTACCTGGGAGGCTGGGGAGGTGTACCTGGGAGGTCAGAGGTGTACCTGGGAATGTCAGCGGGAGTACCTGGGAGTGTCAGAGGTGTACCTGGGAGTGTCAGAGGTGTACCTGGGAGTGCTGGGAGGTGTACCTGGGAGGTGAGCACATGTAACCGAACGAAGCATGTACTGA
>NW_024733107.1:0-17708 GCF_018991925.1 Homarus americanus | reverse complement strand
TTATACTCGACCAGGGGACTTTGTTATACTCGATCAGGGGACTTTGTTATACTCGATTATTGGCCTTTGTTATACTCGATGAGGGGGCTTTGTTATACTCGACCAGGGGACTTTGTTATACTCGACCCGGGGGCTTTGTTATACTCGATTAAAAAAATTTGTTATACTCGACCTGGATACTTTGTTATACTCGATCAGGGGACTTTGTTATACTCCACCAGGGACTTAGTTATACTCGATCAGGGGATATGTTATACTCGGTCAGGGGACTTTCTTATACTCGATAAGGGGACTTTTTTATACTCAATTAGGGGACTTTGTTATACTCGATCAGGGGACTTTGTTATACTTGATATGGAGACTTTGTTAAACTCGATGAGGGGCCTTTGTTATACTTCGTCAGGGACTTGTTATTCTCGATCAGGGGCCTTTGTTATACTCGATCACGGGAATTTGTTTTACTCGATCAGTTGACTTTGTTATACTCGATTAGGCGGCTTTGTTATACTCGATCAGGGGACTTTTGTTATACTCGATGAGGGCCTTTGTTATACTCGATCAGGGGCCTTTGTTATACTAGATCAGGGGCCTTTGTTATACTAGATTAGGGGACTTTGTTATACTCGATTAGAGGCCTTTTTTGAACTCGATCAGGGGACTTTGTTATTCTCGATTAGGGGACTCTGTTATACTCGATCAGGAGGCTTTGTTATACTCGATCATAGGACTTTGCTATATTCGACAAGGGGACTTTGTTATACTCGATCAGGGGAATTTCGTATGCTTGAACTAGGGACTTTGTTATACTGGGCCAGGGGACTTTTTTATACTCTATCAGGGGACTTTGTTACACTTTCGTCATGCCTCGATCAGGGGACTTTTGTTATGCTTGAACTAGGGACTTTGTTATACTGGGCCAGGGACATTATTATACTCGTTCAGGGGACTTTGTTACACTGGACCAGGGGACATTTTGCCTCTCGATTAGGGACTTTGTTTTACTCGATCAGGGGATTTTTGTTACACTCGATCAGGGGACTTTGTTATTCTCGACCAGGGCGCTGTTATACTCGATTAGGGTCCTTTGTTATACTCGATAAGGGGACTTTGTTATACTCGATAAGGGGACTTTGTTATACTCGATAAGGGGACTTTGTTAGACTCGAACAGAGGACTTTGTTATAGTCGACCAGGGGACTTTCTTATACTCGATTAGGCGGCTTTGTTATACTCGATCAGGGGACTTTTGTTATACTCGATGAGGGTCCTTTGTTATACTCGATGAGGGGCCTTTGTTATACTAGATCAGGGAACTTTGTTATACTCGATTAGAGGCCTTTTTTGAACTCGATCAGGGGACTTTGTTATACTCGAGCAGGGGGCTTTGTTATACTCGATCAGGGGACTTTGTTATACTCGACCAGGGGACTTTGTTATACTCGAGCAGAGGGCTTTGTTATTCTCGATTAGGGGACTTTGGTATACTCGATCAGGAGGCTTTGTTATTCTCGATTATGGGACTTTGTTATTCTCGACCAGGGGACTTTGTTATACTCGATCAGGGGACTTTGTTATACTCCACCAGGTACTTTGTTATACTCGATCAGGGGATATGTTATACTCAGTCAATGGGACTTTCTTATACTCGATAAGGCGACTTTTTTATACTCAATAAGGGGACTTTGTTATACTCGATCAGGGGACTTTGTTATACTTGATATGGAGACTTTGTTAAACTCGATGAGGGGCCTTTGTTATACTCGATCAAGGGACTTTCTTATTCACGATGAGGGGCCTTTGTTATACTCGATCACGGGAATTTGTTTTACTCGATCAGTTGACTTTGTTTTACTCGATTAGGCGGCTTTGTTATACTCGATCAGGGGCCTTTGTTATACCAGATAAGGGGACTTTGTTATACTCGATTAGAGGCCTTTTTTGAACTCGATCGGGGGACTTTGTTATACTCGAGCAGGGGGCTTTGTTATACTCGATCAGGGGACTTTCTATACTCGACCTGGGGATTTTGTTATATACTCGATGAGGCTTTTGTTATACTCGATCATAGGACTGCTATATCGACCAGGGGACTTGTTGCTCTCGATGAGGGGCCTTTGTTATACTCGATGAGGGGACTTTGTTATACTCGACCAGGGGACTTTGTTATACTCGATCAGGGGACTTTGTTATACTCGACCCGGGGCCTTTGTAATACTCGATTAAAAATTTTTTTTATACTCGACCTGGATACTTTGTTATACGCGATCAGGGGACTTTGTTATACTCCACCAGGGACTTTGTTATACTCGATCAGGGGATATGTTATACTCGGTCAGGGGACTTTCTTATAGTCGATAAGGGGACTTTTTTATACTCAATTAGGGGACTTTGTTATACTCGATCAGGGGACTTTGTTATACTTGATATGGAGACTTTGTTAAACTCGATGAGGGGCCTTTGTTATACTCGATCAAGGGACTTTGTTATTCTCGATCAGTGGCCTTTGTTATACTCGATCACGGGAATTTGTTTTACTCGATCAGTTGATTTTGTTATACTCGATTAGGCGGCTTTGTTATACTCGATCAGGGGACTTTTGTTATACTCGATGAGGGCCCTTTGTTATACTCGATCAGGGGCCTTTGTTATACTAGATCAGGGGCCTTTGTTATACTAGATCAGGGACTTGTTTATAATCGATTAGGGCCTTTTGAACTTTCGATCAGGGGACTTTGTTATACTCGAGCAGGGGCTTTGTTATACTCGATCAGGGAACTTTGCTATACTTGTGGACTTTCATATACTCGAGCAGGGGCTTTGTTATTCTCGATTAGGGGTTTTGTTATACTCGATCAGGAGGCTTTGTTATACTCGATCAAAGGACTTTGCTATACTCGACAAGGGACTTTGTTATACTCGAGCAGGGGGCTCTGTTATACTCGATTAGGGGACTTTGGTATGCTTGATCTAGGGACTTTGTTATACTGGGCCAGGGGACTTTTTTATACTCGATCAGGGGACTTTGTTACACTGGACCAGGGGACAATTTTATACTCGATTAGGGGACTTTGTTACACTCGGTGAGGGACTTTGTTATACTCGACCAGGGCCTTTGTTATACTCGATTAGGGTCGCTGTTATATACTCGATAAAGAGGGACTTTGTTATACTCTCGATAGGGACTTTGTTATACTCGATAAGGGGACTTTGTTAGACTCAGACAGGGACTTTGTTATAGTCGACCAGGGGACTTTCTTATACCGATTAGGCAGCTTTGTTATACTCGATCAGGGGACTTTGTTATACTTTCGATGAGGTCCTTTGTTATACTCGATGAGGGCCTTTGTTATACTAGATCAGGGAATTTTGTTATACTCGATTAGAGGCCTTTTTTGAACTCGATCAGGGGACTTTGTTATACTCGAGCAGGGGGCTTTGTTATACTCGATCAGGGGCCTTTGTTATACTAGACCAGGGGACTTTGTTATACTCGAGCAGGGGCTTTGTTATTCTCGATTAGGGGACTTTGTTATACTCGATCAGGAGGCTTTGTTATTCTCGATTATGGGACTTTGTTATACTCGACCAGGGGACTTTGTTATACTCGATCAGGGGACTTTGTTATACTCCACCAGGGACTTTGTTATACTCGATCAGGGTATATGTTATACTCAGTCAGGGGACTTTCTTATACTCGATAAGGCGACTTTTTTATACTCAATAAGGGGACTTTGTTATACTCGATCAGGGGACTTTTTTATACTTGATATGGAGACTTTGTTAAACTCGATGAGGGGCCTTTGTTATACTCGATCAAGGGACTTTCTCTTTCACGATGAGGGGCCTTTGTTATACTCGATCACGGGAATTTGTTTTACTCGATCAGTTGACTTTGTTTTACTCGATTAGGCGGCTTTGTTATACTCGATCAGTGGCCTTTGTTATACCAGATAAGGGGACTTTGTTATACTCGATTAGAGGCCTTTTTGAACTCGATCGGGGGACTTTGTTATACTCTAGCAGGGGGCTTTGTTATACTCGATCAGGGGACTTTGCTATACTCGACCAGGGGATTTTGTTATACTCGAGCAGGGGGCTTTGTTATTCTCGACTAGGGGACTTTGTTATACTCGATGAGGAGGCTTTGTTATACTCGATCATAGGACTTTGCTAAACTCGACCAGGGGACTTTGTGATACTCTATCAGGGGACTTTGTTATACTCGACCAGGGAACTTTTTTATACTTGACCAATGGACTTTGTTATACTCGATGAAGGGCCTTTGTTATACTAGATGAGGGGACTTTGTTATAGTCGACCAGGGGATTTTGTTATACTTGATCAGGGGACTTTTTTATACTCGACCAGAGGACTTTGTTATACTCAATCAAGGGATATGTTATACTCGATCAGGGGATTTTGTTATACTCAACCAGGGGACTTTGTTATACTCGATTAGGGGAAATTTTTATACTCGACCAGGGAACATTTTTATACTTGATCAGGGGACTTTGTCATACTCGACCAGAGGCCTCTGTTATACTCGATCGGGGAATTTTTTTATACTCGATGAGTGGACTTTCCTATATTTGACCAGTGGACTTTGCTATACTCGATGAGGGGCCTTTGTTTTTCTCGATTAGAAAACTTTGTTATACTCGACCAGGGACTTTGTTATATTCGATCAGGGGATTTGTTATAATCGACCAGGGGACTTTGCTATACTCGACCAGGGGACTTTGTTATACTCGATCAGGGGACTTTGTTATATTCGACCAGGGGACTTTTTTATACTTGATCAGGGGACGTTGTCATACTCGATCAGTATACTTTCCTACATTTGACCAATGGACTTTGCTATACTCGATGAGGGGCCTTTGTTATACTCGTTCAGGGAACTTTGTTATACTCGACCAGAGGACTTTGTTATACTTGGACAGGGGATATGTTATAGTCGATCAGGGCACTTTGTTTTACTCGATTAGGGGACTTTGTTATACTTGATTAGGGGAATTTTTTATATTCGATCAAAGGAATTTGTTATACCTGATCGGAGGACTTTGTTATACTCGCCCAGGGGCCTTTGTTATACTCGATTAGAAAACTTTGTTATACTCGATCTGGGGACTTTGTTAAACACGATCAGGGATCTTTGTTATACTCGTCCAGGGGCTTTGTTATACTCGATCAGGGGACTTTGTTATACTCGATCAGGGAACTTTGTCTTACTCGATCAGGGCCTTTGTTATACTCGACTAGGGGACTTTGTTATAATCGATCAGGGGACTTTGTTTTGCTCGATCTGGGGACTTTGTTATACTGGGGCTGGAAACTTTGTAATACTCGATCAGGGGATATGTTGTACTCGATCAGGGGACTTTGTTAAACTGGACCAGGGGATTTTGTTATACTCGATCAGGGAACTTTGTTATACTCATCCAGGGGGCTTTGTTATACTCGATTAGGGGACTTTGTTATACTCGATCAGGGGACTTTGTCTTACTCGATCAGGGCCCTTTGCTGTACTCGACCCGGGGATTTTGTTATAATCGATTAGGGGACTTTGTTATGCTCGATCTGGTGACTTTGTTATACTGGGCCCGGGGACTTTTTTATACTCGATCAATGGGACTTTGTTATACTCAATCACGGGACTTTTGTTATACACGATCAGGGGACTTTGTTATACTCGACCCGGGGCCTTTGATATACTCGATTAAAAAAATTTGTTATACTCGACCTGGATACTTTGTTATACTCGATCAGGGGACTTTGTTATACTCCACCAGGGACTTTGTTATACTCGCTCAGGGGACTTTGTTATACTCAACCAGGGGACTATGTTATACTCGATTAGGGGACTTTGTTATACTCAACCAGGGGACTTTGTTATACTTGATCAGGGGACTTTGTCATACTCGTCCAGAGGCCTCTGTTATACTCGATTGGGGAATTTTGTTATACTCGATGAGTGGACTTTCCTATATTTGACCAGTGGACTTTGCTATACTCGATGAGGGGCCTTTATTATACTTGATCAGGGGACTTTCTTATACTCGACCAGAGGACTTTGTTATACTTTGTTATAGTCAACCAGGGGAGTTTGTTATACTCGATGAGGGGGCTTTATTGTACTCGATCAGGGAAAATTTTTATACTCGATCAGGAGGCTTTGTTTTACTCGATAAGGGGACTTTGTTATACTCAACCAGGGGACTTTGTTATACTCGAACAGGGGACTTTGTTATACTCGATCAGGGGACTTTGTTATACTCGATTTGTTATAATCGACCAGGGGACTTTGCTATACTCGACCAGGGGACTTTGTTATACTCGATCAGGGGACTTTGTTATATTCGACCAGGGGACTTTTTTATACTTGATCAGGGGACTTTGTTATACTCGATCAGTATACTTTCCTATATTTGACCAATGGACTTTGCTATACTCGATGAGGGGCATTTGTTATACTCGTTCAGGTGACTTTGTTATACTCGACCAGAGGACTTTGTTATACTTGGACAGGGGATATGTTATAGTCGATCAGGGGACTTTGTTTTACTCGATTAGGGGACTTTGTTATACGTGATTAGGGGAATTTTTTATACTCGATCAAAGGACTTTGTTATACCTGATCGGAGGACTTTGTTATACTCGCCCAAGGGCCTTTGTTATACTCGATTAGAAAACTTTGTTATACTCGACCAGGGGACTTTGTTATACTCCACCAGGGACTTTGTTATTCTCGATCAGGGGATATGTTTTACTCGATCAGGGGACTTTGTTAATCTCGGTTCAGGGGGCTTTGTTATACTCGTCCAGGGGGCGTTTTTATACTAGGATCAGGGGACTTTGATCTTACTCGATCAGGGCCCTTTGTTATATTCGACCAGGGGACTTTGTTATAATTGATTAGGGGACTTTGTTATGCTCGATCTGGGGACTTTGTTATACTAGGCCATGAGACGTTGTTATACTCGATTAGGGGATATGTTATACTCGATCAGGGGACTTTGTTGTACTGGACCAGGGGACTTTGTTTTACTCTATTAGGGGACTTTGTTATACTCGATGATGGAACTTTGTTATACTCGTCCAGGGGGCTTTGTTATACTCGATCAGGGGTCTTTGTCCTACTCGATCAGGGCCCTTTGCTATACTCGACCGGGGGACTTTGTTATAATCGATCAGGGGACTTTGGTATGCTCGAACTAGGGACTTTGTTATACTGGGCCAGGGGACTTTTTTATACTCGATCAGGGGACTTTGTTACACTGGACCAGGGGACATTTTTATACTCGATTAAGGGACTTTGTTATACTGGATCAGGGGATTTTTGTTACACTCGATCAGGGGACTTTGTTATACTCGACCAGGGGCCTTTGTTATACTCGATTAGGGGACTTTGTTATACTCCCGGACTTTGTTATACTCGATCAGGGTTTGTTATATACTCGATTAGGGGACTTTGTTATATTCGATGAGGGGCTTTGTTATACTTTCGATCAGGGGACTTTGTCTTACTCGATCAGGGCTTTGCTATATACTACGACCCCGGGGATTTTTGTTATGCTCAATCAGGTGATATGTTATACTCGATCAGGGACTGTTATACTCAATCAGGGATATGTTATACTCGATCAAGGGACTTTGTTACTCAACCAGGGACTTATTATACTCAGTTAAAGACTTTCTTATACTCGATCAGGGACTTTTTGCTACACTCGATCAGGGGACTTTGTTACACTGGATTGGGGACATTTGCCTATACTCCGATTAGGGACTTTGTTTATACTCGATCAGGGAAGTTTTTTGTTACCTCGATCACGAGGACTTTGATATATAGGCAAGGGCCTTTATACTCGATTGAGGACTTTGTTATACTCGATAGGGGACTTTGTTATGATAAAGGGGACTTTTGTTATACTCGATAAGGCTTTGTTATACTCGACCAGACGACTTTGTTATACTCGATCAGGGGACTTTGTCATACTCGATTAGGGGACTTTGTTATACTCGATAAGGGGACTTTGTTATACTCGATAAGGGGACTTTGTTATACTCGATAAGGGGACTTTGTTAGACTCGAACAGGGGACTTTGTTATAGTCAACCAGGGGAGTTTGTTATACTCGATGAGGGGGCTTTATTGTACTCGATCAGGGAAAATTTTTATACTCGATCAGGAGGCTTTGTTTTACTCGATAAGGGGACTTTGTTATACTCAACCAGGGGACTTTGTTATACTCGAACAGGGGACTTTGTTATACTCGATCAAGGGACTTTGTTATACTCGATTAGGGGCCTTTGTTATATTCGATGAGGGGGCTTTGTTATACTCGACCACGGGACTTTGCTAAACTCGACCAGGGGACTTTGTTATACTCGATCAGGGGACTTTGTCTTACTTGATCAGGGCCCTTTGCTATACTCGACCGGGGGATTTTGTTATACTCAATCAGGGGATATGTTATACTCGATCAGGGGACTTTGTTATACTCAATCAGGGGATATGTTATACTCGATCAGGGGACTTTGTTATACTCAACCAGGGGACTTTATTATACTCGATTAGGGAACTTTCTTATACTCGATCAGGGGACTTTTGCTACACTCGATCAGGGGACTTTGTTACACTGGACCAGGGGACATTTTTATACTCGATTAGGGGACTTTGTTATACTCGATCAGGGGATTTTTGTTACACTCGATCAGGGGACTTTGTTATACTCGACCAGGGGCCTTTGTTATACTCGATTAGGGGACTTTGTTATACTCGATAAGGCGACTTTGTTCGACTCGAACAGGGGACTTTGTTATAGTCGACCAGGAGACTTTGTTATACTCGATTAGGCGGCTTTGTTATACTCGATCAAAGGACTTTTGTTATACTCGATGAGGGGCCTTTGTTATACTCGATCAGGGGCCTTTGTTATACTAGATCAGGGGACTTTGTTATACTCGATTAGAGGCCTTTTTTGAACTCGATCAGGGGACTTTGTCATACTCGAGCAGGGGGCTTTGTTATACTCGATCAGGGAACTTTACTATACTCGACCAGGGGACTTTGTTATACTCGAGCAGGGGGCTTTGTTATTCTCGATTCAGGGGACTTTGTTATACTCGTCTAGGCTTTGTTATTCTCGATGTAGGACTCTATTTATACTCAACCAGGGACTTTGTTATACTCGATCAGGGGTTTGTTATACTCGACTGGGAAGTTTTTATACTTGACCAATGGACTTTGTTATACTCGATGAGGGCGCTGTTACTCTCGATGAGGGACTTTGTTATACTCGACCAGGGGACTTTGTTATACTCGATCAGGGGACTTTGTTATACTCGATTATTGGCCTTTGTTATACTCGATGAGGGGGCTTTGTTATACTCGACCAGGGGACTTTGTTATACTCGACCCGGGGGCTTTGTTATACTCGATTAAAAAAATTTGTTATACTCGACCTGGATACTTTGTTATACTCGATCAGGGGACTTTGTTATACTCCACCAGGGACTTAGTTATACTCGATCAGGGGATATGTTATACTCGGTCAGGGGACTTTCTTATACTCGATAAGGGGACTTTTTTATACTCAATTAGGGGACTTTGTTATACTCGATCAGGGGACTTTGTTATACTTGATATGGAGACTTTGTTAAACTCGATGAGGGGCCTTTGTTATACTCGATCAAGGGACTTTGTTATTCTCGATCAGGGGCCTTTGTTATACTCGATCACGGGAATTTGTTTTACTCGATCAGTTGACTTTGTTTTTCTCGATTAGGCGGCTTTGTTATAGTCGATCAGGGGACTTTTGTTATACTCGATGAGGGGCCTTTGTTATACTCGATCAGGGGCCTTTGTTATACTAGATAAGGGGACTTTGTTATACTCGATTAGAGGCCTTTTTTATAATCGATTAGAGTACCTTTTTTTGAACTGATCAGGGACTTTGTTATACCTGAGCAGGGGGCTTTTGTTATACTCTATCAGGGGATATGTTATACTTGATCATGGGACTTTGTTATACTGGACCAGGGGCTTTGTTATTCTCGATTAGGGAACTTTTTTATACTTGATGTGGGAACTTTGTTATACTCGTCTAGGGGGCTTTGTTATACTCGATCAGGGGACTTTGTTATACTCGATCAGGGAACTTTGTTATGCTCGATCTAGGGACTTTGTTATACTGGGCCAGGGAACTTTTTTATACTCGATCAGGGGACTTTGTTACACTTGACCAGGGGACATTTTTATACTCGATCAGGGGACTTTGTTATTCTTGATCAGGGGACTTTTGTTACACTCGATCAGGGGTCTTTCTTATACTCAACCAGGGACTTTCTTATACTCCGATTAGGTCCTTGTTATACTCGATAAGGGGACTTTGTTATACTCGATAAGGGGACTTTGTTATACTCGATAAGGGGACTTTGTTAGACTCGAACAGAGGACTTTGTTATAGTCGACCAGGGGACTTTCTTATACTCGATTAGGCGGCTTTGTTATACTCGATCAGGGGACTTTTGTTATACTCGATGAGGGTCCTTTGTTATACTCGATGAGGGGCCTTTGTTATACTAGATCAGGGAACTTTGTTATACTCGATTAGAGGCCTTTTTTGAACTCGATCAGGGGACTTTGTTATACTCGAGCAGGGGGCTTTGTTATACTCGATCAGGGGACTTTGTTATACTCGACCAGGGGACTTTGTTATACTCGAGCAGAGGGCTTTGTTATTCTCGATTAGGGGACTTTGGTATACTCGATCAGGAGGCTTTGTTATTCTCGATTATGGGACTTTGTTATTCTCGACCAGGGGACTTTGTTATACTCGATCAGGGGACTTTGTTATACTCCACCAGGTACTTTGTTATACTCGATCAGGGGATATGTTATACTCAGTCAATGGGACTTTCTTATACTCGATAAGGCGACTTTTTTATACTCAATAAGGGGACTTTGTTATACTCGATCAGGGGACTTTGTTATACTTGATATGGAGACTTTGTTAAACTCGATGAGGGGCCTTTGTTATACTCGATCAAGGGACTTTCTTATTCACGATGAGGGGCCTTTGTTATACTCGATCACGGGAATTTGTTTTACTCGATCAGTTGACTTTGTTATACTCGATTAGGCGGCTTTGTTATACTCGATCAGGGGCCTTTGTTATACCAGAGAAAGGGACTTTGTTATACTCGATTAGAGGCCTTTTTTGAACTCGATCGGGGGACTTTGTTATACTCGAGGAGGGGGCTTTGTTATACTCGATCAGGTGACTTTGCTATACTCGCCCAGGGGATATTGTTATACTCGAGCAGGGGGCTTTGTTATTCTCGACTAGGGGACTTCGTTATACTCGATGAGGAGGCTTTGTTATACTCGATCATAGGACTTTGCTATACTCGACCAGGGGACTTTGTTATACTCTATCAGGGGACTTTGTTATACTCGACCAGGGAACTTTTTTATACTTGACCAATGGACTTTGTTATACTTGATGAGGGGCCTTTGTTATACTAGATGAGGGGACTTTGTTATACTCGACCAGGGGATTTTGTTATACTTGATCAGGGGACTTTTTTATAAGGGACTTTTTTATACTCGACCAGAGGACTTTGTTTTACTCAATCAAGGGATATGTTATACTCGATCAGGGGACTTTGTTATACTCAAACAGGGGACTTTGTTATACTCGATTAGGGGAAATTTTTATACTCGACCAGGGAACATTTTTATACTTGATCAGGGGACTTTGTCATACTCGACCAGAGGCCTCTGTTATACTCGATCGGGGAATTTGTTATACTCGATGAGTGGGTTTATTTCCGGGAGTTTATTGTCGCTACATAAAACAAACACGGCGGCGAGTCCTACAGCTACACACTGTAATGGTCGGCGGAGCAAAGGACGAGACAGCGACGCGTACTCATTGGTGGAGCTTTAATAACAACAGCATGTGGTAACTAGGAGATGTGTGTGTTGTGAGGTAGTGAAGGACCACAACATCTCACGTTTTGTGTTACACGTCAAAGACTGAACAATGTGAAGCAGCGGCCCTCCTCCCACACCACGCTGCCTGTAGTAACACCACCGTTAATAAAGGACAAAACGGTACAATATGGAGGTGGGGGGTGGCGTGTGGACAAGGCACGAGAGAGCGGCCTTGTTAATATGATGGTCACCAGACACGGCCAACACCAGGTGGCGGGTGTAGCTCTTCCTGCTGAATAAAAACCAAGAGCGAGTTTGACAACGCTACACGAACACCGTCCTCAAGGGGGACATCTTGGACTCGAGTGTGAGAGATAGAGACTCCCAAACAATCAAACACGTCTGGTTAATTCCTTCACTTTTATATAGGAACACATTCGTCTTCAACTAAACACGATTTCTTTTCAACTTCTCCTAAAAAAATTCCTCTTCGACTCCAAGGCTGAAATTCGAGTCCCACTTGAAACGAATAAAATAAAATATATGTGAAGAGAAAATGTAAATAGTGTGTTTGACTGTGTGAGGCTGATGGAAGCAACACTAATTATGCTGTATAATGGGTTGTGTTCAGTAAGGTCAGAGTGATTAGTGGCGCGCGCCATCACCACTTCCCGCCTCCTATACACGCCCCTACACCCACCACGCCTCCCTCTTGCCCAACTCAACACGCCCACTTAGCTACCCCTACACGCCCCTTACCCTCCCCCACCATACACCACGCCCCTTGCTGCCTACCCCTTACGCGCCCCCACCCCTCCACACCACGCCCACCCACTCATCGTACACTAATAAGGTGATAAGATTACCTCATCATGACACTGGTGTGAATCAGCATCAGGAACTCACGTTCCCCTGCATCAAGGTGCCCACCCTCACCCACCCTACCTGGCAGCCACTCACCTGCGTATTATACCACCTGACACGGGAAATCACACACACACGGGATGACACGGTAGAACACAGTGCTTGTAAGGTAAATAGAAGCCAGTCTTAATGGGTCCCAACCTTAAACTATTAGGACTGAGGCCCATTCGTATTGAGAGCCGTCAGGATTGGGACTCATTAAGACTGAGGTCTATTAAGACTGGAACCATTAGGCCTGTGGTATCTTTGGACTGAGGCTCATTAGGACTGAGAACCATTGGAAATGTGACCAATTAGAATTGGGGCCCATTAAAACTGGGACCCAATAGGACTGGGGCCCAGTAGGACTAGGGCCCATTAGGACAGGGGTTCATTTGATAAGATGCCCACCTAGTAAAAGTGCAAAAGAGGGCATGCAAGATTATTCTCTCCCCTTCCTACTCCACATATCAAGAAGCGCTCAACACACTGACCCTTTCGACTCTCACTGACCATCACCACGACCACATCTGCAAATTTGCTAAGAAGCTTCTACACCATCCTCGACACCGGCTCCTACTACCACCTGAGATCCCTAGCCCGAGAATTGCTGTTTGACACCACAACCGCATCCAGCTCATAAGTGCACGAACTGATCGCTATAAGAACATCCCAGTCCCAACCATTGTAAATATTATCAATAACTTGTAATAAACCAGTGTATTCACTCCCAGTAAATACTACTTCTTGCACTGTCACTATGTTGAAATGCACTGTAGTTTGAGCTTTCCCCCATCTAGTTATTATATATCTTATTTGTATCACTTATGTTACTTGTATATTATTTGTAATTCGAAACCCATTCCCCAAATATGTAACTGTATATATTTTCAGCCTTCTGGCTGCCAAGCTCTTTCAATAAACCGTTAATTATTATTATTATTATTATTATTATTATTATTATTATTACACTTAATTCTACCAGTTGAATCACAGGTGATGGCCGTCAGCCACGGTAGTTGAACACCAACTCAAAACAAGGGTTCGACTCCCTAATGAGAAAAATGTCCAATAAACAACATTTCAGGTCGAGTTATTTACATATTGAATGGGGGACGGCCATCTTGTTTCCCTTTTTCACCGGGGGATTCTGCCGGCGGGTGTCACGACATGGCCGCCGGAGCCCATATAGCCCCTTTGTTACTACTGCTGCCGGATACACCTGTGTTGTAACCATAGGTGTATCTGGCACCTATACACACCTGCCTCGAAGTCAGGTGTAACCACCACCTGTACACACCTGTACATCACACACCACAACACCTTCCACACTCCCAACCAAACTTAAAGCAATTATTATATATCTATAGTGTAACTAACTACACATTACAATACACTGAAATAATAAAACAAAAATATATTCAGAATCTAAGAGAAGTATAGGAGAATAATCATTAAATACAAACTCTATAAAACTTAATCTTGGTTACACCGCATTTTTTTCAGTAAGACAATATATATAATTACATTGGGCAGTCCATTACCACAAATTACACTGATAAACGGTACGTAATGGATACTGAATTACAAGTCTCATAACTAAGTCTGGCTAAAACAGTGGTAGACATTGTTTAGACATAAGCCAGTTGACTGCTGAGGTGAACATTAAACTAGTATGATAAAAATAGCAACCAATGATTTGAAGATTAATTAATGCAAATGTGAAATACCTAAGAGAATAGCAAATAAATGAAATACACCAACGCGATAAATAAATAAGAATGAATGGAAAATTATTGAACAATAAAATGAAAATAAGAAAACAAATAAACAGTAAAATGAAAATAAGTAAGAATAAAAAAAAGAATAACAATTACTACAATAAAACTAAATAAAACAAAATAAACAGAAAAGAATAAAAAACACAATAAATAAATAACACAGCAACACAAACAACATCATTTACTGTGTTACTTCACATCAACGTGTCCAACATTTGTCTTGACTCCATTTTCGTGAATATAACACACATCCCGGTAAAAAAAAAACACCAACGACAACAATAAAGAAATAAACATTAAAAATAAATTCAATATATTTTCCCTAAGATTTTTTTTACTACGAAGTCAGGGCAAAAAGTTTGTATACGAATCTTCCTCAACATAATGCGGGGAAGCAGTTCTTTCACCACAGTTATACTCGTAGGTTATACTGTAGAGATCCCCGTGTTCAGAATACAGAGCCACTTATTGACGGTACAGTTACAGCCACTTATTGACGGTGCAGTTACAGCCACTTATTGACGGTACAGTTACAGTCCAAACTTCTTGTACACTTGGGGGCGGTTGACAACATGTGAACGCTGCTTGCATTATAAATTGTCAGAATAAAAAACTAAAAAAATAAAATCAGATACTAAGAAAAAACTGAGTAAATTAATGTTAAAATATCAATCTACCTTACCTACATCACCTCCTTAAGTAGATGGTATATTATCCAGCATGTCCAGGGAATACCCGAGGCACCGACTCTATTCAAAGATAGTGAAGAAAACAAATTAAGTGAGATAGTAGTGACTAGTAACGATGTTAGTAAGCAAATAGACAAACTAAAGCCTAATAAGTCACCTGGTCCCGATGAGATATTTGCCAGAGTATTAAATGAATGTAAGGAAGAGCTTAGTATGCCCTTACCAAAGTTGTTTAACATGTCATTAAAAACAGGATTAGTACCAGAATCCTGGAGGATAGCGAATGTAATACCGATTTTCAAGAAGGGGGATAGATCACTATCCTCTAACTACCGCCCAATCAGTCTAACATCAATAGTAGGCAAATTACTGGAAGCAATCATTTCAAACTCTATTCGAAATCACCTGGAGAAACACCGATTGATCAATGATTCCCAGCATGGCTTCACAAGCGGACGTTCTTGCCTAACTAATCTATTAACATTCTTTTCATCAGTTTTCGAATCGGTGGACGAGGGGCACAATTATGATGTGGTTTATCTCGACTTTAGCAATGCCTTCGACAGAGTCCCCCCACGAAAGACTAATTAGAAAGGTAGAAGCTCATGGCATCAAAGGTGACACCCTTAAATGGATTAGGGCGTGGTTACAGGACAGGAAACAGCGAGTGAGCATTAACGGCACTAAGTCCCATTGGAGCAACGTCACAAGTGGAGTTCCCCAAGGCTCAGTACTTGGACCACTATTATTTATTGTATACATAAACGACATAGATATCGGCATTGACAGCAACATAAGTAAATTTGCTGATGACACTAAAATAGGACGTGTTATCAAATCTGACGAGGACTCGGCAAAACTACAGGAAGATCTAAAAAAAATTTTCGAATGGTCTGAAAAATGGCAGATGAAATTCAACGTGGACAAATGTAAAGTACTCAGTATAGGAGATGTAAACAGGGAAACCAGATACCAGATGAACAACGATGCCATAGAAAAATCCGACTGCGAGAGAGATTTAGGAGTAATGATAAGTAGGAACCTTAAGCCAAGTAAACAATGTGTTTTGCTCGTAACAAGGCTAATAAAGTACTTGGGTTCATACAAAGGAGTGTTAGTTACAAGACTAGCGAGGCCATCCTAAAACTGTATCTTGCTCTTGTGAGACCACACCTGGATTACGCAGTTCAGTTCTGGTCACCGTATTACAGAATGGATATAGAATCCTTGGAAAGAATTCAGAGAAGAATGACAAGACTAATCCCGGGCATTAGGAACCTTGAGTATAGAGACAGGTTAAAGCTTCTTAATTTGCACTCCCTTGAGAGACGTAGAGCGAGGGGCGACCTGATAGAGGTGTATAAGTGGAAGGCAGGGCTAAATAAAGGTGACATTACAAAGGTACTCAAACTATCCAACCAGGAGCGAACTCGTAACAATGGTTTTAAATTAGACAAATTTAGATTTAGGCGTGAAATAGGTAAACACTGGTTTGGAAACAGAGTAGTGGGTGAAAGAAACAAGTTACCAAATATCATCATTAACTCGAATACGCTGAATTGCTTCAAACATAGGTTGGATGCTCATATGAGCAATAGGGGTTGGGTGTAAACGGGACTGCCCAGTATGGGCCAATAGGCCCGCTGCAGTTTCCTCCATTCTTATGTTCTTATGTTCTTATGTATTGTCTAAAATAATACAGTATAATTGGTTATTTTACTTAAATTATGACCTTGTGTGATAATAGGACATAGTACCATAATAAACCTTTTCTCAAACTGTTAAATAACTCAACAAAAATAATAATAATCCATTCTAAACAACGGATTATCAGACGTAGATGTCATAATTCAGCTCATCATAATTATCCATACACTCTCGTGTATAAATTCCACCGTCAAAATTTGTATTGTCGGAAGAAGTTTTACTGTCTGAATGTCTGTCTAATTCTACAAAACTCTCCGTTAGTATCCGTCTATTTCCTCTGTTACCTCATCACTTAAGAGTATTACAAAATATTACCACTGACTGTAACACCTGATGTGCAATGTGCATACTCATATTTATAATCCTGTGTATTTTGTAACTGAAAGAAAATGCAGGTACAGGAATATTTAGTTACTCTTGCGGTATACAAAATCATACATCTATCTATCTATCTATCCACTGTATCTATCTATCTATCTATCTATCTACTGTATTTATCTATTTATATCAATTTTATTAACTCACCTGTACCATTAATCATCAGTATATTTATCTTAATCTTCTTCCCATTTTGATTTATTCCTCTTAACAATGTATGTATCTACACCCACAAACATACCTACTATCCACTCCCAAACACCCACAAACAAACCTACTATCCACTCCCTACACCCACAAACATACCTACTAT
>NW_024733106.1:55000-56886 GCF_018991925.1 Homarus americanus | reverse complement strand
TAGTTGCTGCACATTGCTTTAGTCACCCTCAGAGCTGATCAACCAAGGTGGAATCCTTAATAACCTGTTATCATTGTCTCTGTTGAACTGGATGATCGTTACTTGATTCTGAGTGGACAGCAGGATGCGTAGTATGTGTGTGTGTGTGTGTGTGTGTTTTATTCCTTTGTTTATGTATTGTACATATTTTTATAGACATGTTCGTAGGAGACTTGCCCTGGGTGGTGTCTGGGGTCATGTATCCTTGTTGTTAAGACAGTGTTAATTAATCATTATAAGAAGAGATTAAAAACACCAGTTGTGTTCACGGTATAATAAAAAGTGTTAGCTTCTTTTAATGTCATCCACTTTCGGCTAAATTTTCACTACATCTTCTTCTGGGGTAGTGCCACCTGCCTAACTCAACGGTGAGAGATAAAACACAACACAACACACACACACACAAACACACACAACACACACACACTGTTGCGAGTTGTGGGGGATTTAGAATATAGTTGTACGTCTACCCAGATCCTAAATAAGTAACAACAACAAAAACAAAGACAATCGGACTATAGGGTAGACAGAGGATGAGTTTTCGTTGTATATATAGAGTATCATAAATCCCTTTGGTAACAAAATATTCAGCTTATAAATTACCCTTTAACCAAATCTTAACCTAAAACATTACAGTGTATGAATGTTAATGCAAAATAAACCATTTGAAGCAAGTGGACGTGGGGGGAGGTAATACAAGATACAAATACTTGGAGGAGCTGAGATGCTGACGAAAGGTGAGTATTGCAGAAGAATGTAGGTAGTCACTGTACCGTGAGGGTTTAGAGGATGATGATCCCAGGTGACTTCCAGAGCCGTGCTTCTCCTGGAATTTGAGTCTGCAAAGAAGACTTTGGATGAAGTGACGCAACAACCAGATATGGAGAAGGGAACCCTGAGGTTAAACAAGATGATTGCATTCTTGTCTCTGTCCCTAGATGGCGTTTCGTGGTGCTGGGGTAGATCAAGATAAAGATGGCGTTGCTCGTGAGTTTAAAGTGCAACGGCCTAACCAACGTGAGGAGATAAAACACACACACACACACACACACACACACACACACACACACTTTGTCGGCTGTTTCTCTGCTAAGGCGATTGCTTTGTATCCCTAGTACTGTGACCCCACGCTATGTGTTATAATACTCTGGACGTCAATGCAACCTTGTGTTAGATATCTGGTGATGTCACAGTATCATTATTTCACTGCTAGACTGTTTATGTTTACTACACTAACAAGGGGTGAAGGAGATATAAATGGGATGATAGATGGATAGTGATGGTTAGATTCATATAAATGATGGATAGATGGATGGGTTAGAAGGACAGATGGATGTAGGAAGGGATAGAGGGATGGCTAGAATGACAGAGGGATGGCTGGATGGGATAGATGGATGGGTTGGATGGGATAGAGGGATGGCTGGATGGATAGAGGGATGGTGGATGATAGGAGGGATGGTTGGATGGATAGATGGATGGTTGGGAAGGATAGATTTTGATTTGGTTGTATGATAGAGGATGGGTTGTATTGGATAGAGGATGGTTAGAAGGAGATGGATGGGTTGTGGAAGGAGAGAGTGGATGGCTAAGGACAGAGGATGGTTGTATGATAGAGGTGGATGGTTGGGGATGGTTAGAGGGATGTGATGGATGGATAGATGGAGGTTGTTTAAGTGATAGATGGGATGGTTGGATGAATAGGGATGTTGAAGATAGATGGAGGGTTGGTTATGGATGAGAGGATGGTTAGGTGATGATGGGTACGAAGGCAGGGATGTAAGAGAGAGTGGATGGTTGGAAGGACAGAGGATGGCTGATGGATAGATTGGGATGGGTCAAAATGACAG
>NW_024733106.1:0-50000 GCF_018991925.1 Homarus americanus | reverse complement strand
TTGGGACCCTAGCTCAGTGCTGGGACCCCAGCTCAGTGTTGGGACTCCTAGCTCAGTGCTGGGACCCCAGCCTCAGTGCTGGGACTCCCCAGTGCTGGGACCCTAGCTCAGTGTTGGGACCTGAGCTCAGTGTTGGGACTCCTAGCTCAGTGTTGGGACCCTAGCTCAGTGCTGGGACTCACCTCAGTGCTGGGACTCCTACCTCAGTGCTGGGACTCACCTCAGTGCTGGGACTTACCTCAGTGCTGGGACTCCCACCAGTGCTGGGACCCTAGCTCAGTGCTGGGACCTAGCTCAGTGTTGGGACTCTAGCTCAGTGTTGGGACTCAGCTCAGTGCTGGGACTCCTAGCTCAGTGTTGGGACTCTAGCTCAGTGCTGGGACCTCAGCTCAGTGTTGGGACTCCTAGCTCAGTGCTGGGACTCTAGCTCAGTGTTGGGACTCCTAGCTCAGTGTTGGGACTCCTACCTCAGTGCTGGGACTCCTACCTCAGTGCTGGGACTCACCTCAGTGCTGGGAATCCTAGCTCAGTGTTGGGACCTAGCTCAGTGTTGGGACCCTAGCTCAGTGTTGGGACTCCTGGCTCAGTGTTGGGACTCCACCTCAGTGCTGGGACTCCTCCCAGTGCTGACTCTCACCTCAGTGTTGGGACTCAGCTCAGTGCTGGGACCTCTGGCTCAGTGCTGGGACCCTAGCTCAGTGTTGGGACCCTAGCTCAGTGCTGGGACCCTAGCTCAGTGCTGGGACCCTAGCTCAGTGTTTGGACTCTAACTCAGTGTTGGGACCCTACCTCAGTGCTGGGACCTCAGCTCAGTGGACTCCTAGCTCAGTGTTGGGACTCCTACCTCAGTGCTGGGACTCCTAGCTCAGTGCTGGGACTCCTAGCTCAGTGCTGGGACTCCTAGCTCAGTGTTGGGACTCCTACCTCAGTGCTGGGACTCCTAGCTCAGTGTTGGGACTCCTGGCTCAGTGCTGGGACTCCTGGCTCTGTTTTGGGACTCTGGCTCAGTGCTGGGACTCTAGCTCAGTGTTGGGACTCCTAGCTCAGTGTTGGGACTCTAGCTCAGTGCTGGGACTCCTAGCTCAGTGTTGGGACTCATAGCTCAGTGTTGGGACTCCTGGCTCAGTGTTGGGACTCCTGGCTCAGTGTTGGGACTCCTACCTCAGTGCTGGGACTCTACCTCCAGTGCTGGGACTCCTACCTCAGTGCTGGGACTCCTACTCTCCAGTGCTGGGACTCCTAGCTCAGTGCTGGGACTCCTAGCTCAGTGTTGGGACTCTAGCTCAGTGTTGGGACTCCTGGCTCAGTGCTGGGACTCTAGCTCGTGTTGGGACTCCTAGCTCAGTGCTGGGACTCCTAGCTCAGTGTTGGGACTCTAGCTCAGTGCTGGGACTCTGTCAGTGTTGGGACTCCTGGCTCAGTGTTGGGACTCCTACCTCAGTGCTGGGACTCCTACCTCAGTGCTGGGACTCCTAGCTCAGTGTTGGGACTCCTAGCTCAGTGTTGGGACTCCTCAGTGCTGGGACTCCTGGCTCAGTGCTGGGACTCCTACCTCAGTGCTGGGACTCCTACCTCAGTGTTGGGACTTCTAGCTCAGTGCTGGGACTCCTAGCTCAGTGTTGGGACTCTAGCTCAGTGCTGGGACTCTAGCTCAGTGCTGGGACTCCTAGCTCAGTGTTGGGACTCCTAGCTCAGTGTTGGGACTCCTACCTCAGTGCTGGGACTCCTAGCTCAGTGCTGGGACTCCTAGCTCAGTGTTGGGACTCCTACCTCAGTGCTGGGACTCCTACCTCAGTGCTGGGACTCCTGGCTCAGTGCTGGGACTCCTAGCTCAGTGTTGGGATCCTAGCTCAGTGCTGGGACTCCTAGCTCAGTGTTGGGACCTCCAGTGCTGGGACTCCTACCTCAGTGCTGGGACTCCTAGCTCAGTGTTGGGACTCTAGCTCAGTGTTGGGACTCCTACCTCAGTGTTGGGACTCTTACCTCAGTGCTGGACTCCTAGCTCAGTGTTGGGACTCCTAGCTCAGTGTTGGGACTCCTACCTCAGTGCTGGGACTCCTAGCTCAGTGCTGGGACTCATGAAGTAGACGTCATCTGTGTCACACGGGTCTTCGGGAAGTGAGAGACAACCTGTTGTGAAAAGTTCTTGACCAATCATGAGTCACTTATTCGGTCATCCAGAGCTCTGATTGGCTGTTTCAAGTGGTGATTTGTAGTGTATGGGTCTTACGGGTGGTGTGGTGGTCGTACAGGTGGTGGTGGTCGTACAGGTGGTGGTGGTCGTACAGTTGGTGTGGTGGTCGTACAGGTGGTGTGTTGGTCGTACAGGTGGTGGTGGTCGTACAGTTGGGTGGTGGTCGTTACAGATGACGTGTTGGTCGTACAGGTGGTGTGGTGGTCGTACAGTTGGTGTGGTGTCGTACAGATGATGTGTTGGTCGTACAGGTGGTGGTGGTCGTACAGGTGGTGTGGTGGTCGTACAGGTGGTGTGGTGGTCGTACAGATGATGTGTTGGTCGTACAGGTGGTGTGGTGGGTCGTACAGGTGGTGTGTGTTGTGTGTGGTCGTACAGGTGGTGTGGTGGTCGTGCTGGGGTGGTGTGGTGGTCGTACAGGTGGTGTGGTGGTCATTTGGTGGTCAGGTGGTGGTGGTCGTACAGGTGGTGTTGGTCGTACAGGTGGTGTGTTGGTCGTACAGGTGGTGTGTTGGTCGTACAGGTGGTGGTGGTCATTGGTGGTGTGGTGGTCGTACAGGTGGTGTGTTGGTCGTACAGGTGGTGTGTTGGTCGTACAGGTGGTGGTCGTACAGGTGGTGTGTTGGTCGTACAGGTGGTGTGTTGGTCGTAGGTGGTGTGTTGGTCGTACAGGTGGTGGTGGTCGTCAGGTGGTGTGTTGGTCGTACAGGTGGTGTGTTGGTCGTACAGGTGGTGTGTTGGTCGTACAGGTGGTGGTGGTCGTACAGGTGGTGTTTGGTCGTACAGTTGGTGTGTTGATCGTACAGTTGATGTGTTGTGGTCGTAGAGGTGGTGTGGTCGCGGGTGGTGGTGGTCATGGTGGTGTTGTGTGGTGGTGTAGGTGGTGTGGTGGTCGTACAGGTGGTGTGTTGTACAGGTGGTGTGTTGGTCGTACAGGTGGTGTGGTGGTGTAGGTGGTGTGTTGGTCGTAGGTGGTGGTGGTCGTACAGGTGGTGTGTGTGGTCGTACAGGTGGTGTGGTGGTCATACGGTGGTGTGTTGGTCGTACAGGTGGTGTGGTGGTCGTACTGGTGGTGTGGTGGTCGTACAGTGGTGGTGTGGTCATACAGGTGGTGGTGGTCGTACAGGTGGTGTGTTGGTGCACAGGTGGTGTGGTGGTCGTACAGGTGGTGTGGTGGTCTGCGGTGTTGGTCGTACAGATGGTGTGTTGGTAGTACAGGTGGTGGTGGTCGTACAGGTGGTGTGTTGGTCGTACAGGTGGTGTGTTGGTCGTACAGGTGGTGGTGGTCGTACAGGTTGTGTTGATCGTACAGGTGGTGGTGGTCGTACAGGTGGTGGTGGTCGTCACAGTTGGTGGTGGTCATACAGGTGGTGGTGGTCGTACAGGTGGTGTGTTGTCGTACAGGTGGTGTGTGTGGTCGTACAGGTGGTGGTGGTCGTACAGGTGGTGTGTTGTGTGCGTACAGGTGGTGGTGGTCGTACAGGTGGTGGTGGGGTCGTACAGTTGGTGTGGTGGTCGTACAGGTGGTGTGGTGGTCGTACAGGTGGTGTGTTGGTCGTACAGGTGGTGGTGGTCGTACAGGTGGTGTGTTGATCGTACAAGTGGTGTGGTGGTCGTTTAAGGTGTTGGTCGTACAGGTGGTGTGGTGGTCGTACAGGTGGTGTGTGGTCGTACAGGTGGTGTGGTGGTCGTACAGGTGGTGTGTTGGTGTGGGTGGTGTGGTGGTCGTACAGGTGGTGTGGTGGTCGTACAGATGATGGTGTTGGTCGTACAGGTGGTGTGGTGGTCGTACAGGTGGTGGTGTGGTCGTACAGGTGGTGTGGTGGTCGTACAGTTGGTGTGGTGGTGCGTACAGTTGGTGTGGTGGTCGTACAGGTGGTGTGGTGGTCGTACAGGTGGTGTGGTGGTCGTACAGGTGGTGTGGTGGTCGTACAGGTGGTGTGGTGGTCGTACAGAATGTGTTGGTTGTACAGGTGGTGTGGTGGTCGTACAGGTGGTGTATGGTGGTCGTACAGATGATGTGTTGGTCGTACAGGTGGTGTGTTGGTCGTACAGGTGGTGTGGTGGTCGTACAGGTGGTGTGTTGGTCGTACAGGTGGTGTGGTGGTCGTACAGGTGGTGGTGGTCGTACAGGTGGTGTTGGTCGTACAGGTGGTGTGTTGGTCGTACAGGTGGTGTGGTGGTCGTACAGGTGGTGGTGGTCGTACAGTTGGTGTGGTGGTCGTACAGTGGTTGGTGTGGTGGTCGTACAGGTGGTGTGTTGGTCGTACAGGTGGTGTGTTGGTCGTACGGGGTGGTGTGTTGGTCGTACAGGTGGTGTGTTGGTCGTACCAGATGGTATGGTTGTCGTACAGGTGGTGTGTTGGTCGTACAGGTGGTGTGGTGGTCGTACAGGTGGTGTGGTGGTCGTACAGGTGGTGTGGTGGTCGTACAGATGATGTGTTGGTCGTACAGGTGTGGTGGTCGTACAGGTGGTGTGTTGGTCGTACAGGTGGTGTGTTGGTCGTACAGATGGTGTGTTGGTCGTACAGGTGGTGGTGGTCGTACAGGTGGTGTTGGTCGTAGGTGGTGTGGTGGTCGTACAGGTGGTGTGTTGGTCGTACAGGTGGTGTGGTGGTCGTACAGGTGGTGTGGTGGTCGTACAGGTGGTGTGGTGGTCGTACAGGTGGTGTGGTGGTCGTACAGATGATGTGTTGGTCGTGGGTGGTGTGGTGGTCGTACAGGTGTGTTGGTCGTCTGGGTGGTTACAGGTGGTGTGTTGGGTGGTGTGGTGGTCGTACAGGTGGTGTGGTGGTCGTACAGGTGGTGTTGGTCGTACAGGTGGTGTGTTGGTCGTAGGTGGTGGTGGTCGTACAGTTGGTGTGGTGGTCGTACAGGTGGTGTGTTGGTCGTACGGGTGGTGGTCCTGGTGTGGTGTCTTGCAGGTGTGGTCGTAGGTGGTGTTTGGTCGTACAGGTGGTGGTGGTCGTACAGTTGGTGTGGTGGTCGTACAGGTGGTGTGGTATTGGTCGTACAGGTGGTGTGGTTGTTGATCGTTGAGGTCGTTACGGGTGGTGTGTTGGTCGGGTGGTGTGGTTGTCGTACAGGTGGTGTGTTGGTCGTACAGGTGGTGGTCGTGGTGGTATATTTGGTCGTACAGGTGGTGTGGTGGTCGTACAGGTGGTGTGGTGGTCGTACTGGGTGGTGTGTTGATCGTAGGTGGTGTGTTACAGGTGGTGTGGTGGTCGTACAGGTGGTGTGGTGGTCGTGGGTGGTGTGGTGGTCGTACAGGTGGTGTGGTTGGTCATACAGGTGGTGTGGTGGTCGTACAGGTGGTGTGTTGGTCGTACAGGTGGTGGTGGTCGTACAGGTGGTGTTGGTCGTACAGGTGGTGTGTTGGTCGTACAGGTGGTGTGGTGGTCGTCAGGTGGTGTGGTGGTCGTACAGGTGGTGTGGTGGTCGTACAGATGATGTGTTGGTGTTACAGGTGGTGGTGGTTGTACAGTTGGTGTGGTGGTCGTACAAGTGGTGTGGTGGTCGTACAGATGATGTGTTGGTCGTACAGGTGGTGTGGTGGTCGTACAGGTGGTGTGGTGGTCGTACAGGTGGTGTGTTGGTCGTACAGGTGGTGTGGTGGTCGTACAGGTGGTGTGTTGGTCGTACAGGTGGTGTTTGGTCGTACAGGTGGTGGTCGTACAGTTGGTGTGGTGGTCGTACAGGTGGTGTGGTGGTCGTACAGATGATGTGTTGGTCGTACAGGTGGTGGTGGTCGTACAGGTGGTGTGTTGATCGTACAGGTGGTGTGGTGGTCGTACAGGTGGTGGTGGTGGTCGTACAGATGATGTGTTGGTCGTACAGGCGGAGTTTTGGTCGTACAGGTGGTAGTAGGTCGTACAAAGGTAGTATGGTGGTCGTACAGGTGGTGTGTGGGTTGTACTTGTGGTGGTCACCCAAGCCTTTGGGTTTGACCGCCTACTGAGCAAGTCTCCCTGTATGTAGCTCTGGGGTTTTCTGCATGGTAAGTGGCTTTTGCAGTCACCGACATTAGCAGAGGTAGCCTGCTGTTGTATAATGAGGACAATTTCCTCCTTGGTAATGTATGTGGGGCATTTTTCCAAGTCAATTCCATCACAGTTGAATACCTGCTGGCAAAGCCTCCTCTATAATATTCATCATGGTGTTCCTTAGCTGCTTCCCTTATCTGCACTTCATGTCACATATCCTTTACTATGTAATTTATTTCTCCTTCTGAAACCAGTAAACCACCCCTTGGCACTAAACACTGGCACATCATTATCACTTGCACTGGGAGTCTTGGCTTGGTCCTCAAACAATTGTCTGGCCTTCTCACAAATTTTTCACTAATGCTATCACCTGCCATTTCTTCTCCTTTATCCACACTAGTAAATTTCCATCTCCTCAATCACATTACACCTTGCTTTGCTGTCTAAATTCCCTTAGCCACGTGCAGTTTTCAACTCCTCTTTATTCTTTAAAATCGTACATATAGTCGATTTAGCCATCCCATACATCCCTAAGTTTCATGATGCTCGTTCCATCCTCACGTTTCTTTATGATTTCTTTCTTAGTTTAAGAGTTATGAGCTTTCTCACTCGCTTTGGATGATTCATTATTACAATTGTACACTTGTATAACAAAATATTTATACAAATAACTCTATTTCCACATCAAGACGAAATTTCATATAACAGTGGTGCACTGGCTACAATGAGACAAAGATGGTGCTATGCTCTTGTTGTGGGTCGCGTGCAATATTCATGCAGGCAAATAGTCCTGTTCATCCGTTCGTTGTAGGAGTTGAGTTCGTTACAGCATTCTCAATTATATAGGTAAAACCGTTCGTTATAGGAATATTCGTAGTAGGATCCATTCGTTATAGCATACCCCACTGTACTAACAAACCAGCATCATCTTAACCTACGAATGGAACCTGGACCAATAACCACCAGTGACCATCTCCCTATGGAGCCACTCTCTCCTCGTCGCCAATACAGATCCCGGCCAGGATGAGATACAGCTACAGCCGGTCCAACTGGGAGGAATTCCAAAAGGAGTTAAACAACCACCAAATAACCAACTAAACAACAAACACACTTCCCAAATAGACAACACACTGAGAATATGATACGGAAACGTGAGCCAACAATGGAACACATACCCACGACCACTCGCATTACAATACTCACATCAATCAGAATCCTACAGACACAATTCAGTAATTTATTAAAATTAATCATAAACAAGGATGGACGCCAGAATACGAAGACAATATTAGACCATACACGAACATACGTGAATAGCTGGGAGAAATAATAAGAACACAAGCAATTTACCAGAGAAAAATTCTGGCAGAAAATTAAACACCTAATGGGATCTCCAGCAACGAATCAAACTACATTCTAAACAACAACAAATCAAATTAACTGAACAAAGAACAAGAACCTGAATTCAGAATATTGGAGCAAAATATTTCAAATAAGCCAGATTAAAATTATGAAATATGATGACCTACATAACTATGGCTCGTAGTAAATGGAAGTAAAGGCCTTAACCACAGTGTGTTCTTTATCTAAGTGCTGTCCAGTGAGGTAAACCCTCCAGTTAATAAGACATAAGGCACTGCCCAACCACAGTGTGTTCTTTACTCTCAAGTGCTGTCAGTGAGAGTAAACCCTCAAGTTAATAAGGCGCCACAGTTGTTCTTTACTCTGTGTGTCAGTGGTGAAACCCTCCAAGTTAATAAGACATAAGGCACTGCCCAACCACAGTGTGTTCTTTCTCTAGTGCTGTCCAGTGAGTAAAACCCTCAAGTTAATAAGACATAAGGCTGCCCAACCACAGTGTGTTCTTTACTCTCAAGTGCTGTCCAGTGAGAGTAGAAACCCTCGTTTTGGTGTTTTTTTGTGTGTGCAATTAATAAGACATAAAGCAACCACAGTGTGTTCTCAAGTGCTGTCCAGTGAGAGTAGAAACCCTCAAGTTAATAGACATAAGGCACCTCAACCACAGTGTGTTCTACTCTCAAGTGCTGTCCAGTGAGAGTAAGAACTCAAGTTAATAAGACTAAAGCGCTGCAACCACAGTGTGTTCTTCTCTCAAGTGCTGTCAGTAGTAAACCCTCCAAGTTAATAAGACATAAGACTGTTAACCACATGTGTTCTTTCTCTCAAGTGCTGTCCAGGAGTAAACCCTCCAGATTAGACATAAGGCGCTGCCCAACCACAGTGTGTTCTTTGCTCTCAAGTGCTGTCCAGTGAGGTAAAACCCTCCAGTTAATAAGACATAGGCACTGCTAACCACAGTGTGTTCTTTACTCTCAAGTGCTGTCCAGTGAGGTGAGAAACCCTCAAGTTAATAAGACATAAGCGCTGCCCAACCAGGCTGTGTTCTTTGCTCTCAAGTGCTGTCCAGTGAGAGTAAAACCTCAAGTTAATAAGACATAAGGCACTGCCCAAGTGTGTTCTTTACTCTCAAGTGCTGTCCAGTGAGAGTAAAAACCTCAAGTTAATAAGACATAAGGCACTGCCTAACACAGTGTGTTCTTTTCTCAAGTGCTGTCAGTGAGGTAAGAAACCTCAAGTTAATAAGACATAAGGCACTGCCCACAGTGTCTTTGCTCTCAAATTGCTGTCCAGTGAGTAAACCCTCAGTTAATAAGACATAAGCACTGCCCAACACAGTGTGTTCTTTACTCTCAAGTGCTGTCCAGTGATAAACCTCCAAGTTAATAAGACATAAGGCACTGCCCTGTGTTCTTCTCTCAAGTGCTGTCAGTGAGAGTAGCCCTCAAGTTAATAAGACATAGGCACTGCCCAACCACAGTGTGTTCTTTACTCTCAAGTGCTGTCCGGTGAGAGTAAAAACCCTCAAGTTAATAAGGCCTTAAGGCGCTGCCCAACCACAGTGTGTTCTTTACTCTCAAGTGCTGTCAGTGAGGAAGAAACCCTCAGATTAATAAAGGCTGCCCAACCACAGTGTGTTCTTTACTCTCAAGTGCTGTCCAGTGAGGTAAGAAACCCTCAAGTTAATAAGACATGGCGCTGCTTAGCACAGTGTGTTCTTTGCTCTCAAGTGCTGTCCAGTGAGGTAAAGCCTCAGTTAATAAGACATAAGGCACTGCCTAACAGTGTGTTCTTTACTCTCAAATGCTGTCAGTGAGTAAAACCTCAAGTTATAAGACATAAGGCGCTGCCCAACCACAGTGTGTTCTTCTCTCAAGTGCTGTCCAGTGAGAGTAAAACCCTCAAGTTAATAGACATAAGCTGCCAACCACAGTGTGTTCTTTACTCTCAGTGCTGTCCAGTGAGGTAAACCTCAAGTTATAAGACATAAGCTGCCCAACAGTGTGTTCTTTACTCTGATGCTGTCCAGTGAGAGTAAAACCTCAAAGTTAATAAGACATAGAAACCCTCAAGTTAATAAGGCACTGCCCAACCACAGTGTGTTCTTCTACTCTCAAGTTGCTGTCCAGTGAGGTAAACTCAAGTTAATAAGACATAAGGCACTGCCCAACAGTGTGTTCTTTACTCGTCTGTCAGTGAGAGTAAAACCCTCCAAGTTAATAAGACATAAGGCCTGCCCAACCACAGTGTGTTCTTTACTCTCAAGTGCTGTCCAGTGAGAACCCTCAATTAATAAGACATAAGGCTGCCCAACAGTGTGTTCTTTACTCTCAAATTGCTGTCCAGTGAGTAAAACCCTCAAGTTAATAAGACATAAGGCACTGCCCAACCACAGTGTGTTCTTTACTCTCAAGTGCTGTCCAGTGAGAGTAAAACCCTCAAGTTAATAAGACATAAGGCACTGTAACCACAGTGTGTTCTTTCTCTCAAGTGCTGTCCAGTGAGAGTGAAACCCTCCAATTAATAAGACATAAGGCGCTGCCCAACCACAGTGTGTTCTTTACTCTCTCCAGTGAGGTACGGTGAGGTAAAACCCTCAAGTTAATAAGACATAAGGCGCTGCCCAACCACAGTGTGTTCTTTACTCTCAGTGCTGTCCAGTGAGTAAGAAACCCTCAAGTTAATATATAAGACATAAGCAGCTGCCCAACCACAGTGTGTTCTTTGCTCTCAAGTGCTGTCCAGTGAGAGTAAAAACCTCCAAGTTAATAAGACATAAGGCACTGCCCAACCACAGTGTGTTCTTTACTCTCAAGTGCTGTCCAGTGAGAGAGGAAACCCTCCAGTTAATAAGACGCGCACTGCCTACAGTGTGTTCTTTACTCTCAAGTGCTGTCCAGTGAGAGTAAACCCTCCAAGTTAATAAGACATAGCACTGCCCAACCACAGTGTGTTCTTTCTCTCAAGTGCTGTCCAGTGAGATGAAAACCCTCCAAGTTAATAAGACATAAGGCACTGCCTAACACAGTGTGTTCTTTACTCTCAAGTGCTGTCCAGTGAGAGTAAAACCCTCCAAGTTAATAAGACATAAGGCACTGCCCAACCACAGTGTGTTCTTTACTCTCAAGTGCTGTCCAGTGAGAGTAAAACCTCCAAGTTAATAATAAGACACTGCCCAACCACAGTGTGTTCTTTACTCTCAAAGTGCTGTCCAGTGAGGTAAAACCCTCAAGTTAATAAGACATAAGGCACTGCCCAACCACAGTGTGTTCTTTGCTCTCAAGTGTCAGTGAGAGTGAAACCTCTCAAGTTAATAAGACATGGCTGCCCAACCACAGTGTGTTCTTTACTCTCAAGTGCTGTCCAGTGGTAAAACCCTCAGTTAATAGACATAAGGCACTGCCCAACCACAGTGTGTTCTTTACTCTCAAGTGCTGTCCAGTGAGTAAACCCTCCAAGTTAATAAGACATAGGCACTGTAACCACAGTGTGTTCTTACCTTCAAGTGCTGTCCAGTGAGTAAGAAACCCTCCAGTTAATAAGACATAAGGCACTGCCCAACCACAGTGTGTTCTTACTCAAGTGCTGTCCAGTGAGAGTAAGAAACCCTCCAAGTTAATAAGACATAAGGCGCCTAACCACAGTGTGTTCTTTACTCTCAAGTGCTGTCCAGTGAGAGTAAGAAACCCAAGTTAATAAGACATAATGCTGCCCAACCACAGTGTTCTTACTCTCAAGTGCTGTCCAGTGAGAGTAAGAAACCCTCCAAGTTAATAAGACATAAGGCGCTGCCCAACCACAGTGTGTTTTGCTCAAGTGCTGTCCAGTGAGAGTAAGAAACCCTCCAAGTTAATAAGACATAAGGCACTGCCCAACCACAGTGTGTTCTTTACTCTCAAGTGCTGTCCAGTGAGAGTAAGAAACCCTCCAAGTTAATAAGACATAAGGCACTGCCCAACCACAGTGTGTTCTTTACTCTCAAGTGCTGTCCAGTGAGAGTAAGAAACCCTCCAAGTTAATAAGACATAAGGCACTGCCCAACCACAGTGTGTTCTTTACTCTCAAGTGCTGTCCAGTGAGAGTAAGAAACCCTCCAAGTTAATAAGACATAAGGCGCTGCCCAACCACAGTGTGTCTTTTGCTCAAGTGCTGTCCAGTGAGAGTAAGAAACCCTCCAAGTTAATAAGACATAAGGCACTGCCCAACCACAGTGTGTTCTTTACCTCAAGCGCGCTGTCCAGTGAGAGTAAGAAACCCTCCGTTAAAGACATAAGGCGCTGCCCAACCACAGTGTGTTCTTTTCTCTCAAGTGCTGTCCAGTGAGAGAAGAAACCTCCAAGTTAATAAGACATAAGGCACTGCCCAACCACAGTGTGTTCTTTACTCTCAAGTGCTGTCCAGTGAGAGTAAGAAACCTCCAGTTAATAAGACATAAGGCGCTGCCCAACCACAGTGTGTTCTTTGCTCTCATGCTGTCCAGTGAGAGTAAGAAACCCTCCGTTAATAAGACATAAGGCACTGCCCAACCACAGTGTGTTCTTACTCTCAAGTGCTGTCCAGTGAGAGTAAGAAACCTCCAAGTTAATAAGACATAAGGCACTGCCCAACCACAGTGTGTTTCTTTACTCTCAAGTGCTGTCCAGTGAGAGTAAGAAACCTCCAAGTTAATAAGACATAAGGCACTGCCCAACCACAGTGTGTTCTTTACTCAAGTGCTGTCCAGTGAGAGTAAGAAACCTCCAAGTTAATAAGACATAAGGCACTGCCCAACCACAGTGTGTTTCTTTACTCTCAAGTGCTGTCCAGTGAGAGTAAGAAACCCTCCAAGTTAATAAGACATAAGGCACTGCCCAACCACAGTGTGTTCTTTACTCTCAAGTGCTGTCCAGTGAGAGTAAGAACCCTCCAGTTAATAAGACATAAGGCACTGCCTCAACCACAGTGTGTTTCTTGCTCTCAAGTGCTGTCCAGTGAGAGTAAGAAACCCTCCAGGTTAATAAGACATAAGGCGCTGCCCAACCACAGTGTGTTGTTTTACTCTCAAGTGCTGTCCAGTGAGAGTAAGAAACCTCCAAGTTAATAAGACATAAGGCGCTGCTCAACCACAGTGTGTTCTTACTCTGTGCTGTCCAGTGAGAGTAAAGAACCTCCAAGTTAATAAGACATAGGCGCTGCCCACAGTGTGTTTTGCTCTCAAGTGCTGTCCAGTGAGAGTAAGAAACCCTCCAAGTTAATAAGACATAAGGCACTGCTCACAGTGTGTTCTTTACTCTCATGCTGTCCAGTGAGAGTAAGAAACCCTCCAAGTTAATAAGACATAAGGCTGCCCAACCACAGTGTGTTCTTTACTCTCGCTGTCCAGTGAGAGTAAGAAACCCTCCAAGTTAATAAGACATAAGGCACTGCCCAACCACAGTGTGTTCTTTACTCAAGTGCTGTCCAGTGAGAGTAAGAAACCCTCCAGTTAATAAGACATAAGGCACTGCCCAACCACAGTGTGTTCTTTACTTCAGTGCTGTCCAGTGAGAGTAAGAAACCTCCAAGTTAATAAGACATAAGGCACTGCTCACCACAGTGTGTTCTTATTCTCAAGTGCTGTCCAGTGAGAGTAAGAAACCCTCCAAGTTAATAAGACATAAGGCGCTGCCCAACCACAGTGTGTTCTTTACTCTCGTGCTGTCCAGTGAGAGTAAGAAACCTCCGAGTTAATAAGACATAAGGCACTGCTCAACCACAGTGTGTTCTTTTACTCAAGTGCTGTCCAGTGAGAGTAAGAAACCTCCAAGTTAATGACATAAGGCACTGCCCAACCACAGTGTGTTCTTTACCTCAAGTGCTGTCCAGTGAGAGTAAGAAACCCTCCAAGTTAATAAGACATAAGGCACTGCCCAACCACAGTGTGTTCTTTTACTCCGTGCTGTCCAGTGAGAGTAAGAAACCCCAAGTTAATAAGACATAAGGCACTGCTCAACCACAGTGTGTGTTCTTTGCTCTCAAGTGCTGTCCAGTGAGAGTAAGAAACCCTCCAAGTTAATAAGACATAAGGCACTGCTCAACCACAGTGTGTTCTTTGCTCTCAAGTGCTGTCCAGTGAGAGTAAGAACCAAGTTAATAAGACATAAGGCACTGCCCAACCACAGTGTGTTCTTGCTCTCAAGTGCTGTCCAGTGAGAGTAAGAAACCTCCCAAGTTAATAAGACATAAGGCACTGCCCAACCACAGTGTGTTCTTTACTCTCAAGTGCTGTCCATGAGGTAGAAACCCTCCAAGTTAATAAGACATAAGGCACTGCCCAACCACAGTGTGTTCTTTGCTCTCAAGTGCTGTCCAGTGAGAGTAAGAAACCCTCAAGTTAATAAGACATAAGGCACTGCCCAACCACAGTGTGTTCTTGCTCTCAAGTGCTGTCCAGTGAGAGTAAAACCCTCCAAGTTAATAAGACATAAGGCACTGCCCAACCACAGTGTGTTCTTTACTCTCAAGTGCTGTCCATTGAGTAGAAACCCTCCAAGTTAATAACACATAAGGCACTGCCCAACCACAGTGTGTTCTTTGCTCTCAAGTGCTGTCCAGTGAGAGTAAGAAACCCTCCAAGTTAATAAGACAGTTGCACACGAAACATGACCAGTACATGGATAAGCCAAGAGTATTTTTTGGCGTAAGGCAAAAGAACTGCGTGGTACACAAGTCGGGATGAAGGCCACTACCACTGTGGATAAAAAGTTTGTTAAAATTTCATACATTGTGGCTCAGAAAATTTGTCAACAGAAGATGCCTCACACAATCAGGGAAACATTGATTATGCCCTAACAATTGAGATTATCGGGGTAAAGCAAGGGGAGGAGAAAGCCAAAGCATTGGCAAAAATACTAGTGTCGAATGACACTGTAAAACATCGCATCTCATCTATGTCTGAGGACAGATAGATACAGTGTACTGCACGTCTCCAAGGCAATGACTTTGCCATCCAGCTCGATGAGTCAACAGATGTGTCCAAAATGTGACATCAACTGGCGTCTGTGTGCTATGAGTGGGAGAAGGAGATAGAGAACATTGTGACATCAACTGGCGTCTGTGTGCTATGAGTGGGAGAAGGAGATAGGAGAGAACATTGTGACATCAACTGGCGTCTGTGTGCTATGAGTGGGAGAAGGAGATAAGAAGACATTGTGACATCAACTGGCGTCTGTGTGCTATGAGTGGGAGAAGGGAGGAGATAAGAGACATTGTGACATCAACTGGCGTCTGTGCTATGAGTGGGAGAGAAAGAGATAAGAGAAGACATTGTGACATCAACTGGCGTCTGTGTGCTATGGAGTGGGAGAAGAGGAGATAAGAGACATTGTGACATCAACTGGCGTCTGTGTGCTATGAGTAGGGAGAAAGGGAGATAAGAGAAGACTTTGTGACATCAACTGGCGTCTGTGTGCTATGAGTGGGAGAAGGAGGAGATAAAAAAGAAGACTTTTGTGACATCAACTGGCATCTGTGTGCTATAGTAGGAGAAGGAGATAAGAGACATTGTGACATCAACTGGCGTCTGTGTGCTATATGAAGTGGGAGAAGGAGGCAAGAACATTGTGACATCAACTGGCGTGTATTATTGCTATGAGTGGGAGAAGGAGATAAGAGACATTGTGACATCAACTGGCGTCTGTATTGCTATGAGTGGGAGAAGGAGATAGGAGAAGACATTGTAATCAACTGGCGTCTGTGTGCTATGAGTGGGAGAAGGAGATAAGAAGACATTGTGACATCAACTGGCGTCTGTGTGCTATATGAGGAGTGGGAGAAAGGGAGATAAGAAGACTTTGTGACATCAACTGGCGTCTGTGTGCTATGAGTAGGAGAAAGAGGAGATAAAGAAGACTTTGTGACATCAACTGGCGTCTGTGTGCTATGAGTGGGAAAGAGATAGAAGACTTTGTGACATCAACTGGCATCTGTGTGCTATGAGTAGGAGAAGGGAGATAAGAAGACATTGTGACATCAACTTTAAGCATCTGTATTGCTATAGTAGGAGAAGGAGATAGAAGACATTTTAGTGACATCAACTGGCGTCTGTGTGTGCTATGAGTGGGGGAGAAGGAGATAAGAAGACATTGTGACATCAACTGGCGTCTGTGTGCTATGAGTGGGAGAAGGAGATAAGAAGACATTGTGACATCAACTGGCGTCTGTGTGCTATGAGTGGGAGAAGGAAATAGAAGACATTGTGACATCAACTGGCGTCTGTATTGTGCTATGAGTAGGAGAAGGAGATAAGAAGACATTGTGACATCAACTGGCATCTGTATTGCTATGAGTGGGAGAAGGAGATAAGAAGACATTGTGACATCAACTGGCATCTGTGTGTGCTATGAGTGGGAGAAGGAGATAAGAGACTTTGTGACATCAACTGGCATCTGTATTGCTATGAGTGGGAGAAGGAGATAAGAGACATTGTGACATCAACTGGCGTCTGTGTGCTATGAGTGGGAGAAGAGGAGATAAGAAGACATTGTGACATCAACTGGCGTCTGTGTGCTATGAGTGGGAGAAGGAGATAAGAAGACATTGTGACATCAACTGGCGTCTGTGTGCTATGAGTGGGAGAAAGGAGATAAGAAGACATTGTGACATCAACTGGCGTCTGTGTGTGCTATGAGTGGGAGAAGGAGATAAAGAAGACATTGTGACATCAACTGGCGTCTGTGTGCTATGAGTGGGAGAAAGGAATAAGAGACATTGTGACATCAACTGGCGTCTGTATTGCTATGAGTGGGAGGAGATAAGAGACATTGTGACATCAACTGGCGTCTGTGTGCTATAGTGGGAGAAAGAGGAGGTAAGACATTGTGACATCAACTGGCGTCTGTATTGCTATGAGTGGGAGAAAGGAGATAGGAGAAGACATTGTGACATCAACTGGCGTCTGTGTGCTATGAGTGGGAGAAGGAGATAAGAAGACATTGTGACATCAACTGGCGTCTGTGTGCTATGAGTGGGAGAAAGGAGATAAGAGACATTGGCGAGCATCAACTGGCGTCTGTGTGCTATGAGTGGGAGAAGGAGATAGAAGACTTTGTGACATCAACACAGCATCTGTGTGCTATATGAGTGGGAGAAGGAGGAAATAAGAGAAGACATTGTGACATCAACTGGCGTCTGTGTGCTATGAGTGGGAGAAGGAGATAAGAAGACATTGTGACATCAACTGGCGTCTGTGTGCTATGAGTGGGAGAAAGGAGATAAGAGAAGACATTGTGACATCAACTGGCGTCTGTGTGCTATGGAAGTGGGAGAAGGAGATAAGAAGACATTGTGACATCAACTGGCGTCTGTGCTATGAGTGGGAGAAGGAGATAGAAGACTTTGTGACATCAACTGGCATCTGTGTGCTATATGAGTGGGAGAAGGAGATAAAGAAGACATTGTGACATCAACTGGCGTCTGTATTGCTATGAGTGGGAGAAGGAGATAAGAAGACATTGTGACATCAACTGGCGTCTGTGTGCTATGAGTGGGAGAAAGGAGATAAGAAGACATTTGTGACATCAACTGGCGTCTGTGTGCTATATGATGGGAGAGAAGGAGATAAGAGAAGACATTGTGACATCAACTGGCGTCTGTGTGCTGTGAGTGGGAGAAGGAGATAAGAGACAATGTGACATCAACTGGCGTCTCTGTGTGCTATGAGTGGGAGGAAGGAGATAGGAGAGCATTGTGACATCCAACTGGCGTCTGTGTGCTATGAGTGGGAGGAGATAGAAGACATTGTGACATCAACTGGCGTCTGTGTGCTGTAGTGGAGAAGGAGATAAGAAGACATTGTGACATCAACTGGCGTCTGTGCTATGAGTGGGAGAAGGAGATAAGAGACATTGTGACATCAACTGGCGTCCTGTGTGCTATGAGTGGAGAAGGAGATAAGAGAAACATTGTGACATCAACTTAGCGTCTGTGTGCTATGAGTGGGAGAAGGAGATAGAAGACATTGTGACATCAACTGGCGTCTGTGTGCTATATGAAGTGGGAGAAGGAGATAAGAAGACATTGTGACATCAGCTGGCGTCTGTGTGTGCTATGAGTGGGAGAAGGAGATAGAGAAGACATTGTGACATCAACTGGCGTCTGTGTGCTATGAGTGGGAGAAGGAGATAGAAGACATTGTGACATCAACTGGCGTCTGTGTGCTATGAGTGGGAGAAGGAGATAAGAAGACATTGTGACATCAACTGGCGTCTGTGTGCTATGAGTGGGAGAAAGGAGGAGATAAGAAGACATTGTGTGACATCAACTGGCGTCTGTGTGCTATAGTGGGAGAAGGAGATAAGAAGACATTGTGACATCAACTGGCGTCTGTGTGCTATGAGTGGGAGAAAGGAGATAAGAGAAGACATTGTGACATCAACTGGCGTCTGTGTGCTATGAGTGGGAGAAGGAGATAGAGACATTGTGACATCAACTGGCGTCTGTGTGCTATAGGTGGGAGAAGAGGAGATAAGAGACATTGTGACATCAACTGGCGTCTGTGTGCTATGAGTGGGAGAAAGGGAGATAAGAAGACATTAGCTGACATCAACTGGCGTCTGTGTATTGCTTGCTATATGAGTGGGAGAAGGAGATAAGAAGACATTGTGACATCAACTGGCGTCTGTGATGCTATGAGTGGGAGAAGGAGATAAGAAGACATTGTGACATCAACTGGCGTCTGTGTGCTATGAGTGGGAGAAGGAGATAGGAGAAGGCATTGTGACATCAACTGGCGTCTGTGTGCTTTATGAGTGGGAGAAGGAGATAAGAGACATTGTGACATCAACTGGCGTCTGTGTGCTATAAGTGGGAGAAAGGAGATAAGAAGACATTGTGACATCAACTGGCGTCTGTGTGCTATGAGTGGGAGAAGGAGATAAGAGACATTGTGACATCAACTGGCATCTGTGTGTGCTATGAGTGGGAGAAGGAGATAGGAAGACATTGTGACATCAACTGGCGTCTGTGTGCTATGAGTGGGAGAAAGGAGATAAGAGAAGACATTGTGACATCAACTGGCGTCTGTGTGCTATGAGTGGGGAGAAAGGAGATAAGAGAAGACATTGTGACATCAACTGGCGTCTGTGTGCTATAGTGGGAGAAGGAGATAAGAGAAGACATTGTGACATCAACTGGCGTCTGTGTGCTATGAGTGAAGAGAAGGAATGAGAGAAGACATTGTGACATCAACTGGCGTCTGTATTATATATGAGTGGGAGAAAGGAGATAGGAGACATTGTGACATCAACGCTAAGAAGTCTGTGTGCTATGAGTGGGAGAGAAGGAGATGAAGACATTGTGACATCAACTGGCGTCTGTGCTATGAGTGGGAGAAGGAGATAGAAGACATTGTGACATCAACTGGCGTCTGTGTGCTATAGTGGGAGAAGGAGATAGGAGAAGACATTGTGACATCAACTGGCGTCTGTGTGCTATGAGTGGGAGAAGGAGATAGAAGACATTGTGACATCCAACTGGCGTCTGTGTGCTATGAGTGGGAGAAAAGGAGATAGGAGAGCATTGTGACATCAACTGGCGTCTGTGTGCTATGAGGTGGGAGAAAGGAGATAAGAAGACATTGTGACATCAACACAGCGTCTGTGTGTATAGTGGGAGAAAGGAAGTAGAGACATTGTGACATCAACTGGCGTCTGTGTGCTATGAGTGGGGAGAAGGAGATAGGAGAAGGCATTGTGACATCAGCAGCGTCTGTGTGCTATGAGTGGGAGAAGGAGATAAGAAGACATTGTGACATCAACTGGCGTCTGTGTGCTATGAGAGTGGGAGAAAGGAGATAAGAAGACATTGTGACATCAACTGGCGTCTGTGTGCTATGAGTGGGAGAAGAGATAAGAAGACATTATGACATCAACTGGGCGTCTGTGTGCTATATAGTGGGAGAAGGAGATAAGAGACATTTGACATCCAGCACTGGCGTCTGTGTGCTATGAGGTGGGAGAAGGAGATAAGAAGACTTTGTGACATCAACTGGCATCTGTGTGCTTATGAGTGGGAGAAGGAGATAAGAAGACATTGTGACATCAACTGGCGTCTGTGTGCTATGAGTGGGAGAAGGAGATAAGAAGACATTGTATCAGCAGCGTCTGTGTGCTATGAGTAGGAGAAAGGAGATAGGAAGACATTGTGACATCAACTGGCGTCATGTGCTATGAGTGGGAGAAGGAGATAAGAGAAGACATTGTGACATCAACTGGCGTCTGTGTGCTATGAGTGGGAGAAGGAGATAAGAAGACATTGTGACATAAGCTGGCATCTGTGTGCTATGAGTGGGAGAAGAGATAAGAAGACATTGTAGTGACATCTTTGGCGTCTGTGTGCTATGAGTGGGAGAAGGAGATAAGAGAAGACATTGTGACATCAACTGGCGTCTGTGTGCTATGAGTGGGAGAAGGAGATAAGAGACATTGTGACATCAACTGGCGTCTGTGTGCTATGAGTGGGAGAAGGAGATAGAAGACATTGTGACATCAACTGGCGTCTGTGTGTGCTATGAGTGGGAGAAGGAGATAAGAAGACATTGTGACATCCAGCTGGCGTCTGTGTGTGTGCTATGAGTGGGAGAAGGAGATAAAGAAGACTTTGTGACATCCTTTATCTGTGTGCTATGAGTGGGAGAAGGAGATAGGAGAAGACATTGTGACATGTTGTCTGTGCTATGAGTGGGAGAAAGGAGATGGGAGAAGACATTGTGACATCAACTGGCGTCTGTGTGCTTTATGAAGTGGGAGAAGGAGATAAGAAGACATTGTGACATCAACTGGCGTCTGTGTGTGCTATGAGTGGGAGAAAAGGAGATAAGAGACTTTGTGACATCAACTGGCATCTGTGTGCTATGAGTGGGAGAAGGAGGCCAGAGAAGACATTGTGACATCAACTGGCATTTTGTCTGTATTGCTATGAGAGTGGGAGAAAAGGAGATAAGAAGACATTGTGACATCAACTGGCGTCTGTGTGCTATAGTGGGAAGAGAAAGGAGATAAGAAGGCATTTGTGACATCAACTGGCGTGTGTGCTATGAGTGGGAGAAAGAGGAGATAAAGAGAACACATTGTGACATCCAACTGGCGTCTGTAGCGTGCTATGAGTGGGAGGAAAGGAGATAGAGACATTGTGACATCAACTGGCGTCTGTATTGCTATGAGTGGGAGAAGGAGATAAGAGAAGACATTGTGACATCAACTGGCGTCTGGTATTGCTATGAAATTGGGAGAAAGGAGATAGGAGAAGACATTGTGACATCAACTGGCGTCTGTGTGCATGAGTGGGAGAAGGAGATAAGAGACTTTGTGACATCAACCCCAGCATCTGTGTGCTATGAGTGGGAGAAGGAGATAGAGACATTGTGACATCCCAACTGGCGTCTGCCAGTATTGCATGAAGTGGGAGAAAGGAGGAGATAAGAGAAGACATTGTGACATCAACTGGCGTCTGTGTGCTATGAGTGGGAGAAGGAGATAGAAGACATTGTGACATCAGCTGGCGTCTGTGTGCTATGAGTGGGAGAAAGGAGATAAGAAGACTTGTGACATCAACTGGCGTCTACTATTGATATATGAGTGAGAAGAAGGAGATAAGAAGACATTGTGACATCAACTGGCGTCTGTGTGCTATGAGTGGGAGAAAGGAGATAAGAAGACATTGTGACATCAACTGGCGTCTGTGTGCTATGAGTGGGAAAAGGAGATAAGAGACATTGTGATGACATCAGCTGGCGTCTGTGTGCTATGAGTGGGAGAGAAAGGAGATAAGAGACTTTGTGACATCAACTGTAGCATCTGTGTGCTATGAGTGGGAGAAGGGAGGAGATAAGAAGAAGACATTGTGACATCAACTGGCGTCTGTGTGTGCTATGAGTGGGAGAAGGACAAGAAGACATTGTGACATCAACTGGCGTCTGTATTGCTATGAGTGGGAGAAGGAGATAAGAGAGAGAACTGTTCCTTGACATCAACTGGCGTCTGTGTGTGCTATGAGTGGGAGAAGGAGATAAGAAGACATTGTGACATCAACTTTGGCGTCTGTGTGCTATGAGTGGGAGAAGAGGAGATAAGAAGGCATTGTGACATCAACTGTCTGTGTGCTATAGTGGAGAAGGAGATAAGAGAACATGGCGACATCAACTGGCGTCTGTGTGCTATGAGTGGGAGAAAGAGAATGAGGAGAAGACATTGTATCAACTGGCGTCTGTGTGCTATATGAGTGGGAGAAAGGAGATAAGAAGACTTTGTGACATCAACTGGCATCTGTGTGTGCTATGAGTGGGAGAAGGAGATAAGAGAAGACATTGTGACATCAACTGAAGCGTCTGTGTATTGCTATGAGTGGGAGAAAGGAGATAAGAAGAAGACATTGTGACATCAACTGGCGTCTGTGTGCTATGAGTGGGAGAAGGAGATAGAAGACATTGTGACATCAACTGGCGTCTGTGTGCTATGAGTGGGAGAAGGAGATAAAGAAGGCATTGTGACATCAACTGGCGTCTGTGTGCTATAATTGAGAAGAAGGAATAAGAAGACATTGTGACATCAACTGGCGTCTGTGTGCTATGAGTGGGAGAAGGAGATAGGAGAAGACATTGTGACATCAACTGGCGTCTCTGTATTGCTATGAGTGGGAGAAGGAGATAAGAGCATTGTGACATCAACTGGCGTCTGTGTGCTATGAGTGGGAGAAAGGAGATAAGAGAGCATTGTGACATCAACTGGCGTCTGTGTGCTATGAGTGGGAGAAGGAGATAGGAGACATTGTGACATCAACTGGCGTCTGTGTGTGCTATGAGTGGGAGAAGGAGATAAGAAGACATTGTGACATCAACTGGCGTCTGTGTGCTATGAGTGGGAGAAGGAGATAGGAGAAGACATTGTGACGCCAACTGGCGTCTGTGTGCTATAGTGGGAGAAGGAGATAAGAAGGCACATTGTGACATCAACTGGCGTCACATGTGCTATGAGAGTGGGAGAAGGAGATGAGAGAAGACATTGTGACACATCAACTGGCGTCTGTGTGCTATGAGTGGGAGAAGGAGAATGGGAGAAGGCATTGTGACATCAACTGGCGTCTGTGTGCTATAAGTGGGAGAAGGAGATAAGAGAAGACATTTGTGACATCAACTGGCGTCTGTGTGCTATGAAGTGGGGAGAAGGAATGAAGACATTGTGACATCAACTGGCGTCTGTATATAGTGGGAGAAGGAGATAAGAAGACATTGTGACATCAACTGGCGTCTGTATTGCTCTGAGTGGGAGAAGGAGATAAGAAGACATTGTGACATCAACTGGCGTCTGTGTGCTATGAGTGGGAGAAGGAGATAAGAGGCACATTGTGACATCAACGGCGTCTGTGTGCTATGAAGTGGGAGAAGGAGATAAGAGAAGACATTGTGACATCAGCAACTGGCGTCTGTGTGCTATAGTGGGAGAAAGGGAATAAGAAGACATTGTGACATCAACTGGCATCTGTGTGTACATAGGTGGGAGAAAGGAGATAAGAAGACATTGTGATATCAGCATCTGTGCTATGAGTGGGAGAAAAGGAGATAAGAAGACATTGTGACATCAACTGGCGTCTGTGTGCTATGAGTGGGAGAAGGAGATAAGAGAAGACATTGTGACATCAACTGGCGTCTGTATTGCTATGAAGTGGGAGAAAGAAAGGAGATAGAAGACATTGTTGTGACATCAACCCAGCGTCTGTGTGCTATGAAAATTGGGAGAAGGAGATAGAAGACATTGTGACATCAACTGGCGTCTGTGTGCTATGAGAGTGGGGAGAAGGAGATAAGAGAAGACATTGTGACATCAACTGGCGTCTGTGTGCTATGAAAGTGGGAGAAGGAGATAAGAAGGCATTGTGACATCAGCTGGCGTCTGTATTGCTATGAGTGGGGAGAAGGAGATAAGAGGAACATTGTGACATCAACTGGCGTCTGTGTGTGCTATGAGTGGGAGAAGGAGATAAGAGACATTGTGACATCAACTGGCGTCTGTGTGCTATGAGTGGGAGAAGGAGATAAGAGACATTGTGACATCAACTGGCGTCTGTGTGCTATATGAGTGGGAGAGAAGGAGATAAGAAGACATTAGCTGACATCAACTGGCGTCTGTGTGCTATGAGTGGGAGAAGGAGATAAGAAGACATTGTGACATCAACTGGCGTCTGTGTGCTATGAGTGGGAGAAGGAATGGGAGAAGACATTGTGACATCAACTGGCGTCTGTGTGCTATAGTGGGAGAAGGAGGAGATAAGAGAAGACATTGTGACATCAACTGGCGTCTGTATTGCTATGGAAGTGGGAAGGAGATAAGAAGACATTGTGACATCAACTGGCGTCTGTGTGCTATAGTGGGAGAAGAGATAAGAAGACATTGTGACATCAACGCTAGCGTCTGTGTGCTATAGTGGGAGAAGGAGATAGGAGAAGACATTGTGACATCAACTAGCGTCTGTGTGCTATGAGTGGGAGAAGGAGATAGAGAAGACATTGTGACATCAACTGGCGTCTGTGTGTTATAGTGGGAGGAAAGGAGATAAGAAACATTGTGACATCAACTGGCATCTGTGTGCTATGAGTGGGAGAAGGAGATAGGAGAAGACATTGTGACATCAACTGGCGTCTGTATTATATAGTGGGAGAAGGGAGATAAGAGAAGACATTGTGACATCAACTGGCGTCTGTGTGCTATGAGTGGGAGAAAAGGAGATAAGAAGACATTGTGACATCAACTGGCGTCTGTGTGCTATAGTAGGAGAAGGAGATAGAGAGAAGACATTGTGACATCAACTGGCGTCTGTGTGCTATGAGTGGGAGGAGATAAGAAGACTTTGTGACATCAACTGGCGTCTGTGTGCTATGAGTGGGGGAGAAGGAATAAGAAGGCTTTGTGACATCAACTGGCGTCTGCAGTATTGCTGTATGAGTGGGAGAAAGGAGATAAGAGACATTGTGACATCAACTGGCGTCTGTGTGCTATAGTGAGAGAAGGAAATAAGAGAGGCATTGTGACATCAACTGGCGTCTGTGTGCTATGAGTGAGAGAAGGAGATAAGAGAAGACTTTGTGACATCTCAACTGGCGTCTGTGTGCTATGAGTGGGAGAAGGAGATAAGAGAAGACATTGTGACATCAACTGGCGTCTGTGTGCTATGAGTGGGAGAAGGAGATAGGAGAAGACATTGTGACATCAACTGGCGTCTGTGTGCTATGAGTGGGAGAAGGAGATAAGAGAAGACATTGTGACATCAACTGGCGTCTGTGTGCTATGAGTGGGAGAAGGAGATAAGAGAAGACATTGTGACATCAACTGGCGTCTGTGTGCTATGAGTGGGAGAAGGAGATAAGAGAAGACATTGTGACATCAACTGGCGTCTGTGTGCTATGAGTGGGAGAAGGAGATAAGAGAAGACATTGTGACATCAACTGGCGTCTGTGTGCTATGAGTGGGAGAAGGAGATAAGAGAAGACATTGTGACATCAACTGGCGTCTGTGTGCTATGAGTGGGAGAAGGAGATAAGAGAAGACATTGTGACATCAACTGGCGTCTGTGTGCTATGAGTGGGAGAAGGAGATAAGAGAAGACATTGTGACATCAACTGGCGTCTGTGTGCTATGAGTGGGAGAAGGAGATAAGAGAAGACATTGTGACATCAACTGGCGTCTGTGTGCTATGAGTGAGAAGGAGATAAGAGAAGACATTGTGACATCAACTGGCGTCTGTGTGCTAAGAGAAGGAGATAAGAGAAGACATTGTGACATCAACTGGCGTCTGTGTGCTATGAGTGGGAGAAGGAGATAGGAGAAGACATTGTGACATCAACTGGCGTCTGTGTGCTATGAGTGGGAGAAGGAGATAAGAGAAGACATTGTGACATCAACTGGCGTCTGTGTGCTATGAGTGGGAGAAGGAGATAAGAGAAGACATTGTGACATCAACTGGCGTCTGTGTGCTATGAGTGGGAGAAGGAGATAGGAGAAGACATTGTGACATCAACTGGCGTCTGTGTGCTATGAGTGGGAGAAGGAGATAAGAGAAGACATTTTGTTTTGCAAAGATATGAGAACGACAACGGCAGGCACGGAAGTTTATCAAAATCTGGATGATTTTATGTGGGATAATAACATCAACTGAACAAACTGTATCGGAATATGTACGGATGGCGCCGCAGATATGACTGTCAGGCACAATGGAGTCGTGCACAGAATAAAAGAAGTTGCTCCCCGTGCCATTTGAACTAATTTTTTTTTGCCCTGAGAAATGTTCGCCACAAAAGACATTGAACCTGGGCTTCACATGGTTATGAACACTGCCATAACCATCGTGAACTTTGTTAAAGCAAGAGACACAGGCTCCACATTGTTCATTGCACTCTGTGAGGAAGTAGGCGCGGACCACCACTCCCTGCTCATGCATATACACAGGTGAGATGGTTGTCCCGCGGGCGGATGTTCACACGCTTATTCGGCCTGAGGGAGGAGTCGTGTACATTCCTCTAGGAGAAGAAGCCCGATCTAGTTCTTGAACGATGAGAAATGGCTTGTTCAACTCCGCTATCTTGCAGATATATTCAATGAATAAAACGATGCAAGGTGCAAACACAAACAACATTTCCCAGTTAGAAAAAGTTGAGTCATTCAAAAGAAAGTTTCAGTGGTGGACAATTGGTGCCTCGTAAGGAATGACTGATATGTTCCAACAGATACATGCGTTCATTCCAGAGAGAAACATGAATTTTAATGTGATAAAACCGCAGGTAACATTACAGCTGTCGAAGTTGTTAGACAAATTCAACAGTTATTTTCCTGAACTAACCGAGGAGCAAGCTGCTTCTTACCAGTGGATTGTAAACCCCTTTACTGAGAACATTAAGACCAAGCTTCCAGAAGCCTCACCATCCCAACAATTAGAAGAGCTCATTGACTTATCTGAGAGCTCGTGTCAGTGCAATGCCACCGGAAACTTTCTTGGCTCAATGTGTTGATGAGTTCCCGGTATGTCATGATGCAGCAATGAAGGTGTTGATACCATTCAGCACCACCTACCTGTGTGAGGCTGGCTTTTCAGCCATGACAGCACTGAAAACTAAATATAAGTCAAGGTTAAGCATTGAAGATGACATGCGTGTCTGCTTATCAAAGATATCCCCGCGTATTGAGAACATTGTTGCTAGGCACCAGCAGCAGGTGTCACATTAAGTACAGCTTGTATTTGGTGTCTAATGATAAAAATCAGTAGGGATTATAAGCAAAAATTTTAGTTGATTTATTTAATGCTACTTTATTATGATCATGTTTCAAAGGCAGTTAAACATGCTTGTCATTGAGCAAATAAACCTTTTGTTTCCTCTTTCAACTGTTTTCAGAGGCCATTTTAGTTGTATCATGTTTGTACAATGAGAAAATCCACTTTTGGGAAAAACTCTTTGATAAAAATTAACACTTAATGAGAAAAAGACCTTTTAGATCATTGTAACAAAAAATGTGGCAAGATATCATATCATCCTGTCTAAGCCCGGTACCCAGGGGGTCCCAGGTATATTTTACTGGATGAAGGGGTCCGGGGAGGTTAAAAGGTTGACAAACGCGACACTGGAGGATGATACATGTGTTCCTATAACGAGAGGCGAGTTATTATATGCGATAATAAAGGGAAAGTTTACGGCACCCGGTGATGATGGAATAACATATGATATCCTTAACTGTGTGGCTGGTATTAGAGAAGGGCCCCTGTTAGACTTGTTAAATATGTCTTATAATGGAGGTTATATCCCTATTAAGTGGAAGAAAGCAGTAATTATACCAAAGAACAATGAAGATTTTCGTTCAATATTTTTGATCTCTTGTTTTAGTAAAATGGTGAAAAAGAATAGTATTAAACAGGTTGTTGTATAAAGTGGAAAATATCTTGGCGCCCAATTTACGTGGATTTATGAAAGGGAGAAATACTGCAGACTGTGTTGTGAAGTTTGTATAACTCCAAGGCTACAGGCAGGACTTTTGTAGACTTAAAATGGGCCTTTGATAGGGCAAATAAAGAAGTCATACTTGAGGAACTAATTAATTTAGGGTTTTGGGGGAAGTTGTTGAAATGGATTGTGGATTACTTGAGTAACAGAATGGCTAGATTATGATTTGAGGGTTGGTACTTAGAAGAAAAAGTTGGGGACTCCACAGGGAGGTGTACTGAGCCCCACTCTTTTTAACATATTGATGAACATAATGACTCGCTATAAACTTCCTGGAGACACACAAGTTATAATATATGCTGATGATATACTTATACAGTGTAAAGGTATGAGAAACAAGCAAGAGGCTTTAGATGCAGTGAGTACACTTTGTTGTAGAATGGACCGTGTAATGAACAACGAAAAAACTAAATATCAGGTCAGAAACTATGCAAAGGACGTTTAAAACCATTAAGAGTTTTGAGCATGGAAGGTAAATGGCGCAGGTTTTCCTACTTTAAGGACGGTTTATATCAGTACTATACGTTCAGTTATTGACGATGCAGCTGCCATCCTTATAATGTATAGTAAGAAAGTTATTCAAAAGCTTGAAGTGATACACAACAAGGCCATGAGAATCGTTTTATGTTGTTAACGGAACACTAGAATTAAACTAATGGAGTTAGAGTTACCAAGTACAGAACATAGAGTAAAGGAACTTGCTGTAGCCGCTACTCTTAGGACCATTAGGAGAGGAGGAGATAATAGGTTGTCCCTTACAATAATGAGCTTAAGTGAAAGAACGGATCTTGGCAATGTGTCCAAGGCTATTGTATAATATTATGATGGAGTAGATATATATATTGGGTTTCATTACAGACTTATTTAAGGTTTAGACCATGGCAGGAAGGATGCAGTACAGTAGATATTTTACAGCTTGGGGGGGGGGGGGAGATTGGCATCCTAGTTATTTAAGAAATGTATTTTTAGAAAAAAAAATAGTTTTACCAGGCAAAACACTGTACCTATATATTGTGATGGATCAGTATTAAGTAACGGTCAAGTTGGAGGTGTTGTTTTTATAAGGGAATATTTTATCAATGAGTGTTATGCAGATGAAACAGTTTGTAAAATAATTAGTAACAACACCTCATCCACGCTAGCTGAACTACAAGCAATATGTGAAGGACTCCAGGTTGATATAGAGAAACAAGTTTGTTGGATGATTAATAATGAAAAGGTTAAAATAATTATTGTATTGACATTTATAACTTTTTCTAAACCCCAAAAGGTGAGGCTGGGAGTAGTAAACTACCCTGTCCTTTGGCTATAATAGGAAATATGAAGCTGAGGACTAAGGAACCTTAGGAATAAGGTGTTGTAGTGTTAAGTGGTGAGCAGCGTCAACAACATGAAGCTCATTACTGTACTTTACTAATTTCATCCTCGACATAGTATGTACAATTAACGTCATAAAAGTATTAATTTATAAAGCGCCATCCGTGTCCTGGTGAAGCGTTGGACAGTAATATTATAGTGAGGGACAATAACATGTGTTACCTCAAAACATAACTTTTGTGGTCAATTATTACATTAAACTATACCTTCTTCTTTCAGTTCTTTTTATGTCACGGTCAATGTTCTAACGATAACTGAAGGTCGACTTTTCAACGTTTATAAACAAAATTTAGTTTAAAAATATTGTATTATTGAGACAGACAACAGCGAACCTTGTACTTGTTGATGAAGGTGTGTGTGTGTGTGTGTGTGAGGGGGGGGGGTGGGTATTTGACCACAGTTCGACAACATCAATGATAAAATCAAATTTATTGTTCTTACTCGAAATTAATCTACTCTTCCATGACTGATAATTATGTTTGTATTTTCCTATAAACACACAACGTAGTTGTACACACAATTATGTCCGACACACAGTAGTCGTGGTTGTTCCCATCGTAAGGATTTCAGGAATAATTTTGACCTGTGATCAAGAGGTGAAGGTTATCTATGTTTTTGTATAATAAACAAGAGGTACTGTACCTGTGTTGTAACATCTACCTTGAGCTCTGAACCAAACCAAGAACTGAATACGTAGATATTTCCCACCACTTGCTGGGGCCAAGTTATTCACACAGTATTAAGTTTACCAGTTAACAGAAACTTGTATTATGGCCTCAACACTACTTTTTATAACCTTTGGCTCAGTAGCCACAGAATCAATAGTGAGTTTTCTCTCCCCTGGAACAATGTACCTGAGCATTATAATGTTTCTCGGTCATGGAAACTCTTGTTACGGTTGGTCAACTAAGAGAGGCAGCCGCCCCGCTGTGTACACCATAACAGTTAACTGATCCTCGTGTACAGTTGCTTGATTGAATTGATTGACTGATTGAAACATTTTATTTAGCCAGAAAAATACAGATACAGAGTAGTTAATAATAACAATATTAACATGGCTGAGCCAGTTGAGAACCTGAGCTCTCTTTGAGGCACCTGATATATACTATACAGCAAGACGCCGACTTACGACGGGGTTAGGGACCCAAATCCAGGTCGTAAGTCCGACATAGATAAAAATAAATAAAAAATAAAAAATTTCCAAAAAAAAATAAAAATTCAAAATTATTTTTTCAAAAAAAAAAATAAAAATCTACAATAAAATACAGTACACTAAACGTAATAAATAATGAGGAATGGATACAGTGTGACTGAGCACTTACCTTAAATGTAGTCAGCTGAATGCACACGGGGCCCCCATAATTTTCTATTTACAGGATACATGGAGACTATATTAATTGGAAGAAGCAGAAGAGGAGACAGGCCTGGGTGGGTCATCAATGTTGCTTTCTTCAGACAGGTTTATGTACAGTTAAAACTTGCTGGTTGAAGGTACTGGATCATCTTGAGGGAGTGAAGAGGCAGCACTGGTGGGGTGTGAGGAGACAGCACTGGGGGACTTCTTGAAATAGATGTCCAATTTAGACTGCACAGTTTGTTTTTTCTTTTCATTATAAATTTCTCTGTAGCAAGCAAGTGAATCTTGGATCATTCTGTCAACTTTGGCATAACGCTCATAATTTTGATCCATGCCATCAAACATTTGCATTCCTTTATTAATTGTAGCAAATGCCTCTGCCATTTGTTTCACTGAAAACTTTTTGGGGGGTGTAGGTTCTTCTTCTACATTTTGTCTCTCTTCTTCCTCTGCAATTTTCTGTGCATCCAGTTCAATAAGATCCTCGTTACTTAGCTCTTCTGCTACACTTTCAACCAACTGTCCAACATCTTCATTATCAATTTCTAACTCCAGCTGTTTACCTAACTCCACTATCTTGTTACTAATATCCGAAATAACTTCATTTTCATTAAATCCTTTGAAACTGTTCACATATCTTTTCAGGATTTTCTTCCATATTCCATTCATGCAATGTTTTGTAACCTGATCCCATGCTGCACTAATGTTCTTTATACATGACAAAATGTTGTACTCCTTCCAAAACTCTCTGAGCGTTTTCTCACCTTCAGTAGCAGCAACAGCCTGAGCGAAGGTCGTGCGTAAATAATACGCTTTAATGGCAGCAATAGCACCTTGATCCATGGGTTGGATGATAGAGGTAGTGTTAGGTGGAATGTACACTACCTTAACATCAGGGTGCATGTCGTCCAGGTGTGGTGGGTGTCCCGGAGCATTATCAAATATCAGTAAAATCTTGAATGGAATCTGTTGTTGCAGACAATACTCCTTGGCTTGTGGAATAAAACAAGTCATGAACCAATCCTCAAATAGTACTAGGGTCATCCAGGCTTTCTTGTTACTGTGATAAAACACTGACAGTGTGTGCTTGCTGACATGTTTAAAAGCCCTGGGGTTCTCTGAATGATAGATCATGAAGGGCTTTAGCTTGAAACCAGCAACATTCCCCCCCAACAGAAGTGTAATTCTGTCCTTGAATGCCTTAAATCCGGGCATTGTTTTCGCCTCTTTGTGGATGTATGTCCGCTGAGGCATGCGCTTCCACAATAATCCAGTTTCATCCACATTGAATATTTGCTCTGGCAAATAATTCCCTTCCACAATCACATCATCTAACTCCTCCTTAAAAGCGTCGGCAGCACCAACATCGGCACTGGCTGCCTCTCCACTCACCTTAACATTGTGTAGACTGTAGCATTTTTTAAATCTATCAAACCACCCATGACTTCCTGTAAAGGTTTGATCACATTCATCTCCTGCCTGCTCCTTCAGGTTTTGGAACAGGCTTCTTGCTTTAGCCTGTATGGTTAGAAGGCTTAAGGGTACACGCTTCTGTATCTGGTCTTCCATCCATATCACCAATAATTTTTCCATCTCGTGAATGGGACCTTGTCTTCTCTTTGATATTATAGTTCCCTTTATAGGTGTTGTTCGTTTCACTACATCACGAATACGTTCCTTGTCCTTCAGAATAGTGGATATGGTCGGTGTGCGAGAAACCGAGGTTGCTTGAGATTGTTGCTACAGTTTTCCATTCTCATGCTGTGTTATTATCTTCATTTTCATCTCAAAAGTAATTGCCTGTCTCCTTTTCTTTGGAGCACCACCAGCACTCTCACTTTTACTCTTTCCAGTCATTATAAAGTCAATTAAATACGATAATAACGAAAGTTCACAGCGCGATCAGTATAGGATACGATAGCCAAACACCAACTAAGTGCTCCACTGAGTGAGTGTATCCACGAGGCGACCCGAGACGCGCCACACTCTCGCCCGGGACAGAAACGTTTCGGTATAGAAAATGAGCTCGTCGTTTGAAAATATTTTTGGTCACGACTGCCGCGGTCGTATGGTCAGAGCAGGTCTTAAGTACCAATGGACGTAAGTCCATGTAGTCGTAAGTCACGGTCTAGCTGTACATTTATGTCAAGGAAGTATTATGTAACATTTAGTATCATCTGGAATAGTACAATAGCATGGTGGTAATAAGAACATCTCATAATGTTACCACGGCTATCACTTCAATATTTATTTATTTTATTATACGTATATTATTTTTATTTTTTATTTTTTATTTTATTTTATTTCATTTTTTTTTATTTTTTTTTATTTATACATACAGTAGTACCCCGATTTACGAGGTCAATTGAACCCACAGGGTACCGCGGCAAGTGAACAACAGAACATATGGGATTAATTCCAATAGAGACTGGTCCGACCCCCAAACTCCACTTTTTCCGACACAATACCTATGTTGTAGTAAAAATAACATCTAAATTTTATGATGGTATGCTCACACAATTAATATTTAAGAGAAATACAGTCACCAGGTTAATGTCCATTCAAATAATGGACTCAAATCCCCCCCCCCTCTTCCCAGCTCACTGCTCCCTACCTCTCTGAGAAATGATTGGGTGAAACACTAGATTTTAACGTTTAGTAATAAATAATACCTCAGACTAAAGTTAGGATAATATAATTGACATTTCTGGATTCCTTGCAGGTCAGGGAATATTTTGAATCTAAACTTCATATATTTTGCACAAAAGATAAAATATTTGCTTTGTGTAAACCAAATTATTACATTAGATCTAAAATTTGTATGTCTAATGCAAAATCCATGATGTTTATATTCAAAATGATCATCATATTGTAAGAATTACAGCAATGTAAATTATATTCTGGCCGGGTAATTTGTATGAATTTTATGAGCTAAATAAAAAAATAAAAAAATTATACTTCACCGCGTATATGAGTAGATGCACCGCGGAAAGTGAAACCGTGTAAAGCGGGTAATACTGTACTGTAAATATACACATACATATACATATACTATACACATACTGTATATATATACATACACACACATACATACATACACATATACATATAAATATACAGTGGAATTGAAAAACATAAATGTAATGGGGGAGCAATACAACATGGGTTGTACAGTAATAAGGTTGAACAAGAGGACAGAGCTGTCAGGATTATGTCAAGTTGGCAATTATGTTTATTGCGATGGTAATTACTTATTGATTTACATGATAATTTCCGATAAAACGGATTTGATGGTACAATAAAAGCAGGTACTGTAATACCCCGATTTACGCGGTTTCGCTTTATGCGATTCTACATTTACGCGGTACCTCGCCAGAACCGGAATTTCATTTTCCGCGGTGCATCTACTCATATACGCGGGTGAAGTATAATTTTTTATTTAGCTCATAAAATTCATACAAATTACCCGGCCAGAATATAATTTACCTTGCTGGAATTCTTACAATATGATGATCATTTTGAATATAAACATCATGGATTTTGCATTAGACATACAAATTTTAGATCTAATGTAATAATTTGGTTTACACAAAGCAAATATTTTATCTTTTGTGCAAAATATATGAAGTTTGCATTCAAAATATTCCCTGACCTGCAAGGAATCCAGAAATGTCAATTATATTATCCTAACTTTAGTCTGAGGTATTATTTATTACCATATGTTAAAATCTAGTGTTTTCACCCAATCATTTCTCAGAGAGGTAGGAGCTAGTGAGCTGGGAAGAGAGGGGGGGGGGCGGGAGTTGAGTCCATTATTTGAATGGACATTAACCTGGTGGCTGTATTTCTCTTAAATATTAATTGTGTGAGCATACCATCATAAAATTAAGATGTTATTTTTACTACAACATATGTATTGTGTCGGAAAAAGTGGAGTTTGGGGGTCGGGCCAGTCTCTATTGGAATTAATCCCATATGTTCTGTTGTTCACTTTACGCGGTTTTCACTTTCCGCGGTACCCTGTGGGTTCAATTGACCGCGTAAATCGGGGTACTACTGTACCTGTACAAGAATTAACCGTTAAACTCTGGTGGCAAATTCACGCTTTTGGAGGACGCATTTAATATATACAGTACTTATTTTTACCCACAATAAGACATACTAAGACTAATTACATATCACTAATATTACACTATGCATAAAAAAAATTTTTAAAGATCAGAACCACATTGTTTGCAGTCATATTTCCCGCCTCTCCTAGTAACAGGAAAAGACTCCAGGGATAAAGACTTTTTCTGATTTTGAGAAAGTCTGGTTATCCAGAAATCTCTCAACCCCGGAAGTGGTCACCGCCAATTGTTCTGGCTAATAGGGATATAGTATCTTATATCGAAGCTCTCTTTCCAAGCAGCTTTAGTGTCGGCCTTGAAAATACAACATTCCCACGATCACTGAGTGGGCCAGAAGATATTCAGTATCACATTCGGCATAGATTTTACATCCCTCAATTTTGTTATTTCCACCTTTTTTTATACAGTAAGATCTTGTATTTCACGAGTAATATAGACTGGAAAAATTCCGCTAAATTCAAATTCGCCGAATGCAAATACATAAACTAATGGTAAAAATGAAAATACAAACTGGCCGCTCTACATCAACCTCTGATTTTCCCATTCATAACCTCCAAATGATACAAATTCTGCCTTTATTGACCTGATTGTGCTTTCCGGAAACTAGTTTTTTGGCCTTCCTCAAGTAACTTAATCACACGCTGCTTATCCTGCATCAAGTACTTGGCAAACTTAACTCCCTTATGATAGTCCCGGTTCTCCTTTTCCTTATTTGGCCACTTAGGTGAGTCTGTCCCACCCCCACCCGCACCAGCACCAGTAGAGATAGAAGCCATTATCTTGACTCGACAGGTGGCAGCACCACCCAAAAAAGCACACAATAACAGCCTGGATGGCGCGGGCTACAACGCGATAGTTGCGTTCTTGTAAACCTCTTTTACGTTCACCACCGGCAATTCGATCACCAGAACCCTTCTTGGAAACATTCTTCTTACCTTGTCCTTCCATATTCATGGCAAACACAACAAAATTGGAGAAAACGGCAAAAATCACGTAGTAACTGACAGAAACCTCGCGATTCAACTGATCACGTGATGTAAACAGAGAGCGCTGGTGTAAACCGTTATTAGTCCTCACTGCGAAACACTCTTTTTACTTATTCTTTTCATACAGTATTTACAGAGTACCTCTCAAAAAACACTTCACAAACAAAAGACACGAATCAGTTGAACATGTGATGTCGAACATGAACTGTAAACATTGCATAACCCCGCGCCATGCTTAAAACGTTGAGGATGGAATCGCGCTATAGCCAACACGAGTTGTAGCAGAAATGACTAACTGGAATGAGGTCTGTGACGTCATTCAAGACGGCGGCCAGCATTCAGCTTGCCTGATCTCGCGAAATTCACAATATTTTACGCCAAATATAAGACTTGGTTACCTTAGGTAGTGCTTGTGAAATGAAATCGCGCGAAATATGAGATCTTACTGTACTTGACTCTGATTATAGAATATTGGACAGGTAGGTGAATAGAAAAATGGAATTCAAACAGAATTTTCCCTTCTGGATTTTTCCCATTGAATTGAAGATCACTAAACCAAACAATTGCCCCCCCCCCCCGTTAAATAACCAAGGGTGTTAAAAAATGTATATCGTTAAACCCAATTATGTCCAAGTGAACGATCACTAAACAACGGATGCCTGTACTCTTTGTTGTATATTTCAAGTACAGTACAGTATGTATTTGGTGTAAAGATGTGCATCATGTTACATACAATCTACATAAATATAACAATAGTATACGATGAGTTTACTGTACACACCTTACTGCACTAACCTTTATTTGGGTCTCTTCCTCCATGATAGCCCAGGAGTCTGCCAACCACATACATAAAAATATTTACATCCTTAATCATTCGTGCTTCTCTTATAACGAAACAAATGTGAAATTTCACTTTCTTACATGGGAGGAGGTACAACAGTGCTGTCCAGTATATATACCATGGCAGGAGGTACAACAGTGCTGTCCAGTATATATACCATGGGAGGAGGTACAACAGTGCTGTCCACCATTATACCATGGCAGGAGGTACAACAGTGCTGTCCAGTATATATACCATGGGAGGAGGTACAACAGTGCTGTCCACCATTATACCATGGCAGGAGATACAACAGTGCTGTCCACCATTATACCATGGGAGGAGGTACAACAGTGCTGTCCACTATATATACCATGGCAGGAGGTACAACAGTGCTGTCCAGTATATATACCATGGCAGGAGGTACAACAGTGCTGTCCAGTATATATACCATGGCAGGAGATACAACAGTGTTGTCCACCATTATACCATGGGAGGAGGTACAACAGTGCTGTCCACCATTATACCATGGCAGGAGGTACAACAGTGCTGTCCACCATTATACCATGGGAGGAGGTACAACAGTGCTGTCCAGTATATATACCCTGGCAGGAGGTACAACAGTGCTGTCCAGTATATATACCATGGCAGGAGGTACAACAGTGCTGTCCACCATTATACCATGGCAGGAGGTACAACAGTGCTGTCCACCATTATACCATGGCAGGAGGTGCAACAGTGCTGTCCACCATTATACCATGGCAGGAGGTACAACAGTGCTGTCCACCATTATACCATGGCAGGAGGTACAACAGTGCTGTCCACCATTATACCATGGCAGGAGGTGCAACAGTGCTGTCCACCATTATACCATGGCAGGAGGTACAACAGTGCTGTCCACCATTATACCATGGCAGGAGGTACAACAGTGCTGTCCACCATTATACCATGGCAGGAGGTGCAACAGTGCTGTCCACCATTATACCATGGCAGGAGGTACAACAGTGCTGTCCACCATTATACCATGCAGCAGGAGGTACAACAGTGCTGTCCCGCCATTATACCATGGCAGGAGGTGTTGTAGTGCTGTCACCGATATATAGCAGGAGGAAATTACAACAATTAGCTGTCACCATTCCCCATACCTTGGGGTACAACAGTGCTGTCACAGGTATGCCATGGCAGGAGGTACAGCAGTGCTGTCGGTATATATACCATGGCAGGAGTGCAACGTGCGCCCACCATTATACTGTAGCAGAGATACTAACAGTGCTGTCACCATTATACCATGGGAGGTACAACAGTGCTGTCACCATTATACCATGGCAGGGGTACAACAGTGCTGTCAGTATATATACCATGGCGGGAGAGTGCAACAGTGCAGTCCAGTATATATACCATGGCAGAATTTTGTGGTGCTGTCCCACCATTACCATGGCAGGAGTACAACAGTGCTGTCAGTATATATTATACCATGGCAGGTACAACAGAATTTTATCACCATTATACCCTATGTGGGAGGAGTACAACAATTATATATCCAGTATATATACCATGGGAGGAGGTACAACAGTGCTGTCACCATTATACCTGCATGGGAGGAAGTACAACAGTGCTGTCAGTACATACCTGTAGCGGGAGGTACAGCAATTGCTGTCCACCATTATACCTGGCAGGAGGTACAACGTTGCTGTCAGTATATGCTCTGGGAGGAGGTACAACAGTGCTGTCACCGTTATACCATGGCGGGGAGTGCAACAGTGCGTCACCATTATACCATGTGGGGAGTGCAACAGTGCTGTCACCATTATACCATGTGGGAGGAGGTACAACAGTGCTGTCAGTATATATACCACCATGGGAGGTACAACAGTGCTGTCACCATTATACCCTGGCAGAAAAGGTACAATGGTGCTGTCCATTATATATACCATGGCAGGTACAGCAGTGCTGTCACCATTATACCATGGCAGGGAGGTACAACAGTGCTGTCACCATTGCTCTCATGGCAGGAGGTACAACAGTCTTGTCACCATTATACCATGGCAGGAGGTACAACAGTGCTGTCCACCATTATACCCATGGCAGGAGGTGCAACAGTGCTGTCACCCATTATACCATGGGAGGAACCTGTGGTGCTGTCCACCCATTATACCATGGCAGGAGGTACAACAGTGCTGTCCACCATTATACCACCATGGGAGGAGGTACCTTAGTGCTGTCTGGTATACCATGGCAGGAGGTGCAACAGTGCTGTCACCATTATACCATGGCAGGAGGTGCTGTGGTGCTGTCACCATTGCTCTGCATGGGAGGGTACAACCAGTGCTGTCCACCATTATACCATGGCAGAATTGCAACAGTGCTGTCCACCATTATACCATGGCAGGAGGTACTGTGGTGCTGTCAGTATATATACACCATGGCAGGAATTACAGCAGTGCTGTCCACCATTATACCATGGCAGAAGGTGCAACAGTGCTGTCACCATTATACTGGGAGGAGAATTGTAGTGCTGTCAGTATATATACTGCCGCCAGCGGGAGGTACAGTGCTGTCCACCATTATACCTGGCAGGGAGGTACAACAGTGCTGTATCCAGTATATATATGCCATGGCAGGAGGCCTGGCAGTGCTGTCTACATTATACCATGGGAGGAGGTACAACAGTGCTGTCACCATTGCTCTGTGGGAGAATTTTAACAGTGCTGTCCAGTATATATACCATGGCGGGAGGGTACAACAGTGCTGTCACCGTATACCCTGGCAGGAGGTACAGCAATTAGCATGTCAGTATATATACCATGGCAGGAGGTACAACAGTGCTGTCACCATTATACCATGGCAGGAGGTGCAACAGTGCTGTCAGTATATATGCCATGGCAGGGGGTATGAATTTTATCGAATATATATACCATGGCGGGAGGGTACAGCAATTGCTGTCACCATTATACCATGGGAATTCTGTAGTGCTGTCCACCCGTGCTCACCATGGCGGGAATTCTGTGGTCTTTGTCAGTATATATACCATGGCAGGAGGGTACCAATAGTGCTGTCCACCACCATTATACCCTGGCAGGAGGTACAACAGTGCTGTCGGTATATATGCCATGGCGGGAGTACAGCAGTGCTGTCCACCATTGCTCTGCATGGCAGGAGGTACAACAGTGCTGTCCACCATTATACCATGGGGAGGAGGGTGCAACAGTGCTGTCCACCATTATACCATGGCGGGAGGTACAACAGTGCTGTCAGTATATAAACCATGGCGGGAGGTACAGCAGTGCTGTCCTGCCATTATACCCTGGCAGGAGGTACAACAGTGCTGTCCAGTATATATACCATGGCAGGGAAGTACAACAGTGCTGTCCTGCCATTATACCATGTGGGAGGTACAAGAGTGCTATCACCATTATACCATGGCAGGAGGTACAGCAATGCTGTCACCATTATACCATGGCAGGGAGTACAACAATTAACTGTCAGTATATATACTGTGGGAGGTACAGTGCTGTCAGTATATATACCATGGCAGGAGAATACAACAGTGCTGTCACCATTCATCTACCATGGCAGGGAGGGTACAAGCAATTACTTTCTGTCCAGTATATATACCATGGAGAATTACAACAGTGCATCACCATTATACCATGGCAGGAGAATGCAACAATGCTGTCACCATTATACCATGGAGGTACAACAGTGCTGTCAGTGATATATATACCATGGCAGGAGGTACAACAGTTAACATCACCATTATACTGCTTGGGAGGTACAACAGTGCTGTCAGTATATATACCATGGGAGGAGGTACAACAGTGCTGTCACCATTATACCATGGCAGGAGATACAGCAATGCTGTCCACCATTATACCATGGCAGGAGGTACAACAGTGCTGTCCAGTATATATACTGCCACTTGGCAGGAGGGTACAACAGTGCTGTCCACCATTATACCCTGGCAGGAGGTACAGCAGTGCTGTCCACCATTATACCATGGCAGGAGGTACAACAGTGCTGTCCAGTATATATACCATGGCCGGGAGGTACAACAGTGCTGTCACCACTATGCCCTGGCAGGAGGGTACAACAGTGCTTTGTCAGTATATATACCATGGGAGGAGGTACATAGTGCTTGTCCAGTATATATATGGGAGGAGGTACAACAGTGCTATCCAGTATATATACCATGGGGAGAATACAACAATTGCTGTCGAGTATATATGCCATGGCAGGAGGTACAAGCAATTACTTTCCTCACCACAGGCTATACCATGGCAGGAGGGTACAACAGTGCTGTCTCCACCATTGCTCACCCTGGTAGGGTACAACAGTGCTGTCCAGTATATATACTGCATGGCAGGAGGTACAGCAGTGCTGTCACCATTATACCATGTTGGGAGGTACAGTGCTGTGCAGTATTATATATACCATGGCAGGTGCAACAGTGCTGTCCACCATTATACTGGCAGGAGGTACAACAGTGCCTTGGGCGCCTGCCATGGCAGGAGGTACAGCAGTGCTTGTCAGTATATATACCATGGCAGGAGTACAACAGTGCTGTCACCATTATACCATGGGAGGTAGCAGTGCTGTCACCATTACTGCCATGGCAGGGAGTACAACCCAGTGCTGTCAGTATATACCGCCAGCAGGAGGGTGCAACAGTGCTGTCCACCATTATACCCTGGCAGGAGGTACAACAGTGCTGTCAGTATATATACCATGGCGGGAAGTACCCAGCAGTGCTGTCACCATTGCTCACATGGCGGGAGGTACAACAGTGCTGTCACCGTTATACCATGGGAGGGTACATGTGATGCTGTCACCACATTCACTCTGTGGCAGGAGGGTGCAACAGTGCCTTCCAGTATATACCATGGCAGGAGGTACAGCAGTGCTGTCCACCATTATACCCCTGGCAGGAGTACAACGAACGTCCAGTATATATACCATGGCAGGAAGTACAACAGTGCTGTCACCATTATACCATGGCAGGGAACAACAGTGCTGTCACCATTATACCATGTGGAGGTACAACAGTGTATCCCACCATTATACCATGGCAGGAGGGTGCAACAGTGCTGTCCAGTATATATACCATGTGGGGGTAACAGTGCTGTCAGTATATATACCATGGCAGGAGGTACAACAGTGCTGTCACCATTATACCATGGCAGGAAGTGCAACAAATACCATTGAGTATATATACCATGGAGGGTACAACAGTGCTGTCACCATTATACCATGGCAGGAGATACAACAATGCTGTCACCATTATACCATGGGAGGAGGTACAACAGTGCTGTCGGTATATATATGCCATGGGAGGGTACAACAGTGCTGTCCACCATTATACCATGGCGGGAAGTACTAACCAGTGCTGTCAGTGTATATGTATACCATGGGAGGGTACAGCAGTGCTGTCACCGACACTTCTGTGGCAGGAGAATTTACAACAGTGCTGTCAATTATATATACCATGGGAGGTACAACAATATGTCACCATTATATATGGCAGGGAGGTACCAACATTGCTGTCAGTATATATATACCATGGGAGGAGGTACAACAGTGCTGTCACTGTTACCATAGCAGGAGGGTACAACAGTGCTGTCACCATTATACCATAGCGGGAGGAGTACAACAGTGCTGTCACCATTGCTCTGTAATTACAACAGTGCTGTCAATATATATACCATGGGAGGAGGTATGATTGCTGTCACCATTATACCATGGGAGGAGGTACAACAGTGCTGTCCAGTATATATACCATGGGAGGAAGTACAACAGTGCTGTCCACCCATCCATATACCATGGCAGAATTTTAACAGTGCTGTCCAGTATATATATACCATGGGAGGAGAGTGCAACAGTGCTGTCCCACCATTATACCATGGGAGAGGTACAACAGTGCTGTCAATTATATATACCATGGGAGGTGCAACAGTGCTGTCACATTAACACCATGGCAGAATTGCAACAGTGCTGTCTGCCATTATACTGTGGCCGGGAGAATTACAACAGTGCTGTCAAGTATATATACCATGGGGAGGAAGTGTAGTGCTGTCCACCATTTAACCATGGGAGGTACAACAGTGCTGTCACCATTATACCATGGCAGGGGGAGGTACAACAGTGCTGTCACCATTATACCATGGCAGGAGGTACAACAGTGCTGTCCACCACACATTGTCACCATGGCAGGAGGTACAGCAGTGCTGTCCAGTATATATGCCATGGGAGGAGAGTGCAACAGTGCTGTCACCATTATACCATGGGAGGAGGTACAACAGTGCTGTCCACCATTATACCATGGCAGGAGGTACAACAGTGCTGTCCACCATTATACCCTGTGGGAGGTGTCAGTGCTGTCACCATATACCCTGGCAGGGAGGTACAACAGTGCTGTCCACCATTATACCATGGGAGGGTACAACAGTGCTGTCCGGTATATATGGGAGGAATTACAACAGTGCTGTCCACCATTATACCATGTGGGAGGTACAACAGTGCTGTCAGTATATATACCATGGGAGGGTACAACAGTGCCATCACCATTATACCATAGGGAGGTGACAGTGCTGTCCAGTATATATACCATGGGAGGTACAACAGTGCTGTCACCATTATGCCATGGCAGGAGGTACAACAGTGCTGTCACCATTATACCATGTGGGAGGTACAACAGTGCTGTCGATATATATGCCATGGGAGGAGGTACAACAGTGCTTATCACCATTATACCATGGGAGGTACAACAGTGCTGTCACCACAGTATACCATGGCAGGAGGTACAACAGTGCTGTCCTGCATTATACCATGGGAGGAGGTACAGTGCTGTCACCATTATACCATGGCAGGGGTACAACAGTGCTGTCAGTATATATACACCATGGGAGGAGGTACAACAGTGCTGTCACCATTATGCCATGGGAGTACAACAGTGCTGTCAGTATATATACCATGGCAGGGGTGCAACAGTGCTGTCACCATTATACCATGGGAGGTGCAACAGTGCTGTCACCATTATACCATGTGGGTGCAGGTGCTGTCACCATTATACCTGGCTGGGAGGTACAACAGTGTAGGTATATATACCATGGGAGGAGGTACAACAGTGCTTGTCCACCATTATACCATGGGAGGAGGTACAACAATTTGTCACCATTATACCATGGGAGGAGGTACAACAGTGCTGTCCAGTATATATACCATGGGAGGAGGTACAACAGTGCTGTCCACCATTATACCATGGCAGGAGTACCAACAGTGCTGTCCAGTATATATACCATGGGAGGAGGTACAACAGTGCTGTCACCATTATACCATGGCAGGAGATACAATGATGCTGTCCACCCATTATACCATGGGAGGTACAGCAATTGCTCAGTATATATACCATGGGGAGGTACAGCAATTGCTGTCACCATTATGTACCATGAGGAGGTACAGCAGTGCACATCACCATTATACCATGGCAGGAGGTACAACAGTGCTGTCCAGTATATATACCATGGCGGGAGGGAGGTACAACAGTGCTGTCACCATTATACCATGGCAGGAGAGAGTACAACAGTGCTGTCCAGTATATACCATGGGAGGTACAACAGTGCTGTCCACCATTATACCATGGGAGAAAGGTGCAACAGTGCTGTCCCTACATTATACCATGGCAGGAGAATTTTAACAGTGCTGTCCTACCATTATACCATGGCGGGGAGGTACAACAGTGCTGCTTCCACCATTATACCATGGCAGGGGTACTGTGGTGCTGTCCACCATTATGCCACCATGGCAGGGAGTACAACAGTGCTGTCCAGTATATATACCATGGGATGCAACAATAGCAATACCATTATACCATGGGAGGAGGTACAACAGTGCTGTCCACCATTATGCCATGGCCGGGAGGTACAACAGTGCTGTCACCATTATGCCATGGCAGGAGGTACAACAGTGCTGTCACCGTGCTCTACATGGCGGGAGGTACTGGCAGTGCTGTCCCACCATTATACCATGGCAGGAGGTACAACAGTGCTGTCACCATTATACCGCATGGCGGGAGATACAACAGTGTTGTCACCATTTATACCATGGGAGGGTACAACAAACGCTGCCCAGTATATATACCATGGCGGGAGGTACAACAGTGCTGTCACCGTTATACCGCCAGCAGGAATGCAACAGTGCGCATCACCATTATACCATGGCAGGAGGTACAACAGTGCTGTCCACCCATTATACCATGGCGGGAGGTACCTTCAATTGCTGTCAGTATATATCACCATGGCCGGGAGGTACAACAATGCTGTCTACATTATATATGGCCAGGAGGTACAACAGTGCTGTCCACCATTATACATGGGAGGAGGTACAACAGTGCTGTCCACCATTGCTACCCAGGGAGAATTACAACAGTGCTGTCACCATTATACCCTGGTAGGAGATACAACAGTGCTGTCACCATTATACCATGGCAGGAGAATTTACAACAGTGGTGTCCCACCATTTTACCATGGCAGGAGGTACATCAGTGCGCTGTCACCATTATACCATGGGAGGAGGTACAACAATTGTCCAGTATATATACCTGCCATGGCAGAGGTACAGTGCCATCCTGCCATTATACCATGGGAGAATTTGTAAATTACTTGCTCCACATTATACCCCTGGCAGAGGTACAACAACAGTGCTGTCACCATTATACCATGGCAGAGGTACAACGATTACTGTCCACCATTATATACCATGGCAGGAGGTACAACAGTGCTGTCACCATTATACCACCATGGCAGGAGGTACAACAGTGCTGTCCACCATTATACCATGGGAGGTACAGCAGTGCTGTCAGTATATATACCATGGACAGGAGAATTACATGATGCTGTCCACCATTATACCATGGGAGGGAGGTACAGCCAGTGCTGTCACCGATACCATGGCAGGAGGTACAACAGTTAGCGTCACCCATTATACTACCATGGCAGGGGAGGTACAGCAATTAACATCACCCATTATGCCATATGCAGGAGTACCAACAATTAACATCCACCATTATACCATGGCAGGAGGTACAACAGTGCTGTCACCATTATACCATGTGGAGGTACAGCAGTGCTGTCAGTATATATATGCATGGGAGGAGAATTGCAACAGTGCTGTCAGTATATATATACCATGGGAGGAGGGTGTGATGCATCACCCATTATACCATGGGAGGAGGTACAACAGTGCTGTCACCATTATACCATGGCAGGAGGTACAGCAGTGCTGTCCACCATACCATGGGAGGGAGGTACAACAATGCTGTCCCTACATTATACCCTGGCGATTACAACAGTGCACATCACCGTTATACCATCCTTGGGAGGTACAATAATTGCTGTACCCATTATACCATGGCAGGAGGTACAACAGTGCTGTCCACCATTATACCGCATAGCAGCAGGTACAACAGTGCTGTCCACCATTATACTGCATAGCGGGGAGGGCTGGCAGTGCTGTCAGTATATATACCATGGGAGGAAGTACAACAGTGCTGTCCAGTATATATACCATGGGAGGAGGTACAGCAATGCTGTCCCACCATTTATACCATGGGAGGAGGTACAACAGTGCTGTCACCATTATACCATGGCAGGAGGTGTAGCAGTGCTGTCACCATTGCTTATACCATGGGAGGAGGTACAACAATACTGTCACCATTATACCCTGTCAGGAGGTACAACAGTGCGTCACATTATACCATGGTGGGAGGCTAATAGTGCTGTCACCATTATACCATGGCAGGGAGGTACAACAGTGCTGTCAGTATATATACCATGGGAGGAGGTACAACTTGGTGCTGTCCCAGTATATATACCATGGGAGGTACAACAGTGCTGTCACCATTATACCATGGCAGGAGGTACAACAGTGCTGTCGGTATATATACCATGGCAGGGAGGTGCAACAGTGCTTGTCAGTGTTATATATATACCATGGCAGGAGGCCTGGCAGTGCTGTCCACCATTATACCATGGGAGGAGGTACAACAGTGCTGTCAGTATATAACCATGGGAGGAGGTACAACAGTGCTGTCACCGTGCTACCATGGCAGGAGGTACAGTGCTGGCCAGTATATATACCATAGGAGGTACAACAGTGCTGTCCACCATTATACCATGGGAGGAGAATGCAACAATTAACTGTCAGTATATATACCATGGGAGGAGTACAACAGTGCTGTCCACCATTATACCATGGCAGGAGGTACTAACAGTACTTTGTCACACCACCATTAACACCATAAGTGCAACAGTGCTGTGTCAGTATATATATACCATGGGAGGGAGGTACAGCAGTGCTGTCACCCATTGCCTGTGTGGAAGGGAGGTACAACAGTGCTGTCACCATTATACCATGGCAGGGGGTACCAACAGTGCTGTCCCACCATTATACCATGGGGAGGTACAACAGTGCTGTCACCATTATGCATGGCAGGGAGGCTACAACAGTGCTGTCAGTATATATACCATGGGAGGTACAGCAGTGCTATCACCATTATGCCATGGGAGGAGGTACAACAGTGTATCCAGTATATATACCCAAGGCAGGGAGGTACAACAGTACATCACCATTATACCATGGGAGGGTACAACAGTGCTGTCACCATTATGCACCATGGCAGGAGGTGCAACAGTGCTGTCACCATTATACTGCCCTGGCAGGGAGGTACAACAGTGCTTGTCAGTATATATACTGTGGGAGGTACAACAGTGCTGTCACCATTATACCATGGGAGGAGGTACAACAGTCTGTCACCCATTCTCCATGGGAGGAGGTCTGTAGTGCTGTCCAGTATATATACCATGGGAGGAGGTACAGCAGTGTATACCATTATACCTTCTTTCAGTGCTGTCCAGTATATATATACCATGGGAGGAGGTACAACAGTGCTGTCACCCATTATACCATGGCAGAATACAACAGGCCTGTCCACCATTATACCATGGGGAGGAGGGTACAGCAGTGCTGTCAGTATATATACCATGGTAGGAGGTACAACAGTGCTGTCACCATTATACCCATGGCAGGGAGGTACAGCAGTGCTGTCTCACCATTATGTCTACATGGCGGAGGTACAACAGTGCTGTCCAGTGTATATACCATGGCAGGAGGTACCACAACAGTGCTATCACCATTATGCCATGGCAGGAGGTACAACCAGTGCTGTCCACCATTATACCATGGCGGGAATGCAACAGTGCTATCACCATTATACCACCATGGCGGGAATTTAACAGTGCTGTCCCACCATTACTCTTCATAGCGGGAGGGTACAACAGTGCTGTCAGTATATGTCTCCTTGGCAGGGAGGTGCAACAGTGCTGTCCCACCATTATACCATGGCGGGAGGTACAACAGTGCTGTCTAACCGTTATACCATGGAGGTACAACAGTGCTGTCCACCATTATACCATGGGAGGGTATAGCAGTGCCCATCACCGGTATACCCTGGTAGAATACAACAGTGCTGCTGCAAACGCCACCGCCCAGCAGGGAGAATTACAACAGTGCTGTCCCACCATTTTACCATAGCGGGTACATCAGTGCTGTCCACCATTATACCATGGGAGGAGGTACAGCAGTGCTGTCGATATATATACCATGGCGGGAGGGTACAGCAGTGCTGTCCACCATTATACCATGGGAGGTACAACAGTGCTGTCCACCATTATATACCCTATTGATTACAACAGTGCTGTCACCATTATACCATGGCGGGAGAATTTCTAACAGTGCTGTCCACCGTGTCTCGCAGGAGAATTTAACAGTGCTGTCCCACCATTATACCATGACGGGAGGTACAACAGTGCTGTCACCATTATACCATGGCAGGAGAATTCACAACAGTGCTGTCCAGTATATATACCATGGCAGGAGGTACCTTGGTGCTGTCCACCATTATATACCATGGGAGAAGTACAACAGTGCTGTCACCATTACACCATGTGGAGGATTACAACAGTGCTGTCACCATTATACCATAGCGGAAGTACAACAGTGCTGTCACCATTATACCATAGCAGGAGAATTACAACAGTGCCTTTTTCATTATACCATGTGGAAGTACAACAGTACTGTCCACCATTATCCTACATAGCGGAGGTACAACAGTGCTGTCAGTATATATACCATGGGAGGAGTACAGCAGTGCTGTCCGGTATTATATATACCAGGAGGAGGTACAGCAGTGCTATCACCCATTATACCATGGGAGGAGGTACAACAGTGCTGTCCACCATTATACCTTGGCAGGAGGTACAACAGTGCTGTCACCATTATACCATGGGAGGAGAAGTACAGCAATCTGCTGTCCCACCATTATACCCTGGCGGGAGTACAACAGTGCTGTCCTGCATTATACCGTGGCAGGAGGCTGTAATGCTGTCACCATTATGCCATGGGAGGAGGCCTGACTGGTGTCCAGTGCTCATGCTCACCATGGGAGGTACAGCAGTGCTGTCAGTATATATACATGGGAGGAGGGTACAACAGTGCTATCCTGTATATACCATGGTGGGGAGGTACAACAGTGCTGTCAGTATATACCATGGCAGGAGGTGCAACAGTGCTGTCCAGTGCCATGGCAGGAAGCCACCAACAGTCACTGTCACCATTATACCATGGGAGGTACAGCAGTGCTGTCCAGTATATATACCATGGGAGGAGAGGTACAACAGTGCTGTCACCATTATGCCATGGCAGGAGGTGCTCAGTGCTGTCCACCATTACCCTGGCAGGAGGTACAGCAGTGCTGTCCACCATTATACCATGGCAGGAGGTACAACAGTGCTGTCACCATTATGCCGCGCGGGAGGGTAAAACAGTGCTGTCCAGTATATATACCATGGCAGGAGGTGCAACAATTATGTCCAGTATATATCTCCATGGCAGAATGATGCTTTCACCGTTACCATGGGAGGAGTACCAACAGTGCTGTCAGTATATATACCATGGAGGTACAACAGTGCTGTCACCACCCATTATGCCATGGGAGGAAGTACAACAGTGCTGTCAGTATATATACCATGGGGAGGAGGTACAACAATTCCTGTCACCAGTATCTCATAGGAGGTACAGTGCTGTCAGTATATATACCACTTCGGGAGGGAGAAATTGCAACAGTGCTGTCACCATTATACCCTAATGGGTACAACATTTGTACCATTATACCATGGCAGGAGGTGTAGTCTTGTCACCATTATACCGCCAATGGGGGAGGTACAACAGTGCTGTATCCTTATACCATAGCCGGGAGGTACAACAGTGCTGTCAGTATATATACCATGGGAGGGAGAGGTACAACAGTGCTGTCCCACCAATTATGCCATGGCAGGAGAGTACAACAGTGCTGTCACCATTATACCATGGCAGGAGAGTACAGCCAGTGCTGTCCGAGGTATATATACCATAGCAGGAGAGTGCTGCTGGTGCCATCCAGTATATATACCATGGCAGGAAGTACAACAGTGCTGTCCACCATTATACCATGGGAGGAGGTACAACAGTGCTGTCAGTATATATACCATGGGAGGGAGAGGTACAACAGTGCTGTCCACACCACATTATACCATGGCAGGAGGTACAACAGTGCTGTCCAGTATATATACCATGGGAGGAGGTACAACAGTGCTGTCACCATTATACCATGGGAGGAGTACAGCAGTGCTGTCGGTATATATACCATGGGAGGAGGCTGGCAGTGCTGTCCACCACGTCTCTGTAGCAGGAGGGTACAACAGTGCTGTCACCA
>NW_024733105.1:0-16185 GCF_018991925.1 Homarus americanus | reverse complement strand
GTTGAAGAGGAAGAATTTGTTCCCATCACACCTAGCTGGAACTGCTACAAATATACCCACTTAGCCACGGACTGCCCTAACATAAACACAAAATACTGCTCCGAATGCGGGGAGGAGGGACATACATTCCGGGAGTGCAAAAGCAGTGTAACTCCTCGGTGCCTGAACTGCCAAGGGGACCACAGAACACTGGCAGCACGCTGTCCAGCAAGGAAAGAGATTGTAAAAGGAAAGAGATTGTAAAGGAAAAGAGGAAAATTGAAAAGGAAAGAGCACAGGAAAAGCAAAACAGGACCTACTCGGCTGTAACCAAATTAACAAAGGAAACAACTAAAGTCCTTGAAAAGGTAGCCTCACAACCCCCAGCTCAACCTATAGTGCTCAACCTGGGAAGTCAACTATCGGTTAGGATCATGACGGCAATAATACACGCCCACCTCTTGAATATTGCCAAACCAGGATGCTTTGCTAAAAGGGTAAAGGAAATGTTTGCGGCAAATAACCTCCCAGACATGGAATTCCCCAACGACGTCCCCTCATCAGAAATCTTTAACCCGATCTATAAACCAGCAGAAACCACCAGTCAGGCGCAAGTCACCAAATCACAAGCCACTACCGACAAATCCCCCAATCAGAAAGTAGCGAAGAGGGAATGGAGGAAGATGAAGAGGAGCAGGAACCCATTTCACAACATGAAACTGTTATACAACCTGAAAAAGCGTTCGTATATAGCACCCCTAAAAAGATCAAAACGGGAATTGTGGCTCCACCACCGTCACCAAGAAAAATGACGGAGAATCAGGACCTCGGGGAGGAAACCGGTATCAGGTTTTACACCTGCTCAGCCCCCCAAAGACTCTCAACCGAGAGACTACTGGCGGAGATCAGGGAAGGAAAAGTAAAATATACATATACAGATACGAATATGAAAGATCACCATATAGAAACACTCATAAAGAGAGGAAGAACCCTGACCAAATATAATAGAATAGAAAAGGTGGAACAATCCAAATACAGGAAAATTCGCCTCGGCCTGCATACGGAGAGGAGGTCTTCAGGAGAACATCGATCATCCAAAATGCCGCAAACAAGCTCGAGACATCACCATTCATAATCAACAGACTTAAAATAGTTCAACATAATGTCCTGGCCTGGACACATACAAGAGCTCACGAATTATACAACCATCCCTGGACTGAAGTACTTAGCGTGGATGACGTGGAAACCAAATGGATAAATTATACCAACACCACCACGGAAGCTCACCACCACTTCTTCCCCGAGAAGTCCGTCAGATCTCACCCAGCTGACTTGCCCTGGATCACACCTCGGATCAAAAGACTTATGCAACAGAGAGACAGAGCCTTTCATATCAATGACCACATCCGCTACAGGTCCCTTCGCAACCGAGTCATCCGCGAAATACGCACTGCAAAGAAGTCCCACTACCCAACCAAATTACAACACCTGAAGCAGACCAACATCAATCAATGGTATGGTAAGCTTAAAGAACTCTGTGGACTAAACAATAAGACACACCCCCTCCCCTTCCTTAGCCATCTCACTAATGTTGACGCAGCTGAGCAAACAAATAACCATTTCGCTACTATATGCCAGACGCTCCCCCGGCTTGACACAACCACTCTCCCTGCTTACCTACCAGCCCCCCTTCCCACTGACTTAGTAGAAGAATTTGAAGTAGCAAAACGCCTGGACAAACTAAAATTAAAACGCTCTACCACCCCCATCGACTTACCAATGAAACTCTTCAAGGAGTTCTCCCCGGAGCTTGCTAAACCCCTATGCTCCATCATCAATGCTTCTCTCAGTCAAGCCAGATGCCCAGCTGACTGGAAGACCTCTTATGTATCACCAGTGCCCAAGTCAACCAGCCCACAGTCCTTAAATCAGCTACGACCTATTGCAATCACCCCAATACCCAGCCTAATCTGTGAAAGTTTTGTGTTCGACTGGGCTTATGCTGATATTGCAGGAGTCGTAGACCAGCACCTGGGCAACATGAAACTTCCTCCACCACTCACTGTCTTGTCAGCTTCTCGATTACATATACCGCCATCTCGAGAAATGAAAACGTCTGTAGCTGTCGCCTTCATTGATTTCTTACACTAAAGCCATCTGACCTAGTCGACCACAATATAATCATCAACAAAGTTTATTGACTCGGACTTCGAGAAGTCTATACCATGGCTTACAGACTTCTAGTGACGACGCCAAGCTGTACGCTTCCGAGGGCTGTCTCCACCTTTCAGTCACTCACCTGTGGCGTCCCCCAAGGCACCAAGATGGGACCACTCTTGCTCTATGCTCATCAATGATGCCCTAAGAGAAACCCCCGCTCGCTGGAAATATGTCGACGACTCCACCATTGGGATCAGCGTCAACAATTCTGCTCCCGACTATACCGCCCTTCAGGATTTATTGAACAGTCTTCAAAACTGGGCCACCAACAACCATGTCACCATCAACCATACTAAGACCATGGTTATGCACATCAACCTCTCCTCCGACATTGTCCCACCTCCTTCCATTACTTTAGGTCCGAACACACTCCAGGTTGTAGATTCCACGAAGCTCCTCGGCGTCACCATAGACAACAAACTAAATTGGAAACCACACGTCAGTGAAGTTGTCAAATCCTCCAGTTTCCGTCTCCACCTCCTCCGCCGACTCAAGTCCCTTGGAGTTCCTGCACCCGAGCTCCTCAGTGTTTACACAACATTCATACTTCCCAAGCTCACCTATGCCTGCCCCACCTGGTCTTCCTCCCTAAATGCCACACAACGTAAACACCTAGAAAAAGTGCAAAAGAGGGCATGCAAGATTATTCTCTCCCCTTCTTACTCCACATATCAAGAAGCGCTCAACACACTGACCCTTTCGACTCTCACTGACCATCACCACGACCTCATCTGCAAATTTGAAGAAGCTTCTACACCATCCTCGACACCGGCTCCTACTACCACCTGAGATCCCTAGTCCGAGAATTGCTGTTCGACACCACAACCGCATCCAGCCCATACGTGCACGAACTGATCGCTATAAGAACAGCCCAGTCCCAACCATTGTAAAAATTATCAATAACTTGTAATAAACCAGTGTATTCACTCCCAGTAAACACTACTCCTTGCACTGTCACTATGTTGAAATGAACTGTAATGTGAGCTTTTCCCCATCTAGTTATTATATGTCTTATTTGTGTCACTTATGTTACTTGTATATTATTTGTAATTCGAAACCCATTCCCCAAATATGTAACTGTATATTTTCAGCCTTCTGGCTGCCAAGCTCTTTCAATAAACCGTTGATTATTATTATTATTATTTATTATATATCGTACCCTAGACCCAGACGTCATCATACTAAATTCTCACGGCAGGGATAATTCAAATAAAATCAAGATATTTAATTACACAGTATACCAAAAAAACAGCCAAAATCCTTTACAAGATGGAGTTGCCATAGCAATTAAAAGAAGCAAAAAACATAAAATCCATGATACATTCCAAGAAAACTTTCTGGCAATAGAAATTAACAGCACAACGGGTCCAATCATAATTGGCACCTGCTACCTCCCTCCAAGACGACCAATTTTTCCAATAGCAGACATGCTCAGATTGATGAGGAGGAACATACCTGCATACTTTCTGGGTGATCTCAACGCTAGACACCGCATACTAGGACACCATACCAACAACGCAGTAGGCCTGGTCCTGAACACACTAGTGAGCCACGGCAACGTGGTACACCTCGGACCGGAATTCCCCACGTACATCAGAGCAGGCCACACAGGATACCCAGATCTCGTGTTAACAAATCAACACCACCACCTAAACATACTACTCGAACCCGGCCCAATATCCACTAGTGATCATCTCCCTATCATAGCCACACTCTCCACAGCCCCAATAGAGATCCCGGCCAGGCTAAGATTCAACTATAACCGGACTAACTGGGAAAACTTTAAACAAGAATTAAATAACCCGCAACCCATACAATTACACAACGGGCATACTTATCTAATAGACCAATCACTGGATATATGGTATGAGCACGTCAGCCAGGCCATGGAACACAACATACCCAAGACCACTTACCGAACATTACCACACCCTCAATACTCACACCAATCAAGAATCACACAGACACAATTTAGCAACCTAATTAAATTAATCACACAGCAAGGTTGGACACCGGAACGCAGAAACATATACAACATAATACACGAACAACTAAAAAAGATATCAAAAGAAGCATACAACAGGAACTGGCAAAAGCTGATTTCAGAAACGGAAGGAAACTACCATAAACCGAACCAGTTCTGGCAGAAAATAAAGCACTTAATGGGAACCTCAAGCAACGAGTCAAACTATATAATAAATAGTAATCAAGTCAAATTAACAGAACCAACCGAACAAGAACCGTAATTTAGATTTTTCTGGAGTAAGATTTTTCAAATCACCAACGAAGAAAACTTAAACTTTTGCATGACCACAGAGAGGGAAGTATCCAACCATATGTCGCAAATAACCCATATTTGGCAACCGAGACCCACGATCGACCTGAATACACTGGATGACATGTCCCCACTAAACAAACCAATCACGGTGGACGAAATAGTAAGAACAATCAATAGCTTTAAGAACAAGGCTCCTGGAGTCAGCAAAATAAATAAACTCATTTTACAGCAATTACCAAGCAACATGGTACTTCTACTAAGAAATATATTCAACGCATCCATAGCTTCAGGCTACTACCCAAAGAAATTCAAGACAGCAATTATCAGACTGATACCAAAACCGGGAAAAGCCCCCACAGCAGTAGAAAACTACAGACCAAACTCTCTCTTAGAAACTCCGGGAAAAATTTTGGAAAAAATAATTAACCAACGATTAAGAACACACCTGGAACTGGAATACAAATACAACCCTAGACAACACGGATTCAGGAAACACAGAGGAACAAACACAGCCATAGCCCTGATATACGAAAGTATTGCAAACGCAATGCATAATAAAGAACAGTGCAACATAGTTTTAAGGGATGTGGCAAAAGCGTTCGATAAGGTCTGGCACTTGGGACTTAAATATAAAATAACCAATCAAGAACTCCCTAACAACTTCACTTCTCTACTGTGTAATTTCTTGGACAACAGAGAAGCACACATTATAATAGGCACTCACAAAGGCCCAAGCTTCAGACTTTATAGTGGAGTACCACAAGGAAGTAACTTATCCCCAACTCTCTACACAATCTACACTTCAGACATGTCGCCACCAATTCACGGTGAATACATCGCATATGCTGATGATGTCACCCAGATCATCCGCCATCCAGGCAAGGCCAAACAGATGATGGCGTTAAAAACAGCTCGCGCCATAATACAAATAAATAATTACGAGAAGAAATGGAAACTAAAAACTAATACACAGAAACTAAAGATCATACACATTTCAAGGCTAAACCCAGCACCAATCACAGTAAACAACGAAGAAATACAATACTCAAACGAAGGAAAAATACTGGGGCTGACAATAACAAGAACCGGAATAAATAAACACATAACAGAGCGTAATAGACTAGCCCGAATACAGCTTACAAAATTAAGAAGATTCGGCAAAATGGAAGAGAAAATACAACTACACCTCTTTTAAGCACTTGTCCGCCCTCATCTTGAATACCCGCCAATACCATTAAACACGATCAGCCTTACCAACCAATTAAAACTTCAGGCAACACAGAACAAAGCCATCCGCAGAGCCTCCAAACAACGTCCCCCATACACAACCAAAATTAAAGAGCTTCACGAAAAATACAATATTTTACCACTGAACATAAGAACATACAGCCAAGCACAGGCAGTATGGCACAAACTAGAAGTAATGGAAGACGAAATATACCATCGACTAAAAACAGAGGACACCAGAAGATCACACAGCTGGTGGCCAAAAAGCCTTCTCCATAACCCTCAAGAGCCAGAACTATTGTACACTAAATAGTACACAAAAGATGAGAGTATTCTACTAGTTACACAAGGACCTAGCAGACCTCTCCAACTAACACAATTATACACCACAGCATAAATAACTCCTTGACGCCAATAAGATAAAAGATGAGAGTTTTCTACTAGTTACACAAGGACCTAGTAGACCTCTCCAACTAACACAATAACAAACTAGCTAGCTTATCCTCCTCCCCCCCCCCCTGTTCCCTTGAGCTCAGGCGACCTCTTAGTGCGGCCTTCACCACAGCCAATCAAATCGTCTCTGCTAGGTGGATAGCCCACCTGCTCTTATTCTCTACTACTTTACTTCGCGTTTCATAACTTTCCTTCTACCTTACCTCTTCTCTCCCTTCCCATGGCAAGCCATTGCCATTTTATCTCCATTATCATCATCATCATCACCTACCTCTTTCTAACTACAGCCAGTCTTCAAGTAACACCTCCTCCTCCGCTCCTGCCTGGCGGCCCTCGCTCCAGCCGGCGACCATGGCGACCCACAAGCTTGTCCTCCTCTGAGTACCCTCACCAACCAGCTCTCTCTACATCACGCTTGTAACCATGCTGCCTTCCCAGCACCAAGCTGCATTGTACATCCAATACAACATGTATACAGAGAGCACATTGTGAGTTTCCTTTCTCCATCCCATCCTGAGTGTGAACCAATATCTCATACCCCACAACACTACAGGCACTTTTACTAAAGCTTCACTTCTTTGGGGGAATATTTTCTTTTAGGATTGGGGGCTATTGTGATATCTCTACAGTTCATTGTTTGTTAATAATTATCCTTAGGAGACATCCCTCCCCCCAACCAGACCGGGTCACTTGAGGGAGTCGTCTGCTCAACATCTCAGAGCAGAACCTCATAGACTGCTGCCACCTGTGTCAAAGATGCCAGGGTGGACGTATGAACTACGCTTTTACATACATCATGCAAAATAATGGCATTGACAGTGAGAGTTACTACCCTTATGAGGCCAGAGTAAGTAATGATCTCTACAGTACAAATGTAGGACACTTGGTTTGGACCAGGGTTGTAAGGACCTAATCTAACCTAACATAGTCTTACCGTGGCCCAAACATCCTCTCACCGTACAGTACAGTATTATGAACAAACAAAGATGTCATCGGATTTTTCTCTCATGTATTCAGAAATGATCCTGTGCAGATATTATACATAAGGTTCTCAAGCAACCATTATATTTCTATTAAAAAAAATGACTTGAATTTTTTAGATTAGTCATACTTATTAAAATGCATTAAAGATCAATGGTAATAATTGTGGGAGACTCAGGTGCTCCTTACAATCAGGGGTAAAGGAAACACACTGATGTCAAGTTCGTAAGTTCTATTTCTGGGACAAATATACAAAAGGAGTTAAGACAAGGGGAACAGCGTCCTGTCTTGGAATCTCTCTGGGTATCTCTATCTGCGCATGCGCGTACAGTAGGGAGTGACAGTTTGGCAAAAGTTTTCAAAATCAAGTGGCTTGGGTTGGATTATTTGTCTATCGGCCACGCTGGTTCCGAATATGTTTGAATCTTTAACATCAGTGCATTAGAAGGTTTGTGGATACTTTTCGGTTCGACATAAAAAAAAAAAAAAGAATAATGGTAGACATTCTTTATTATTGGCATGTATGCTTCAATTTATCAGCAGCACACTAACACAGTTGGCACACTAACATTGGCTGTCCCCACAGTGTCCCCTCAGTCCCAGTGTCCCCACAGCCTAGCACTGGTAGTCCTCTTTCTTAGCCCTCCGCTTGTTTCTCTTCCTGGCCTCCAGCTTGTTCCAGGTGACCTGGTCCTGCTGCCAGGCAGAGCTGGCCACGTCTGCCGCCTCCGTGGTGAGCTTCACTCCTCTTTCCACTGCGGTGGTGGTGCAGGGCAGACCTGGCTCACTGTACGGTTCCTCCAGAAATTACTCCAGTTCCTGGTCACTGTGCTGGAACAGGATAGGAGGGGAGGAGCTGGCCTTCTGCAGATCAACCAACTCTGACAGCTTGGTGGCTGCCAGATTCAGTTGAGGGTTTCTCACTTTCCTCACTGTCTTTCTCTTGTGCCTTTTTTCCTTCTTCCTCAGCTGCTTGATGATGTTTAGGGCCAACTCCCTCTCACTCTTGTCCATGGAGGCCAGCAGTGAGACCAGCACCACCTCGTGCTGGCCGAAGTAGCCGTTGAACTGGAGGTATGGAGTAAGCAGCTCCACTTCCTCCAGGGTGCAGTACGTCCTCACCCGGTTGATGATGGCGAGGAGGTGGCGTGGGCCCTCCAGTAGCAGATTCCTCTGCCTGATCTCCAGGAAGGAGGGCACGTAGATAAGGATGATGAAGAAGGTCATCCGTCTTTGTGACTCGCTGCGGGAGGTGGTGCTCATGTAGGCCCTCAGCTCCCTGCTCTCCGTGTTTTGCCATCTGGCGTTGGTCATGGCTCCGGCCCGTGCCCTGGCCCATCTCTCCTCAATGTGGCCGGACTCCACCGTCTTGGCCATCTCCAACAGATACCGGGTGTCCCAGCTGAACTCCTCCCAGACGACGGAGGGGATGGCATCCAGGAGAGACCTGAGGTAGGTGTTGGTGACGGCCTCGAATTCAACCACCGGAAGGTCCCACACGTTGCCGGTCAGCTTCCGAGCCTCCTCACCACTCCAGGAGGCGGGACCAGTGGTTGGGCCAGCGTAATGGTTGAATAGATGGCCGAAGAGCTTCTCCAGACTGTGGATCAGGCAGTGGATGTGGAGGAGAGGCCGTCCCAACAGCCTTTCAAACTCGGCGATGAAACCAGGAGGTCGGTGGTGTCAATACCGCGCTCCTCCAGGAAGGCCAGCAGGCTGGTGGCCAGGTCTACCCCCTTTCCCCCCACCGGGACCAGGTGACCAAGGAACTCCTCACCAGGGAAGCCGATCACTGCACAGTCTTCCCTCTTTTCCATGGCGAATCTCTTGTGGTTCTTCTCACCTACACCAGTCACTATCTTGTTCTCATTGATCCTCTCATCTACCATGAGACCTCTGACCTTGAATCCCCTGAACTTTTCTTTTTTCTGTTCTCGTGACCTCTTCCTGACTCTCTCCACTTTCTTCCAGTTAGTCACTTTAGACTTGTCCCCTTCAGTTATGATGTTGTCTGCAGCTCTGATGGTGTTTGCGATGTGAGCCACTGCATCATTGGATACCTTGAACCTGTCAGCAGTTTCTCCGATCCTGTCCTCGGCTTCTTTCTCCCTTTTCCTTTTCTCTGATCTTGCTCTCCTGTCGACCATAGCCTTGAACTCATTGTCATTGACATCCTTATAATCACTATCTTCTTCCTGAGCACTGTCATCCACTGCCGACACTTTACACGACATCCTCTCCATCTCCTCCTTACTCTTTGACCTCATCTTCTCAGTTTTCCTCTCTTCCTCAGCCCTTTTCTTTGCCCTCTTCGCTTCCTTCTCCCTCTCTTCTTTCAGCTTGGCAGTCACAATTTTGTCAACGCCATCAATGCAGCCCTCCCTTCCCGGTTTCCTCTTGGCTGCCAGGAAGCTTTTCTCTCGTTCGTGCACTTTGCTGTCGTCTGCCACATCAAACAACTTCTCAGCTATATCCTCGAACCTCATCTTCAGCTTCCCGTTCTTCGTTTTCTTCCTTTTCTGTTTCTGTCCATTTCCCTTCATCATCATCGTCTCCCTCCGCATCCTCCACAGGTCGTGGACTCTCATTTTCACCCTGATTTCAGAGATAGTGGGGACAGTGGCCTTCCTATACACATCCAGTACCTTCTCAGTCACCTTGTTGGTGGCATCCATATAATCAAAAGCATTTGTTCTTCTCCTTAACCTCTCGTTTTCTGCTTCATAAGCCAGGGCACTTCCAACTTCCTTGTTCAGAGGCAACTTGTTAGATGGCAGAGGCATCCGAACCCCGAACACCTTATCGTTACCCTGGCGCAGCTGAGTGTTGCTAATCTTAGGACGACCCATCTTGGTGGCGGCCCTTTGAACTAACTGCAAAACAACACAGAAAAACAACTTTCAGCACTTCAATATCACCACCTATTGAACAATATTTTATTCAAAAGTACGGACTGAGATTTTGTCCTTAACTGTCCAAGTCAAGCTACTTGGGCTGAATTCGTTGATCAGTCCTGGGACGAATATTACCAACGGCGTGAATAGATTCCATGGAATAAATTCAGGGCATTCCCGTCCAGGGAGCCTCAACAAACTCTGTAAATATTGCCATTGGCCTGCCATTGGCACATATACGGAGTTTGGTAATGTTCCATGAGCGGGAATGTCCTGAATTCATTCCACGGAATCTATCCACGCCGTTGGTAATATTGGGCCCTGGTTTTCGAAATATACGTATGTGGTGACTTGCAGCAAAAATATCGGCATAATTTGTAGCGCATTGAGTTGTAAAACAATAGCATATTATGAACCAGTGTACACAGTAGTCGAATAATCCAATTCAATAACTTGATTTTAACAGGTTGTGCCACATTGCCAGTCCCTTTATTATTTACAGTTTTTTCGCGTTTTTCATGCCAAACCCAAAAGTATCCACAAACCTTCTAATGCAATGATGTAAAAAACTCAAACATATTCGGAATTAGCGTGGCCGATAGACAAATAATCCAACCCAAGCAATTAGATTTTGAAAACTTTTGCCAAACTGTCACTCCCTAGCATACAGCGCGCATGTGCCCAAAGTCTGAACTAACACTTGGTGACAAAAGGGAGTATGATTATAATACATATAATACAGAGACCTGAATCAATAATGGTAAATAGTACAGAGTTACATATTACAGCCATATTCGTCTCATATATCTACACCTCCCTCCCCCCTCACTCTCGTAGTGCAATCTCGAGCGGACTCTTTTTCCAGGAGTCTTTGAGAGTGACGTGGGAAAACTGGGGGGTCACTGAATGAGGACTTACTTTTCTCGTCCAAGCAAGGGTTCACAGGGATATGGGGGAGGGGTTCACCACTAGGGGACGGTACTGAACGAAGAAAGCGGCGATTCCGCCACCATACCCGACCACTAGGGAGACGGACCTCGTAATCCCTGGTCTTGCCGCAGCCCATGACAACCCCGACCTTGTCCCAGCGGTGAGACGTCGGGTCTTGAACCCGAACTGTTTGCCCGATACTCAACCTGGGAAGGGGTCGGGCGTGCTGATCGTACTGTGCCTTTACCTGGTCAGCACGGGCGGCTGCACGACGATCGCAGTCCTCGGTCTTGGCCTGCCACTCCCTCGAGAAGGACTCAGGATGGGCAGGGACACATGACCGTAGTGGGTGGCCGTATAACATCTGTGCTGGGGAGCGACTTGTGAAGTTGGGGGTATTCCGCAATTCTAATAAACCCCGGTCAAACTTCTCACAGTCAATGTTGCCTGAGGGTGCCGTCTTGAGGATAAGATGCTTGACGGACTTTACGGCAGCCTCGGCATGTCCATTGGACTGGGGATAATGTGGCGAGGACACCACATGATAAAATCCCCATCGCTCCATGCAGTCCCGGAAGTCGTTGCTGGTGAACTGGGGCCCACCGTCAGTCCTCAGGCGGAGAGGGACACCAACTTCCCGGAATTAGCGACAGAACATATACTGTATGAGAGGCAGTAGTGTTGCCTCCGCAGGGAACGACAACAGGCCAACCTGAGAGCCGGTCGGCGATGACGAGAAAGGACTTTCCCGCCACAACAAAGAAATCCGCAGAGACGGACTCAAAGGGCCTCGTAGGGTTGTTGTTGTTCATGAGGGGTTCCTGCTGCTGACTAGGCTGCAGCACCTGGCATGGCTCGCAGACTTGAACGGAACTAGCGATGTCGGAGTCGATGCCTGGCCAAAAAACAGCTTGTCTCGCCCGGCGCTTCGTAGCTTCCACACCCCTGTGGCTGTCGTGCAGGTGGGCTAGGGTGCGGCGGCGGAGGGCGGCAGGAACCACAACTCTTGCTCCATACAAGACGAGGTCGCCATCAGCATAGAGGTCGTCCCGCATCTTCCAGTATGGGAGTAAAGAGCTGTGTAAGTCGTACCGGTTGGAGGGAAATCCCGAGGTCACGCAGTTCAGTAGACGGATGTACGAAGGGTCCGCTCTTGCCGCGGCTCGGAGTTCCTGAAGAGTCCTGTCGGCGTCCTGCGGTGGAGACTCTTCTGAGATGACGGCGTTCATGGTCACTACGGTCCTGAGGTGTGCAGTAGCATCAGCACATGCGATCTCGTCCTCTGGTGTGGGGTGGCTGACTGGGGCTCGTGACAAAGCATCAGGGATGCAGAGCAGCTTGCCAGCGCGCCACACAGCTGTGAAGAGGTAGGGCGAGATCTTCTCCTTAAGGCGTTGGAGGCGGGAATTCTCGACCGCATCCAAGGAGTAGTGGTTCAGGATCGGGATGAGTGGCCGATGATCTGTCATGAGGTTGAAGTGTTGTAGGCCGATCAGATACAACCTACATTTGGACATGGCCCAGACGGCGGCTAACAGCTCCAGTTCGATGGTGGCGTAGCGAGTCTCGGCGTCAGTGAGAAACCGAGAGCCACACTGAACCAGACGAAAGCGTCCATTGCCGTGGTCCTGTAGCAGAGCGTATCCAATCCCGTAGAGGCGAGAGGCATCAGTCTGGAGGACAACTGGCAGGGCCGGGTCGAAAGAAGCGAGAACAGGTGGGCTAAGGAGAGCTGTCTTGACGCGACGGAATGCCTCATCATGGTCAGCTGTCCAGGTGAATGTTCTCTTGGGGCTCATCAGGGGGCGTAGGGGCTGTGCTGCAGCAGCGATGTCGGGGGTGAACTCAGCCAACTGGTTTACCAGGCCCATGAACGAGCGGAGGTCGGTCAGGTTGGCAGGAATTGGGAAGTCCCGGATCGCGCTGACCTTTCCAGGATCAGCCGAGATGCCCTTGCCTGAGAGGGTGTACCCACAGAAGTTCACACTAGGTGTGGCGACCACAAACTTATCCTTGTTGAGGGTGATCCCGTACTTGCGGCACCTGGTGAGCATCTGGTGAATACGCTCAAGATGCGTGGAGTAATCCTCGTCATATAGGAGCACGTCATCGATGACCTTGACACAGTTCGCCACACCCTGAAGGGCCATGTCACCACGGAGGCAGAAAGCATCGCCAGTAGCCGCGAAACCCATAGGTCCTCTGCAGTGCTGAAATCGGCCGTACGGTGTGATGAACGTCGTGAGGTGCTGATCTTCTTCCGCAAGTTCCATCTGCCAGTATCCACATAAGGCATCTGCTGTAGTAAAGTACCTTGCCTTCGGGTCCACACTGCGTATAGCGGTGAAGGGTGTCGGTGAAGGGTGGGTCGGGCGGGAAACTTGGCTATTCAGCTTGGTGAGGTCGACGGTGATACGAACTCCAGTAATGTTCTTGGCGACTGCTATCATGGGGTGACACCAATCTGAGGGGTCGTCACCAGCAGGCTTAATGATCCCCTGGGCTACCATAGAGTCGAGTTCCTTCTTAACTTGGCTCTGAAAAGCGAAGGGTATCTGTCTCGGTGTGTGGATGGCGAAAGGTACTGCGTCACCCTTCAGGTGTATTCTCATGGGGGAGGCAGCCATTGGCTTGAGTGGAGCCGTCTTGAGGTCCTCCTTGGAAACCAGCACGCCCTTCAATTGCAGTAGGAAGCACCCCCTGGCTGCAGAAGGTGACGTATTGGGTGGGAGGGGCAGCTCCTTGCACCTGTTGACATGTTTTATTTCCAGAATTGGCTTAGGGAAGTCTGGAGATATTATGGCCAACTATTGACAGTGGCCATAAGACAGTAGTGGCATCTGAACACCTTTGTGGACCTGAATCCTGCCAGAACATGACTGCTTACCTAGGGTGAGGGTAGCCTGAAGTGTACCCAGAGCAGGTGCCATTGTAGAACCGTCTGCGGTGAGCGTTGTAGAAGTTGACGGTGGTTGCAAGCTGCTCCTAGGGATCCCCAGAATGTCGAGGTGTCTTGTGCCGATGACTGTGACGTCCGCAGCTGTGTCAGGAAGCATCTGGATACGGGAAGTAATGTCGCCATATGACAGGTGAACACAGATGGGCTGAGGTGTCTTGCTGACAGGGGAAGAAGAGGATCCCACGCGACGACAGCGCTTGTTCTTCGCCGCCTGAGACTTGCAAGTAGTATTATTCTTCTTCTGTGACTGACAGCATTTGTCATAGTGTCCAATGCGGCTACAGAAGCGGCACTGAACGTTGTTGGCAGAGCACTTCAGTGTCCTTGCCCAATGACCACGACGGCTACAGTTATTGCAGGTGCTGTCAGCGGCAGGGCATTCAGAACCATGCCGACGAGCACAATACTGGCAGGAATGACCTGGCGTCGAAGTCTGAAGTGATGCTGAAGATTGATGCGAAGCTGAAGTCGGATGTGAAGCTGAAGTCGGATGTGAAGCTGAAGTCCGGTCACGTCCTTTGTTCTTCTTATATGCGGAAATGGCACACAGCTGGTTAGATGGAGCACGAATGGCAGAAGTCGCACTTCTGGTGGCTTCGTAAGAGCGGCAGGTGGTGACAACATCCTGTAGAGAAGAGGCAGTGTCGAGGGAGATAAGCTTCTGAATAAGCTCTTCGTCCCGCACGCCCATGAGGATAATCATCTTCAGCTGTGTTTCCTCACAAGTCGACGAGTTCCCAGGACAAACGTCAACCTCCTCAGCGATGCGTCTGAGTCGTACGAAAAAATCGGCAAACGACTCACCCTCCAGCTGCTTACAACTGAGAAGTTCTCTCCTACGGAGAGCTTCGTTGCGGAGACCCTTGATATGCGTCTGTAAAGCATCCAAGACGTCCTTCACAGTCTTGTCTGTGTCGTGGGGAATTTGCAGGGTGTGCTCCAGGATACGTTGCGTCTCTAGGGTGAGACACATCCTCATCTGGATCAGCTGTTTATCCCTAGGCAACCTTGATAAATCGACCATCATCGAATAATCGTCCCACCTCCGACGCCGTTCACGGAATACCTGGAACGAGGCATCAGCTTGGAGTGGCGGTGGACTCTGAGCGAGTGCTTTCTGTGGGGGGGGCAAAGAAGTTGAAGAGGACCCTGCAGGCGCGCCTGTGGACGAAGAGGCAGGTGTAGTAGCTGCTTGAAGGGTAACAGGTGCCAACAACTCGATAATGGCACTGAATCTGGCATTTTCTTGTTGACGTCTGTGACTCTCTTCATGTCTTCGTTCATCGTCTTCCTGTCGCCTCCTGATGTCGTCTTGACGTCGGTTTTCTTCCAAAATCTGAATTAAATGAAGGAAGTCGACACCTGTGGCAGATTGCGGACGTGTGTAGTGGGGGCTAAGGGTGGGTGGGGCCGCTTGATCCACTTTCCGATCCACTTGGAGTCCAGTTACTGCACCGACATCCATCTGAAGTTGGGCTTGTTGGGTATCTGAAGAAAACCCAATAAATTCCTGATCTTCCATATGGCCTGGTTTATTTCTCTCACAATTACTGTAATTAATAAGTGAGCAGAAGAGCAATCGTCTTTAAATGGAAGATATCTGCGAGCGTCTGTGTGTGTGTGTGTGTGTGTGCGTTCGTGCGTGTACTCGGGGCAGGCTGGCCAGCGGGCTGGCGGTTACCGCAACTCCTCTCGCTGGCTCAGACACCCAGTGCCGGTCGAGACACGAACGGGAGTGGATGTCAAAACTTGAGCTCTCCCATAGGTCTTAAAAAGGCTCCCCTCTTTTGTAAAAAGTGCAGGAACACGGGGAAACACTTTAAAGACACTAAAAGGCACACACAACACTGAAAAAGCACTTCACAACACTACACTGTAAATCCAGGAATATCGTGTTGAGGTACGCGCCGAGATCCACTCGACAAGGGAAGTTGACAAGATGGCGGCTCCGAGAGAGAGATTCTGTGTCCACTCCAATTCTGAATAATGTGATGTCCCAGCTAAACACTGCGCCATGTGGGAGAGACTCAGGTGCTCCTTACAATCAGGGGTAAAGGAAACACACTGATGTCAAGTTCGTAAGTTCTATTTCTGGGACAAACACACAAAAGGAGTTAAGACAGGGGGAACAGCATCCTGTCTTGGAATCTCTCTGGGTATCTCTATCTGCGCATGCGTGTACAGCGCGCATGTGCCCAAAGTCTGAACTATCACTAGTGACAAAAGGGAGTATGATTATAAAACATATAATACAGAGACCTGAA
>NW_024733104.1:0-24813 GCF_018991925.1 Homarus americanus | reverse complement strand
ATGTTGTACTTCGTTCAGTTACATGTGCTCCCTCTGTTTCTGTACCTAGGCTATATCAGTCCCCTCCGTTGCAGTGTATGGTGTATCCAGCCTCTGTTTCTGTTACCTGGTATCGGCCCCTCTGTTGCTGTGTATGGTGTATCAAACCTCTCTGTTTCTGTACCTGGTATATCCGGCTCCCTCTGTTGCTGGTATGGTATCAGCCCCTCTGTTTCTGTACCTGGTATATCAGTCCCCTCCGTTACTGTGTATGGTGTATCAGCCCTCTGTTTCTGTACCTGGTATGTCAATCCCCTCTGTTGTTGCTGTTATGGTATATCAGAGCCCCCTCATTTCTGTACCTGGTATATCAGTCCCCTCGTTGCTGTATGGTGTATCCGGCCCCTCTGTTTCTGTACCTGGTATATCGGCCCCCTCCGTTGCTGTGTATGGTATCCAGCCCCACTCTGTTTCTGTACCTGGTATATCCAGCCCCTTTGTTGGTATTCAGTGTAATATCTGGTCACCTCTTACTAAACTGAATATCCATCGTCCCTGTATTTTGTTAATGTATGTCAATCACTACTGGATATCCTCTTTCCTATCTTGGTTTGTTGGTTATATCCGATCACTGTTATGTGGGTATATTTGTTGATCTCAGCTAAATTTTCTGGATATACCAGTTGAATAAACTCAGTATACAATTGATTTATATTGGATACAAATATATCGATACCATCTGTTATCCACTGAATATACAGGTTGAAAATATTGGACATACAAAGCAGGAATATATCAGGTCATATATGTATGCAAATACCATGTTGGATATACTAGGTACACAGGTCGGATATACCAGACATACCAAGGTTAAATATAATTAATCAAACTAATGAGTATACATAATATAACAGATCAACAAGATTACTAATAACAAATCAGATATACTCTATATCTACTGGATTAATTATACAAAATATATCAACAAGTGGTATAATATTATGTTAAACCAAATATACTCAGCATACAGATGGAACAATTACCTAAGATACATAACTCAAATACTTAGGTATGCAAATTTTGACATGAAAGACAATCAACCTAACAGATATGGCAAAGTTATTCACTTACACCACATAATATATGTAAGAGAGTCTTGAGAAGATGGTTGAGAAGGTTAATCACCACAACTAACTTATAGAGACACATACAATTTATATAATGTGTTTACAAGGAGACTCATCAGGTTTGTGCAATGGCAGCTTGTGTTTGTTTGTTGACTGAAGGACCTACAATACTAAACATACTAATGAATCAAATTAAAACAACATTAAAAATACCTCAATGTATGATTTGTTGAATGTTTATATAAAACAGATCCTGTAAACACGTACTAGTGAAGGGGACTGTGCAAGTGGTAACAGCGATTGGGATATGAACTAACCATCCTGTAGTGTGGGAAGGAGTGGTAAGGAGGTGAAAGAGGTGTCATAAGGGTTAAAATGGTGGTTGGTTTGGTGGTATTAATTGAGGTAGAGATGTAGTATTGGTGACATACGGTGGGTAAGTGTGATATATTGGTGTGGTGAGTGAAGGGATGGTGAAGTAATGTTGGATTAATGTAAGGAATACAGTGGGAGGGAGTATGGTGGGTGAGGAGTGGTAACAGAGGGAGTGATGGTATGAGGTGGTGGGAGGCGTGGTGGGGTGGTGGGAAGAGTGTAAGTAGAGGGGTGGTAGAATGAATCAGACCATCTAATGCATCAGACAAAATAACAGTCATTAATTACCATAAATAATGAGTTCGTGTGATGAATAATTGTGAAGACTTATGTATGGGAGCAGGAGAGCAGGTAGGAGAGGCAGGTGGGAGGGGGTGGGTCAGGAGAAGTGGGTGGGAGAGAGGCAAGGTGGGAGAGAGGTGGAGTGGCAGGAGCAGATGGGAGAGAGGCAGGTGAGAGAGAGGTGGGGAGGCAGATTGGAGAGAGGGCAGATTGAGAGAGAGAGAACCCAGGTGAGAGAGAGTGGGTGAGAGGGAGAAAGTGGGAGTGTGGGGAAAAGAGGAGGAGTCACGTGAGTGGAGAGAGTTGGTAGACAAGTGGAGAGGTGATATATAGGAGAAGGGAGAGGCAGGTGAAGAGAGGGACAGTGAGAGGCAAGGAGAAAATGTGTGTTTGAATATAAGTAATAATAATGATAATAATAATAATATATATGTATATATAATAATAATAAAGTTGTCAGGTATATTTATGAAATTGACGGAGATTAAAAAATCACAATGTAACATCACAATAAATGACGAGGCTTGGCCCCAACGGACGACCCAGTAGATCACAACAGAACCTATAGTGCAGGGTTAAATACTGTAATCATAACACCAACAATGGTATCTGGGATTACCTGACAAGAGGTGAAATATTTTAAATTATATAAACTGTGGAAGGAATGCCTGGCGGAGGAGACGGAGTCGTATGGGTGGGCAGTATAGTGTTAAGCAATAATCGTTAATAACAACGATCATCGTCATAGTGTTAAACAATCTGACTTTTATTGGTTAAGTTTTCACCGCCAGTCCTCTAATTAATATAACCTGGACAATCGGTGGAGGACACAATATGACCACAATGGGACACACATATTACGTAGGACCTGTATGACCACAATAGGACCTATATTACGTGGACACATAATATGGTCCCAATGGGACCTGTATATTACCGTAGGACCTGACAACACATGGGACACACCTGTATGGCCACACGTGGGACCACCTGTGTGTTACGTGGGACCTGGCATGTTACATTGGGACACACCTGTATTACACGTGGGACATAATGATACAGTGGGACACTGTGATACACGTGGGACACACCTGTGTGGTCACATGGGACATAATGTTACACGTGGGACACACCTGTGTGGTACACGTGGGACACACCTGTGTATGACAACACGTGGGACTTACTATTGTGGCCACGTGGGACACTGTATTGTGACCACACGTGGGACACACTGTATTACAATGGGACACACCTGTGACAACACGTGGGACACACCTGTGATCACACGTGGGACACCTGTATTACACGTGGGACATAATATTCAATGTGGGACATATGTTACCGTGGACACATATGTTACGTGGGACACACCTGTGTACATGGGACACATATGATACACGTGGGACCTCAGTATTGTTCACAATAGGGACCACCTATGACCACATGTGACCACCTAGTATGGTCACACGTAGAGTTCACACCTGTGACCACACGTGGGACACACCTGTGGTCACACGTAGGACACACCTGTGACCACGTGGGTGTGGGTGGGTTTGTGTACACGTGGGACACCTACATACATACATACATACATACATACATACATGCATACATACATACATACATACACAAACAGATAGATAAAATAAATAAAACAAGGAATGAACACAATATTAATAACTGTATTGAAGATTATTAGACGTAATGAGATATAGTGGAAGTTATTTATTATTATAGGATTATGTTATATAATCAGTCAGGAGAAAGATAAGTCAGGGGAAGATAAAGTCAGGGGAGAAGATAAAGTCAGGAAGAAAGATAAAGTCAGGGGAGAAGATAAATCAGGGGAGAAGATAAAGTCAGTCAGGGGAGAAGATAAAGTCAGGGGAGAAAGATAAAGTCAGGGAAGATAAAGTCAGGGGAAGAAGATAAAGTCAGGGGAAGGATAAAGTCAGGGAAGATAAAGGAAGTCAGTCAGGGGAGAAGATAAAGTCAGGGGAAGATAAAAGTCAGTCAGGGGAGAAGATAGAGTCAGTCAGGGGGAAGATAAGGTCAGTCAGGGGAGAAGATAAGAATCAGTCAGGGGAGAAGATAAAGTCAGAGGGGAGAAGATAAAGTCAGGGGAGAAAGATAAAGTCAGGAGAAGATAAGAATGAGGGGGAGAAGATAAAGTCAGGGGAGAAGATAAAGTCAGGGGAGAAGATAAAGTCAGTCAGGAGAAGATAAAGTTTACTGTTGACATGTTTACAGTTATTTGTTTACAACTCATTTAAAGATATTATATCATTATTTACCATCATACTTCCTTATCTTCTCCTACAGATCAAATAATTTCATATATTTTGTATAACTGGTGATATATATTTTGTGTTTTCGACGTTTTAAAATCTATTTCATTTGGTTTCGTTGGTAAATTTTAAATGAAACAAAAAAATTAAAATTAAAATATATAAATGTAAAATGGATGAAATAAAAAAAATAATAATAATTAATAATGGATGAAGAAGTGTGTCCAACGGCTGCCTAAACGGTTTGTGTGATTTGGTGTAGGTGGAGGAGGTTGATCAAGCAAACCCCAGCCCAAGTTATAGCGAAGACTGGATTAAGTGAAGTTGGAGGATTAAGGGAAGAGGGAAGAGAAGGAGAAGAGGAGGAGGGGAGAGAGAAGGGGAGGGAGGAGGAGAGAGAGGAGGAGGGAGGAGGAGAGAGAAGGGAAGAAGGAGAGAGAGGAGGAGGAGGAGAGAGAGAGAAGGGAAGAAGGAGAGAGAGAAGGAGGAGGAGAGAGAGAGAGGGAGGAGGAGAGAGAGAGAGCAAGGGAAGATAAGAAAGGCAGAATGAGAGAAGAGAGAAAGGAGGGGGAGGAAACAGGGAGGAGTGGAAGGAGAGAGAGACAAGGAGAGCACAGGAGAAAGGCAGAGAGGGAGAAGGACAATTAAAGATAAGAGATATATGGACACAAGGAGAGGAGAGGAGAACAAGAGAGAGAGACAAGAGAGAGGGGTAGTGGGGCAACTTGAGAGTATTTATGGAGGGAAGGGAAGAGAGGGGAGGGAGGGAGGGAGGAGGGAAGGAAGGAGGAGGAGGGAGGGAGGGAGGAAGAGGGGGAGGGAGGGAGGCTGGAGGGAAGAAGGAGGGAGGAGGGAGGGAGGGAGGGAAGGGAGGAGGGAGGGAGGAGGCGGGAGGGAAGGAAGGAGGGAGGGAGGGGAGGGAAGAGGGAGGAGGGAAGAGGGGGAGGGAGGGAGGGCGGGAGGGAAAGGAAGGAGGGGAGGAGGAGGAAAGAGGGGAGGGAGGGAGGAAGAGGGGGAGGAGGAGGCAGGAGGAAGGAAGGAGGGGAGGAGGAAAGAGGGAGGGAGGAGGGAAGAGGGGGAGGGAGGGAGGGGCGGGAGGAAGGAAGGAGGAGGAGGGAGGAAGAGGGAAGGGGAGGGAGGAAGTTAGAAAAGAAGAGAGAGATGGAAGGAAAGGGAAAGAAGAGGGGAGGAAGGAAGAGGACAAACATGGAAGAAGGAAGAGAGGGAGGGAAGGAAGGATAATAATTAATCTCTTTATTTGCTTAAGGATTCGTAATATAATCCCTCCGCTGATCAGCTAATCCCTACATACAACTCAGCTAACTCCCACATTCTGCCCCTGGTATATTAGCTAAATCCTTCAAAGCTCAACTAACTGATTAGTATCTCGTAAAATCCCTCTCTGAGATATCACTTAATCCCAGCACAGCATAACTAATCCCTTGACTGTTTAATAAATCCCCAGAGCTCATCTAACCTAACCTAACCTAACCTAACCTAACCTAACCTAACCTAACCTAACCCCCAAAGAGCATCAGATAATCCCTAGATAATCCCTATTGGTAACTAACACCTCACAGCTAAACTAATCCTACATCTCCTAATCCCTCTACCTCCCTCCTAATCCCTCTACCTCCTCTAATCCCTTTACCTCCCTCCTAATCCCTCTACCTCCCTCCTAATCCCTCTGCCCATCTAATCCCTCTACCTCCTCTAATCCCACCTCCTCTAATCCTTCCTCCTCCTAATCTCTCCTCTCAATCAACCTCCCTCTAATCTCTCTAAACCTAACCTCCTCCAATCCTCAACCTCCTCCTAATCCTCCTCCTACTAATCACTCAACCTCCTCCTAATTCCTCCCTCTAATCCTCAACCTCCTCTAATCCTCAACCTCCTCCTAATCCTCTACCTCCCTCCCAATCCTCTATCTCCTAATCCCTCTATCTCCTCCTAATCCTCTACCTCCTCCAATCCTCTACCTCCTAATCCCTCTACCTCCTTCCTAATCCCTCTACCTCCCTACTAATCTACAAACACTTATCCAAAGCCATCCCTTCAATCCATCCTAATCCTTAATCCCCGCAGCGATCAGCTAAGCGTCATTAACAGCTCACGGAGAGTTACGGGCGTGATGCTAAAAGCTATAGCCGTGGTTAACGTTTAAGAGATAAATGGTGAAGCTAAGGGCAGGGGAAGTTAGGGTGGGGAGTAAGGGCAGGGGATTGGGGTTGGGGAGTAAGGGCAGGGAAGTTAGGGTGGGAGTAAGGGCAGGAAGTTAGGGGTGGGGGGTAAGGGCAGGGGAGATTAGGGTGGGAGTAAGGGCAGGGGGATTAGGGGTGGGGAGTAAAGGCGGGAAGTTAGGGGTGGGGGAGTAAGGGCAGGGGAAGTTGGTGCAGTGGGGGAGTTGGGTGGTGGGTATTTGCGGGTAGGGGTGAGGGATTGGGGGAGGAGGATGGATTGAAGTGTGGGGGGTGGGTTGTGGCTGAGGGAAGGGACGCCACTTTCGCCATAAAGTAAGGAAGGAGAGGTGAGATATTTTGACTCACAATTGAGGGGTAGAGGTAATGGCGGAGAGGAAGGAGATCGTAAACTCGCGAAAGAAGAGAATCGCCAATATCACCACAAAAGGAAGGGTGAAAGGGGTAGGTCGAACTTCGCCAAAAGAGGAAGAGGTGAAAGGGGTAGATCGTAACTTCGCCAAAGAGGAAGAGGGTGAAAGGGTAGATCGTAACTTCGCCAAAGAAGGGGTGAAAGGGTTAGATCGCAACTTCGCCAAAGAGAAGGGTGAAGGTAGTTCATAAAGAGGGGTGAAGGGGTAGATCCCAACTTAAAAGAAAGGGGTGAAAGGGTTAGATCGCCAACTTCTCAAAGAGAGGTGAAAGGGGTAGATCGCAACTTCTCCAAAGAGAGGTGAAAGGGTAAATCGCCAACTTCAAGAGAGGTGAAAGGGTAGATCTGCTTCAAAAGAGAGGGGTGAAAGGGGTAGATCGCAACTTCGCCAAAGAGGGTGAAGGGGTAGATCGCCAACTTCTCAAAGAGGGTGAAAGGGTAGATCGTAACTTCATAAAGAGAGGGGTGAAAAGGTAGATCGCCAACTTCGCCAAAAGAGAGTGAAAGGGGTAGATCGCCAACTTCAAAAAGAAGAGGGTGAAAGGGTAGATCGCAACTTCTCAAAGAGAGGGGTGAAAGGGTAGATCGCCAACTTCGCCAAAGAGAGGTGAAAGGGGTAGATCGCAACTTCGCCAAAGGAGATGAAAGGGGTAGATCGCAACTTCTGAAGAGAAGGTGAAGGGTAGATCGCCAACTTCGCCAAGAGGAGGGTGAAGGGGTAGATCGCCAACTTCGCCAAAGGAGGGTGGGCGTAGATCGCCAACCTCCAAGGGGGTGAAAGGTGAATCAACTTCATAAAGAGAGTGAAGGGGTAGATCGCCAACTTCAAAAAGAGAGGGGTGAAGGCGTAGATCGTAACTTCGCCAAAGAGAGAGTGAAGGGTAGATCGCCAACTTCGCCAAAGAGAGGGTGAGGGTAGATCGCAAATTGGTGAAAAGGACCCGTAATACTCAACTACTGGCGACACTAAACACATAAATGTAATTAATTGCAGGAAGAACGAGAGGGTGTGAGAGGGGAGAGGGAGAGGGGGTGTGGAGGAGGAGACGGGTATGGAGGGAGAGGGAGAGAGGGGTGTGGAGGGGAGGGAGAGGGGGTGTGGAGGGGAGAGGGAGAGGGGTGTGGAGGGAGAGGGAGAGGGGTGTGGGGGAGAGGGAGGGGTATGGAGGTGAGGAGAGGGTGTGGAGGTGATAGGAAGTGGAGGATTTAAGATAGAGGAGTGGGATGAGAGGGAGTTGGAGGGAGTGATGGATGTGGGAGAGTAGTGGGAGAAAGAGGAGGGAGGGAGGGAGGTGGGAGGGAGGCCACACACACACACACACATGTACTCTGTGCACATTGTTTATGCGTCTGTATGTTTGCACTGATCCTTTCCCTTGCTCAATTTCAGGTGTGTTGACACGAGTACTTCTGTGTGAGTACTGGTGAGTACTACGTTATGACGTGTGTTGCTGCGTACACTGTGAGTACATTGTTAATACAGTTGAGTAAATGTTCAGGACTTTGTTGAGTACATTCTGAAGGACTGCTGTGTGAGTACCTTGTTGAGTTCCTTTAGTACTCTGACTTGCGTTATTGAATACATCAACGATGACATTATTCAATAAATTTTAGTACATTTGAGGACTTAGTTTCGTACATTTAATTATTTTGTAACACACCTGTTGGTACGTGTACTCAGTGTACAGGTATATATATTTTATAGCGTTAACGACTCTGTATACATTTTCAGAGTACTATTTTCACTGACATTATTTTAGTTCATATTTTGGTTTGTTAATAATAATAATAATAATAATAATAATAATAATAATAATAATAATAATAATAATAATAATAATAATAATAATAATAACAACGAGGCAAAAATAAAATACATTGGAACTTTTTCTTGCTAATTGCGTATCAACAAATATTTTTTAAACCACCTGTTCGGGCCAGCCATATAATTTTTAAGGGGCCGTTAATTACAAATATGAATGCGAGGCTGTAAAAAATGTAGGAACTATTATTTTAGCTATTTGAATATGAATGAATGTTTTAAAACTTAAGGGTCGGGGGGCGGAAATAGGGTCAAGACGTTCACTATTTGTGTTAGTCTGGAGTGTTGAGTGGACCAGAGACACACGTTGACAGCCAGGTAGACACGTTGACAGCCAGGTAGACACAGTTGACAGCCAGGTAGACACACGTTGACAGCCAGGTAGACACACTGACAGGTGAACACACTGACAGGTAGACACACAGACAGGTAGACACACTGACAGGTAGACACACTGACAGGTGGACACACAGACAGGTAGACACACTGACAGGTAGACACACTGACAGGTGACACACTGACAGGTAGACACACTGACAGGTAGACACACTGACAGGTGAACACTGACAGGTAGACACTGACAGGTAGACACACAGACAGGTAGACACACTGACAGGTGGACACACAGACAGGTGGACACTGACAGGTGGACATAGACAGAATGTCGAACACAGGAGGACATAACAGACAGACAGACAGACAGACGACCCAATATATAAGGCATAGGTCAACCTTTTCTCTCTCTCTCTCTCTCTCTCTCTCTCTCTCTCTCTCTCTCTCTCTCTCTATGTATGTTAATATATAAAGTAGGACCGCTATGATCACCTCTATTACCTCAGGTGTCATGTTTACCCGTTGTGTGTGTGTGTGTGTGTGTGTGTGTGTGTGTGTGTGTGTGTGTGTGTGTGTGTGTGTGTGCCATAAAGGTTTGGATTCTATGATGTTATCAATTCTTTATCCTCTCCTTCACGTCTGTGTTGTTTATTGTCCTCTCTCTCTCTCTCTCTCTTCAAACATAATATGACGTCATCTGATTGGTCCGTACTTATCATGACGTCATCTGTTGGTCCTTACTTAACATGACGTCATCTAATTGATCCGAAGACAACATAAAGCCACCGGATTGGTCTTTAACCGAGTCGTGGGAGGAGTACCAGGTGACGTCATGATAGGCGATGACCATCAGCACATTCCTCACGATGGTTCTGCAAATTGGGTGGCCGCCCGTATGACGCCTTCAGGATATTGGCGACTACTGCGTCCTCCTCTGGTGCCGTGGGGTTATGTGAAGAGGGAGGGGGTGTAAGGGGAGGAGGGAGGGAGGAGGGAGGGCAGTAAGTGGAGGGAAGGAGGGAGGAAGGGGTTGTATAAGGTGAGGAGGGTGAGTAGGGGTAAGGAGGAGGGAGGGTGAGTAGGGGAGGAAAGAGATGAGTAGAGGAGGAGGGAGATGAGTGGAGGAGGAAGATGAGTGGGGAGGAGGGAAGAATGAGTGGGAGGGAGGGAGGGAGAATGAGTGGGGGAGGAGGGAGGAGAATGAGTGGGGAGGGAGGGAGAATGAGTGGGGGGGAGGAGGGAGAATGAGTGGGGGGGGAGGGAGGGAAGATGAGTGGGGGGAGGATGGGAGAATGAGTGGGGAGGTAGGAGAGATGAGTGGGGAGGAGGGGGAATGAGGGGGGAGGAGGGAGAGATGAGTGGGGGAGGAGGGAGAAGAGTGGGGGAGGAGGGGAAGAATGAGTGGGGGAGGGAGGGAGAATGAGTGGGGAGGGAACAGACACAGGTATAAACAATGTAAATGTCCGTCCTGACTATTTGTCCTGCTGGGGTGTATATTGGGGAGAGGGACATAGAGGAGGGAGAGGGACATGAGAGGGAGCGAGAGGGACATGAGAGGGAGGAGAGGACATGGGAGGGAGGGGAGAGAGGGACATGGGGAGGGAGGGAGAGGGACATGAGAGGAGGGAGAGGGACATGAGAGAGGAGGGAGAGGGACAAGAGAGAGGGAGGGAGGAGAGGGACAAGAGAGGAGGGGAGAGGGACAAGAGAGGAGAGGGGAGAGGGACACGGGAGGGAGGGAGAGGGACAAGAGGAGGGAGGGAGAGGGACAAAGAGGAGGGAGGAGAAGGGACACGGAGGAGAGGGGAGAGGGACAAGAGAGGGGAGGAGAGGGACATGAGAGGGAGGGAGGGAGAGGACACGGGAGGAAGGAGAGGAGACCGGGAAGGGAATGCAGGAAAGAAAAAAGGAAGATGGAATAGGAAAGAATAAGGAGGGAGACAAGAGAAAGAATAGTAGAGGAGAAGAGAGAGAGAGAGAGAGAGAGGATGGCAGAGAAAGGGGCAGGGAGAGTGGAAGAGAGAACGTAATCGTGTCAGATTTAGTGTGGTCAGATCCCCAGTGGATGTGGTGTCAGAACCCTCCTTACATCGTGGTGTCAGACCCTTACATCGTGGTGTCAGAACCCTCCTTATCGTGGTGTCAGAACCCTCCCTTAATGGTGTCAGAACCCTTATATCGTGGTGTCGAACCCTCCCATCATCGTGGTGTCAGACCTCCCCATCGTGGTGTCAGAACCCTCCTTACGTGGTGTCAGAACCCTCCTTACATCGTGGTGTCAGAACCCTCCCCATCGTGGTCAGAACCTCCTATATCGTGGTCAGAACCCTCCTTATATCGTGGTGTCAGAACCTCCTTATATCGTGGGTGTCAGAACCTCCTTACATCGTGGTCAGAACCCTCCTTACATCGTGGTGTCAGAACCCTCCCCTTAATCGTGGTGTCAGAACCCTCCTTACATCGTGGTGTCAGAACCCTCCACATCGTGGTGTCAGAACCTCCCCTTTCGTGGTGTCAGAACCCTCCCTTACATCGTGGTGTCAGAACCCTCCTTATATCGTGGTGTCAGAACCTCTCCTTACATCGTGGTGTCAGAACCCTCCCTTACATCGTGGTGTCAGAACCTCTCCTTACATCGTGGTGTCAGAACCTCCCTACATCGTGGTGTCAGAACCTCCCCTCATCGTGTGGAGCCACTCCTTACATCGTGGTGTCAGAACCCTCCTTACATCGTGGTGTCAGAACCCTCCCCTTATGTCGTGTCAGACCTCCCCTTACATCGTGGTGTCAGAACCCTCCCTTACATCGTGGTGTCAGAACCCTCCTTACATCTCATGGTGTCAGACCCTCCCTTACATCGTGGTGTCAGTACCCTCCTCAGTGTCATGGTGTCAGAACACAGGGTGCTGAAACGTCAGAATCTGATATTTGAATCTCATTGGGTTAGAAAATGTTCACATTGAATCCCTCGTGTCAGGTGGTGTTAGTTCCTCCCATTGTCAGGATTCCCCGTGGCAGGTCCCCTCGTGTCACATAACCTTCAGTGTCATCCCCGTGTGTCACTCTTCAGGTGGAGGAGCCTCAGTGTTTCGGCCCCAGGTGTCAGAGGAGGCTCAGTTCACAGAGGCCCCAGGTGTCACAGAGCCCCGGGTGTCAGGAGTCTCGGGTGTCACAGAGCCAGGTGTCAGAGGCAGGTGTCACAGAGAGCCCCAGGTGTTACAGGGCCTCAGGTGTCACAGAGTACCTGGTGTCAGAGGAGGTTCAGTATCTGAGAGACCCGAGTGTCACAGAGCCCAGGTGTCTCAGACCCCAGGTGTCACAGTCAGGACATCCTGGGCCCCAGGTGTCACAGCCCCAGGTGTCACAGAGCCGGGTACAGGGCCTCAGGTGTCACAGAGTACCTGAGTGTCAGAGGAGGTTCAGGTATCACAGAGCCAGGTGTCACAGGCAGGTGTCACAGAGCCTCAGGTGTTACAGGGCCTCAGGTGTCACAGAGTACCTGGTGTCAGAGGAGGTTCAGTATCCAGAGCCCCGGGTGTGCAGAGCCCCAGGTGTCACAGGCCTCGGGTGTCTGGGGCCCCCAGGTGTTGCAGGAGAGCCCCAGGAGTGTCAAGAGCCCAGGGTGTCACAGAGCCCCGGGGTGTCACAGAGCCTCAGGTGTCTGAAGAGTACCTGGTGTCAGGAGGTTCAGTATCACAGAGCCCCAAGTGTCACAGAGCCCAGGTGTCTGAGCCCGGTGTTACAGGGGCCTCAGGTGTCTGGGTACCTGGTGTCAGAGGAGGTTCAGTATCACAGAGACCCAGGTTCACAGAAGGCCCAGGTGTCAGAGGAGGTTCAGTATCACAGAGCCGGGTGTCACAGAGCCCCAGTGTGCAGAGCCTGGGTGTTACAGGGCTCAGGTGTCACAGGGGACCTGGTGTCAGGGAGGTTCAGTATCACAGAGCCCGAGTGTCACAGAGCCCAGGTGTCTAGAGCCCCGAGGTGTCACAGAGCCCCGGGTGTCCTGGGGAGCCAGAAGTGTAGAGACCTGGGTGTCACAGAGCCCCAGGTGTCACGGAGCCCCGGTGTTATAGGGCCTCAGGTGTCACAGAGCCCCGGGTGTTGCAGAGCCCTGAGTGTCTAGAGCCCCAGTGTCAGGAAGCCTCAGGTGTCCTGAGGCCAGGTGTCACAGAGCCCCAGGTGTCAGGGGCCCCAGGTGTGCAAGGGCCTCGGTGTCACAAGGTACCTGGTGTCAGAGGAGTTCAGTATCACAGAGACCCGAGGTGTCAGGAGGCCCCTGTGTCAGGAGGTTCAGTATCAGAGCTGAGTGTCAGGAGCCCGGTGTCACAGAGTCCCGGGTGTCAGAGCCTCGAGGTGTCACAGAGCCCAGGTGTGCAGAGCCCCAGGTGTCCTGGAGCCCCGGGTGTCCTGAGAGCCCAGGTGTCACAGAGCCTCAGGTGTCTGGGAGCCCCAGGTGTCACAGAGCCTCGGTGTCTGGGAGCCTCAGGTGTCCCAGAGCTGGGCACAGAGCCCTGAGTGTCACAGAGGCCCCGGGTGTCACAGAGCCAGGTGTCTAGGCCCGAGTGTCACAGAGGCCTCCAGGTGTCACAAAGCCTCAGGTGTCTGAGAGCCCCAGGTGTTACAGAGCCCAGTGTCAGAGAGCCCCGGGTGTCCTGCAGGTGTCCTGAGAAGGCAGGTGTCACAGAGCCCCAGGTGTCTGAGAGCCTCAGGTGTCCAGAGCCAGGTGTCCTGAGCCTCCCACAGAGCCCCGGTGTCACAGAGCCCTGGTGTCAGGGCCCCAGGTGTCACAGGGCCCCAGGTGTCCAGGGCCCAGGTCAGGAGCCCAGGTGTCACAGAGCCCAGGTGTCGAGCCCTGGTGTCTAGAGCGAGTGTCTGGAGTACCTGGTGTCAGAGGAGGTTCAGTATCCAGAGCCCCGAGTGTCACAGAGCCCCGGGTGTCACAGAGCCTCCGGGTGTCTGGAGCCCAGGTGTCCTGGAGCCTCAGGTATCACAGAGCCCTGAGTGTCACAGAGCCCAGGTGTCACAGACCCCAGTGTCACAGAGCCCGGTGTCCTGAGAGCCCCCGGGTGTCACAGAGTCCCAGGTGTCACAGAGCCCCAGGTGTCTGGAGCCAGGTGTCACAGAGCCCCAGGTGGTTGTATGAGAAATAGAGAAATAAATCGGCAGAGAGAGAGAGAGAGAGAGAGGGCGCGGGGGTGATAGTCTCCGGGAGCTATGTTGTACCGGGGAGAGTGAGAGGGAGAGCCCCGCCCGTGTGATGAGAGGGGAAGGTGCGAATGGCTGGATAAGGACAGGGCATAAAGTCGTGTGAGGAGAGGAGGTGGGTGAGAGGGAAGGAGGGAGGGTTTCTCTCTCTGTCTGGGGGAAGAGTGAAGGGAGGAAGAGATAAGATGAAAGCTGCTTATAATGGGAGGGAGGGAGGGAGGGAGGGAGGGAGTGAAGGAGGGAGGGGGGAGTGAGGGAGGGGGAGGGAGGAGGGAGGGTGAGGGGGAGGGAGGGGAGGGAGGAGGGAGTGAGGGAGGGGGAAGGGAGGGAGGGAGGAAGTGAGGGAGAGATGGAGGAATGTTGAACTAAAAGGTAGGGGAGTGACAGGCTGAGGAAGGGAGTAATGGTATTGGAGTCGGGATAAAGGGAGGGAGGAGGGAGAAAGGAAGGAGAGAGTAACAGGGTGAGGGAGAGACACACACTCAGCCACTCCACCCTGGACGTTACAATAACAACCTCCTCCCTCCCTCCCTCCCTCCCCTCCCTCTCCCTCCCTCCGTCTCTCCCTCCCTCCTCCCTCTCTCTCCCTCTCTCTCTCCCTCTCTCTGAGTTATATCTTGGTGCCTGAGTATGACGCTTGCAGTATATCACCCTTCTGGTATAACACTCCTCATAACACTCCTACCTATAACACCTACCTGTATAACACCTCTACCTGGTATAACACCCCTACCTGGTATAACACCTACCTGGTATAACACCCCTACCTGGTATAACACTCCTACCCGGTATAACACTCCTACCTGGTATAACACTCCTACCTGGATAACACCCCTACCTGCATAACACCTCTCCTGCCCTACCTGGTATAACACCCTACCTGGTATAACACCTACCTGGTATAACACCCACCTGGGTATAACACCTACCTGGTATAACACTCTACCTGGTATAACACCTACCTGGTAAACACCCTACCTGGTATAACACCCCTACCTGGTATAACACCCTACCTGGTATAACACCCCTACCTGGTATAACACCTCACCTGGTATAACACCCTCTACCTGGTAACACCTACCTGGTATAACACCACCTGGTATAACACCCTACCTGGTATAACACCCCTACCTGGTATAACACCCCTACCTGGTATATAACACTTACCTGGTATAACACTCACCTGGTATAACACCTCCTACACTACAGTATAACACTCCTACCTGGTATAACACCCCTACCTGGTATAGCACCTACCTGGTATAACACCCCTACCTGGTATAACACTCCTACCTGGTATAACACCCCTACCTGGTATAACACTCTACCTGGTATAACACTCCTACCTGGTATAACACCCTACCTGTATAACACCTACCTGGTATAACACCCCTACCTGGTATAACACCCTACCTGGTATAACAACCCCTACCTGGTATAACACTTACCTGGTATAACACTCCTACCTGGTATAACACCCCTACCTGGTATACACCCCTACCTGGTATAACACCCCTACCTGGTATAACACTCCTACCTGGTATAACAACCCTACCTGGTATAACACCCTCCTACCTGGTATAACACCCTACCTGGTATAACACCCTACCTGTATAACACCCTACCTGGTATAACACCCTACCTGCATAACACTCCCAGGTATAACACCTACCTGGTATAACACCCCTACCTATAACACTCCCTACCTGGTATAACACTCCTACCTGGTATAACACCTCTACCTGGTATAACACTCCTACCTGGTATAACACCTACCGGTATAACCCCTACCAATTACACCCTACCTGGTATAACACCTACCTGGTATAACACTACCTGTATAACACCCCTACCTGGTATAACACCCTACCTGGTATAACACTCTACCTGGTATAACACTCCTACCTGGTATAACACTCCCCTACCTGGTATAACACTCCTACCTGGTATAACACTCCTACCTGGTATAACACTCCTACCTGGTATAACACCCTACCTGGTATAACACTCCTACCTGTATAACACTTTTGTATAACACCTACCTGTTAACACTTACCTGATATACACCCTACCGTATAACACTCCCTACCTGGTATAACACCCCTACCTGATATAACACCACCTGGTATAACACCTCTACCTGGGTATAACACCCCTACCTGGTATAACACCCTCACCTGGTATAACACCCTACCTGGTATAACACCTCTACCTGATATAACACTTACCTGGTATAACACTCCTACCTGGTATAACACTCTACCTGGTATAACACTCCTACCTGGTATAACACTCCTACCTGGTATAACACTTACCTGGTATAACACTCCTACCTGGTATAACACTCCTACCTGGTATAACACTCCTACCTGGTATAACACCCTACCTGGTATAACACCCCTACCTGGTATAACACCCTACCTGGTATAACACTCCACCATAACACTCCTACCTGGTATAACACTCCTACCCGGTATAACACCCCTACCTGGTATAACACCTCACCTGTATAACACTCCTACCTGGTACACTACCTGTATAACACTCCTACCTGGTATAACACTCCTACCTGGTATAACACTCCTACCTGGTATAACACCCTACCTGGTATAACACTTACCTGGTATAACACTTCACCAGTATACAACACTCCTACCTGGTATAACACCTACCTGGTATAACACCCCTACCTGGTATAACACCCTACCTGGTATAACACCCCTACCTGGTATAACACTCTACCTGGTATAACACTTACCTGGTATAACACTCCTACCTGGTATAACACTCTACCTGATATAACACTTACCTGGTATACCCTACCTGGTATAACACCCCACCTGGTATAACACTCACCTGTATAACACCTTACCTGGTATAACACCTCTACCTGGGTATAACACTCTACCTGGTATAACACTCTACCTGGTATAACACTCCTACCTGGTATAACACCTCTACCTGGTATAACACCCTCACCTGGTATAACACCTCTACCTGTATAACACTCCTACCTGGTATAACACCCCACTGTATAACACTCCCTACCTGGTATAACACTCCACCTGGTATAACACCCCTACCTGGTATAACACTTACTGATATAACACCCCTAAACACCTACCATAACACCTACCTGGAACTTCACCTGTATAACACCCCCTACCTGGTATAAACTACCTGGTATAACACCCTACCTGGTATAACACTCCCTACCTGGTATAACACCCTACCTGGTATAACACCTACCTGGTATAACACCCTACCTGTATAACACCTCTTACCTGGGTATAACACCCCTACCTGGTATAACACTTACCTGTAACACCCACCTGGATAACACCTACCTTATAACACCCCACCTGGTATAACACCCTACCTGGTATAACACTCCTACCTGGTATAACACTCCTACCTGGGTATAACACTCCTACCTGGTATAACCACCGTAACACCCTACCTTGTATAACACCCCACCTACCTGGTATAACACTCCTACTTGGTATAACACCCTACCTGGTAACACTCCCTACCTGGTATAACACTCTACCTGGTATAACACTCCTACCTGGTATAACACTCCTACCTGGTATAACACCTCACCTGGTATAACACTCCTACCTGGTATAACACTCCTACCTGGTATAACACCCTACCTGGTATAACACCATAGAGACCCATTTCTATAACCTCTCTCTCTCTCTCTCTCTCTCTCCTCAAATCGGAAACCAAGGGAAGGTCTTGTTTATTTAAGGAAGGTCTTGTTTATTTAAGGAAGGTCTGTTTATTTATGTATCTTTGTTTATTAGGAAGGTCTTGTTTATTTAAGGGAAGGTCTGTTTATTTAAGGAAGGCTTGTTTATTTAAGGGTATCTCGTTTATTTTGGAAGGTCTTGTTTATTTAAGGGAAGGTCTTGTTTATTTAAGGAAGGTCTTTGTATTTAAGGGAAGGTCTTGCTTATTTAAGAGAAGGTCTTGTTTATTTAAGGAAAGTCTTGTTTATTTATGGACATACAAGCAAAACACACGCACACAGCATAAATAACCCTCACACACACACACCAAACACACACACACACACACACACACACACACCCCACACACACACACACACACCAGATAAACACACACACACACCACACACACCCTCACACACCACACCACACCACACCACGCACACACACACACACACACACACACCAAACACACACACACACACACCTGACTCCAAAACAACAACAATAACTAAAACACGGACGGGAAATCCGGCCGTCAGACAATAACGCGTGAGTGTGGAGCGTTGCCACTAAGGGACATTCTTTTAATAGAGAGAGAGGCGATGGTGATGAGGGAGTGATGCATGATAAACAGCTGCCTTATGACCGATAAACACTGACAGGTGGTGAGGGAGGGGGGGGAGGGGGTGAGGGAGAGAAAGGAGAGGGAGGGTATTGAAAGGGTGAATAAGGAGAGGAGAGGAGGATAAAGAGTAATTTGTTGTTTGTTTTGTTAGAGGGTAAGGAGAGAGAGAGAGAGAGTGAGAGAGAGAGAGAGAGAGAGAGAGAGAGAGGAGAGAGAGAGAGAGAGAGAGAGAGGTGTGGAGAGAGAGAGAGAGAGAGAGGTGTGAGAGAGAGAGAGAGAGAGAGAGTGTGTGTGTGTGTGAGAGAGAGAGAGAGAGAGAGAATTCTACATCCTAATAAAACAAAACATGACCTCGCAGTAAACCCTCTCCCTCCCTCTCCTTTCCTCTCTCCCTCTCTCTTTCTCTCCTCCCTTCACCCCGTCTCCCTCCACTCTCCCTCCTTCCCTCTCCTCCTCTCCTCCCTCCCTCTCTGTTTGGTGAGTGTTACTAATGGATATCTGCTGACCTTACCTAATTCTCCTCTCTCTCTCTCCCCCTCCTCCTCCCACCTCCTCTCTCCTCCTCACCCTCCCTCTCCTCTCTACAGCAGTTCATCACATCATCGACAGCATAGGCACCTCCTCCTCCTCCCTCCCTCAACCTGACCATCCTTCATCTCTCTCTCACCTCATTCCTTACTTTTCTGCTACTTATTCCTGTGTTACCGGATCTACCTGTTACTTAAGAGGTGCTACTCAGAATATACCTCAAGAATATCCATTACAAAATATTACATATTTTTTTCTATAACAAATTACCGCCTTTAATAATATGACTTATATTTAATCCAAGTCCCAACCCAACCTAACCTAACCTAACCTGACCCAACCTAACCTGAACTTAACCTGACCTGACCTAACCTAACCTAATCCTAACCTAACCTGACCTAACCTGACCTAATGCTAGATAAGTAAAAGATAAAGCAAAATGTTCTTATCGTTGCGTTTTCCATTCCGTGTTCCATTCTATGTGTTTTGTGTTTCATTCTCCGGTTCCACTGTCAGATCCGTGTTGCATTCTCCGTGTCCTGGTTTTTCATCCTTTCGTGTTCCGTGTTTCCTCATTCTGTGTTCCGTTTTTATTCTGCATGTTCTGTGTTTCATTCTTCTTGTTCCGTGTTTCATTCTCCATGTTCAGTGTTCCATTATTTATATTCAATTATTTATTTCGTATCCCATTCCCTGTGTTCCGTGTTTCATTTATTCATGCCGGTCCCATTCCCCGTGTTCCGTGTTTCATTTATTCATGTGTCGTCCCATTCCCTGTGTTCTGTGTTTCATTTATTCATGTGCCGTGTCCCATTCCCCCGTGTTCTGTGCCTCATTTGGTGTACTTAGTGTCCCTTGTACTGTGTCATTTCACCATGTTCCCTGTCCCCGCAGGTGATCCATTCTCTGTCTGTGTTCCGTGTTGCTTAGGAAGGTATAAGGCACAACACCTGGGCCTTGTGGCCTTTGTGTTGGGTTGCCATGAACAAGGTAACAGAGGTGATAGATGACCCCCCTGCACCTCCTGCCTCCTGCACTTCCCACCAACACTTCTCAGCCTGCATCTCCGCCAACACCTCCCGCCAACACCTTCCTGCCTCTTGCACCTCCCCGCCTCTGCACCTGCCTGCTTCCTGCACCTCCCTGCAACAGCTTTCCTGCAACACTCTCCTGATCTGCCTTCTCAATCACACTTCAACTCACCCAGGGGGAGTTATAAGGAGCCTGGGAGGACAGACAGACATAGCAGACAGACAGGGAGGGAGAGAGAGAGAGAGAGAGAGAGAGAGAGAGAGAGAGAGAGAGAGAGAGAGAGAGAGAGAGAGAGAGAGAGAGAGAGAGAGAGAGAGAGAGAGAGAGAGAGAGAGAGAGAGAGAGAGAGAGAGAGATTCTCTCCCCACCCCCTCTGAGGGCGGGGCCATACCTGTTGTACAGTCATCTACTAAAGTCTGTTCTGCCTTCCATCTAAACCACGAACCCTGAGATCTGTGACTTGTGAAACCTGAGGCACAGACTGATGCACTATCTGTCCATCCTCCCCTCCGCCCCCTCCTCCCCTCCTCTTGCCCCCACTCTCCTCCTCTCTCATGAGTTGCAGGAGATCTATTGTAAGTAATAATAATATAAACTAAAATATCGGTGTATCACAATCGAACTATACAAGAACGAAATTGTTTTTGTTATCACAATTTATTCTAAAAAAATGTAATTCTCCAACCTTGACTGAGATTACACTTGTTTTCACCTTGATTCCTCTTCTTCATCTACATCTATTTCAATTAAAGTCTGAATAACTGATACCAACCTGACGCGGTGGAGACTCTGGTTGTGTTGCCTCCTTAACCTGGAAAGACACAAAGTGGGTCCTCTACTCTTGGCGGGTCGGTTAGAGGCAGCGTAGATACAGCACACTGAACACTAGGCCTCCAGGTGTGATCTTCCTCCTCACATCCCCTCCCCGCTCTCCTTCTTTCTCATCTTCCTCATCTCTTCTCCTCTCCCTATCCCCTCCTCTTCTCCCCTTACCATCCCCTACTCCACCCCTCCCCCATCCCTTCACCTCTTCTCCTCCTCCTCCTCTCTTCCCTTCCTCCCTTCCCCTTCCTCTCCTCTCCCCACTGACCTTGCCTGCTTCTTTTTCCTCTCTTAGCTTCCTTTCTTTTTTCTGTTCCCTAATCTTGCCCTTCTCTTTTTTTTGCCTTTCCTCTCTCTCCCTCGTCTCCCTTGCTCTCTTCTCTCTCTTCCTCTCTCTCCATTTCCTGTTTCTCCTTCTCTCCTCCTCTTTTCCCCGCCTATCCTTCCGTCCTTCTCTCTCTTATCTCACCTCTCCCTCCTTCTCTCTCTTCCCTCCCTCCTCCCCCCCTCCCTCCTCACTTCCACTATATTCACCGATTTGTCGTCGGCGGCGAATTGTTTTGTGTCGCTGAAGATGAATGGTGCATTTTTTTGTGTGTGTGTGTGTGTGTTTGTGTGTGTGTGTGTGTGTGTGTGTGTGTGTGGTGTTTTGTGTTGTGTGTGGGTGTTTGTGTGTGTGTGTGTGTGGGGTTAGTGTGATGAGACGGTAGTTGTCTGATGATTGTACATGCTTGGTCTATTGGCCCGTGTATGTGCTACCTGTGTTTACTCTGTTGGTTTTCCCTCGTGTTCTTTTCCAGATCTGTACCTTTTGTGTTAATTGTATAACTGTTATCCCAGTGGTAGTTGTAGTCATATATTCTTCCTTAATGTACACACTAGTACATTATTGCCTCTAGTGTCATATTGTGTAAGGTAAGTCTTAGTACATGTGTGCTTCCTGATGTACACTAAGATGTGTATACCTCTAGACTGTACACTAGCAGCAAAGTGTTGCTTCAGGTGTACACTCTAGCACATGAGTACCTCCTTTGTATGCACTGTACAATATACATGTGTTTCCCAGTGTACACTCTGTGTTTGTACATCCTTGTGTACACGTTAGCACACTGGTAACTCGCATACACTGCAGTCCTTGTGTACTGTGTGCATGTGCATTTCCTTGTGTGTAGCTTGTACTTGTGCACTAACAACACTCTGCGCCTAATTAGTCATAGTAATTATCGTAAATATTCAATAAATCAGAGTTAATTCATTGTCCTGACTACCATCACCTGAACACACCTACTGCACTGTACCTGTAAGTTTATTAGCATTATTTTGACTATAAACATCAGGATTAACATTATATTAACTAAGAATGTTTAAGTTATTGATTTTAGTTCTCGAGGATTAGATAATGTTATAGTGGCTAGTAAGGTTTAATTTGTCCTCATATCGCCTTAGCAGTACCTGACCTTGTTACCTAGCAGTACCTGACCTTGTTACCTAGCAGTGCCTGACCGAGTGACTGTACTGTGTTACCTAGCAGTACTCCGGGACTGAGTGACTGTACCTTGTTACCTAGTAGTAACCTTGACCTTGTTACTTCCAGCGCAGTACCTGACCGAGTGACTGCACCTTGTTACCTAGCAAGCAGTACCTGACCCAGTGACTGCACCTTGTTATCTAGGCAGTACCTGACCGATGACTGTACTCCCTTGTTACCTAGCATTACCTGGACCTAGTGACTGTACCTTTTGTTACCTAGCAGTACCTGACTGAGTGACTGTACCTTGTTACCTAGCAGCACTGACCTTGTTACCCAGCAGTACCTGGACCTAGTGACTGTACCTTGTTATCTAGCAGTACCTGGACTGAGTGATCAAATTCCTTGTTACCCAAAGCATTACCTGACCTAGTGATCAGCAATTGTTACCTAGCAGTACCCAGACTGAGTGATCAGTAATTTTGTTACCTAGCAGTACCCATCTAGTGACTGTACCTTGTTACCCAGCAGTACCTGACTGGAGAACATATGAACATAAGAATGGAGGAAACTTAGGCCAGACAGGTAAAGATCTTGCAACTAGAATTAAACAACACAAATACAGTGTTAGGACAGGCCAGGAATCCAATGCTCTGTTTGTTCATTTGAGGGATAACAAGCATTGCATTGACCCTAAGGATAATGCCTCCTCAATATTGCCATGTAATTCAATTGATAGTAGGAACATCATAGAATCTGGTCTTATTAAACATACCGAAGCATTCGCATGAACATAAGAACATAAGAATGGAGGAAACTGCAGCGGGCCTATTGGCCCATACTGGGCAGTCCCGTTTACACCCAACCCCTATTGCTCATATGAGCATCCAACCTATGTTTGAAGCAATTCAGCGTATTCGAGTTAATGATGATATTTGGTAACTTGTTCCATTCATCCACTACTCTGTTTCCAAACCAGTGTTTACCTATTTCACGCCTAAATCTAAATTTGTCCAATTTAAAACCATTGTTACGAGTTCGCTCCTGGTTGGATAATTTGAGTACCTTTGTAATGTCCCCTTTGTTTAGCCCTGCCTTCCACTTATACACCTCTATCAGGTCGCCCTCGCTCTACGTCTCTCAAGGGAGTGCAGATTAAGATGCTTTAACCTGTCTCTATACTCAAGGTTCCTAATGCCCGGGATTAGTCTTGTCATTCTCCTCTGAATTCTTTCCAAGGATTCTATATCCATTCTGTAATACGGTGACCAGAACTGAACTGCATAATCCAGGTGTGGTCTCACAAGAGCAAGATACAGTTTTAGGATGACCTCGCTAGTCTTGTAACTAACACTCCTTTGTATGAACCCAAGTACTTTATTAGCCTTGTTACGAGCAAAAACACATTGTTTACTTGGCTTAAGGTTCCTACTTATCATTACTCCTAAATCTCTCTCGCAGTCGGATTTCTCTATGGCATCGTTGTTCATCTGGTATCTGGTTTCCCTGTTTACATTTCCTATACTGAGTACTTTACATTTGTCGATGTTGAATGTCATCTGCCATTTTTCAGACCATTCGAAAAATTTGTTTAGATCCTCCTGTAGTTTTGCCGAGTCCTCGTCAGATTTGATAACACGTCCTATTTTAGTATCATCAGCAAATTTACTTATGTTGCTGTCTATGCCGATATCTATGTCGTTTATGTATATAATAAACAATAATGGTCCAAGTTCTGAGCTTTGGGGAACTCCTCTTGTGACGTTGCTCCAATGGGACTTAGTGCCGTTAATGCTCACTCGCTGTTTTCTGTCCTGTAACCACGCCCTAATCCATTTAAGGATGCCACCTTTGATGCCATGAGCTTCTACCTTTCTAATTAGTCTTTCGTGGGGGACTCTGTCGAAGGCTTTGCTAAAGTCGAGATATACCACATCATAATTGTGCCCCTCGTCCACTGATTCAAAAACTGATGAAAAGAATGTTAATAGATTAGTTAGGCAAGAACGTCCGCTTGTGAAGCCATGCTGGACAATTTTGTAATTAAGAAGATTTGTGATCAGGTGAGAAGGCTGGGTCACTTGACCATCTGACCTGACCACCAACCGTTGTGTGCTATTTAAAGATTAGTAGGGTCATTACCTAATACCTGACCATTGTGGACCTGGTCTCACCCTCCTCTGTATATATACACCTTGATTTGTATTACTCTCTCTAGTCTGTACTCACCCCTGAAGATGTGAATTACACGAAAGTGCTTGGGAACTTCGTGTTTTCTTCTTTCCTTGTGGTTATCAGCATATATACATATATATATATATATATATATATATATATATATATATATATATATATATATATATATATATATATATATATATATATATATATATATATATATATATATATATATATATATATATATATATATATATATATATATATATATATATATATCATCACTGTAGGTGCGCGTGATCAGGTATATGCTGATAACCACAAGGAAAGAAAACACGAAGTTCTAGCCGCTAAGTGATCCACATGTGAGTATCCAAACTGTGAGAATAAAATCAATAAATC
>NW_024733103.1:0-14972 GCF_018991925.1 Homarus americanus | reverse complement strand
GTTGTTTTAAAAAAGGAGCATGTTGTCGGCGCAGTAGTCTCTGTATTGGATTGAGACTCTACTAGACCTTTCAGGTCTTGTGGCTGTTTTATACATGGCAAAAACTGGGAAGTGATCTGAGATATTGTTATAAATAATTCCACTTGCTAGGTTGTTAGGAGTGTTGCTAGTCCAGATATGATCTATCACAGTGACAGAGGTGGCAGTTACTCTAGTGGGTTTGGTTATAGTGTTGAAGAAGAGTTTAGAATGACAGGTAGCAAGAAGGTCTAATACTGAGGTGTCAGTTTCTGATTTTAGTAGATCAAGGTTGAAATCTCCTGTGATGTAGCAGTCTTTCCTCTCTGAACTTATGATAGAGATAAGCTCCGAAAATTTATCAAGAAAATTCCTTACATTAGTGTGGGGTCTTCTGTAGATTACTCCTACTAGGATATTTCGTGTGTCGTTACGTAATTCAATGAAAACACTCTCCATGTACTCCTGAACCTTTAAATCATCTCTTACAGAAGTGTTATACTTGATATCAACATATAGGGCGACACCACCACTGTGTCGTGACGTGTTGACGCAGTGTCTATTATAATTAGGAATGTTATACAAATGGTCAATATCGTTAGTGAGTTTGGTCTCACAGAACCCAAGTACATCAAATTTGTGGTCAATGGAAGATAAACACTGATCTAAAAAGGTATCTAGATGAAGGGGAATACTGCTGATGTTATGGCTAATCAAGGAGAAGGAATGAGGTAGTAGGAGACTAGAACAAACTCAGGGGAGTCAGGAAAGTAATAGTTACAGTTGGGGTTGGTGTAACCCAGTGAGTTTTGTAGAAAGACATCAGGATCGATATGAGGGAGTATTGTGTCGACACCATGGGTAAATGGGGTGTAACACATACGATCTAGCACATCTAAGGGAATGACACTAGTATCATTATTGTGGGGACATTGATACTGATTAAGGAACAGTAAAAACTCAGGGTCACTGAGGCGTGAAAAAGGAAGATCTAAGAACATTATAATAGTGGGGGTGGGGGGTAACGTACTCACAAGTGCACAACCAACAGAATTAGGATGACTGTTAAGGGTGATTCCCTGATGGAGTGGGAGGTGCTCCTGTCACTCTGGTTTGAGGGTTGCTGGTTTCCACCACAGAAGGTAGACGTGTAGTACTTGAGTTGGCCAACAGGGAAGGAACCTCCGCAAGTGATAGCGACAGTGGCTGGTTCCCCTTCGGTAGGGAGGGGGTTCTTGAGGGGCTTGGGGGGGTTGGTACAGCGGGTGGGTGAGTGGGCGGGTGTCTACTTGGCCAATCCCTCACAACAAGAGTTTTATGATTGAACGTCACGTGTTTCCCTTGTTTCCTGGACTCTTTAAACAGGTCCATTTTCTGTAGACGGGCTTTAGTCGTACCTGGGCAGAGATCCTCGTTGACGAAGATAGTGGTGCCTTTCAGTTTACTGCGTTGATAAAACACTTTGTCCCGGTCAGAGGGGGACGAGAATTTTGTTATGATGTCGCGGGGGCGAGAGGAGTTGGGTTTCCCGATGCGTTGAACACGGTCAAACTTTACTTCAGGAAGTTGAAAATGTTCATTCAGCAAGCGTGAAATTTTGCGTCGTGATAACTCCCAGTTCTCGTGGGTGTCTTCAGGGATACCGGCAATCCTGAAGTTGTTTCGCCGCCCCATGTCATCCACATAATCCACCCGTCTGCTGTTGTCGTTAGTTCCGCTTGGAGCTTGGAATTTTCCTCACTCAGCTGTTGAACTTGGGTCTTGAGTGTTCGGTTCTCTTTAGCTTCCACGTTCAACTTTGCTTGTAAGTCACTTATTTCCTTTTGCGAGAATTCCAAGCTTCTTTTAATCTCACTTAGCTCGTCAGTGAGTCGCCGGTCAGCCTCTTCTAGCTTCCTGATGGTCTCCTTATTCATTTGTTGTATGATATCCTGTATGAGAGTCCGTTGGACTCCCATTATCACATCAGTCAGCTGTTGTTTCGTGAAATTGGAATTTTTGATACTAGCAGCCAAGTTAGACATATTGGAGCTAGTAAGGGCTAAAAAGCTGGCAGTGTGGAGACGGCTGAGTTGTGGTCAGCTGGGGCTGGGTGGCTCAGTCAATGGGAGGGTGGGGGGGTGGGGCGATTGGTGGGGGGGGTTGGATGGTGGGGGTGGACATGGCTCAGATTACAATCCCTGGCACTGAGGGGAGTTTGGTGGGCCTACATCTCACGTGGTAGTCACAGATTCACCAGTAAATTGACAAATATATCTACTTAGGGGGATCACAGATAGATATTGTACTGGTCTCGACATTCACTAGTCACTCACGAATCAGATTTCCTAGAAATCAGACTGGGTACTCCTGGAAAGACCCTGTTTTTCGACGAAAAACACGGAGCTCCCACACACACGTTCCACCGCGATGTATTCGTAAAATGTGAGGAAGATACTTAATTCCTTGACTGCACAGTACAGGTTTGTGGATTGTTTGATTACATAATTGCACAGGGTCAAGAATACCTTTCAAGCCTTGAAATTAAAACATTCAAGTAACGATGTCATAGATTCGGTAGAGCAGTACTGGCTCTCTTGAAATATCGACACCTCCTGCTACCTAATACAAAATTACAGTTATGTACTTAACTCACGTCACACAAAAGCGTTGAACAAGCCAAAATTCAGGACTCACCGCTATATCATGTGACCATCCACTAATATAACAAGCCTCGTGCACAATAATCCATAGTAACTGCATCTTAACTAGAATATTACACTACATTATTTTGTACATACTGTAAGTCTACTTGTTGCCTTGCCGCTGTCGTGATGTTTCGTCTACAAAACCTACAAGAAGTAAGTTCTAGTTATGAGTCTGTACCAAATTATAAATAGGTTTACTAACTTTGTCTGTACTAATGTTGGCTGTACCAAGGTATACACAAATTTTAATAATGTCTGTACCAAGTTATACATCGACTTACTGATGAGGTATGTACCAATTTATGAACAGACTTACTGATGAAATAAGTACAGCCTCCCACACTTCCACCTGCTACAGTCAGCGTTATCAATCATCGTCTCAGAGTTGTGAGTCACGGGAGTATGAACTCTCGACCGAAGCACCCGCTAGTGACGTGGAGTGGAGGACCGGGGGCCGGTAGGAGAGGAGGATGACGGGCTAGGGGGGGGGGGGTGAAAAGGGTAGGAGTGGAGATGGGTTAGACTGTTAGAGGATTCGTGCGAACCTTTCGTACGTCTATGGGAAAGGGTCGCGGAAAGGGGACGTGATTGCTGCCCGTATCTTCATTGGATATGACTTTGCTTGGGAGATTGGTATCCCCGCACCCCCTGAGCAACGCTCTTGTGCATTATGCAGAAGACCCGACAGCAGCACCCTTATCCACTATCTCCTAAGATGTGCCCACACACAACGCTTCCGTGACGCCTGCTGGTCCACCACTCTACGACCCCCTGACGGAGACACGATGATCCTCCCCATACTGGCCAGATATTATGTAAATAACATTGATTATGTGTTAAAGGAATATCCTTCCTTCCTTAGGCTTTAGTAAGCCCCTTTATAATATTTATACTGTATATACTTGTCACACTTGCCAGATGCTTCTGGTGTCATTGTACAGGGGTACCTAGTGACAGCACTAGGATCCCGCTTCCTCTATCAAGGAATAAACAATTGAAATTGAAATTGATTCGTGCGGCTAGCAAGAATTGGCTTTCTTATTATTTAGAAGCATATAATACGTTAACCTGTTCCTTAATACCGTGATTCACTCATACTGGCTGTGACGTAATATTTACTCATTCTTGCTTTGTGCAACCACTGTCACCATAACAGATCCTCACACTAATCATATTAATAATAATAATAATAATAATAATTGACGGTTTATTGAAAAAGTTCTGCAGCCCGAAGGCTGAAAATATACATTGGACATAAATGACTTATTAAATACATTGGTGGTTTAACAAAAGCCTTCGTTAGAGAAAGGTAAAGGAACATACAGTGAACATACAGATTAATGTAGGTGTTGAACAGCAAAAACGTAGTGTAGTAACTCCCTCCCAGATGGTGTTAGGAGGGACCATGGTAGTTCCCACAGATGGTGTTGAGGGGCCTCACGTGGTGTAGCAATCTATGTTATGAGGCCTCACGTGGTACCTCTCACAGATGGTGTTGCAGGCTCACGTGTGCACCTCACAGATGGTGTTATGAGGGGCCTCACGTAGTAATTCCTCACAGATGGTGTTACAGAGGGGCCCTACGGTGTGTAGTACCTCACAGATGGTGTTATGAGGCCTCACGTGGTGCACCTCAGAGTGCAGGAGGGCCTCACGTGGTGTGCAGTAATTCCCTCAGATGGTGTTAAGGAGGCCACGTGTGCAGTACTCCCACAGATGGTGTTATGAGGGGCCTCACGTGGTGTAGTAATTCTCTCACAGATGGTGTTATATGAGTGAGGTGTGGTTCCAGGCCTTCCTATCGTAGACGGATTAACACATCGCTGGTAGTTGGGTCTACGGGCCGTTATCACTGGGTACCTGGGACCTCACTGTGTGAAAGGTCAACTTGGGTACCACTGTTACTGTTGAGTTGTTCTCACTGACTTAAGCACTGTTCACCACTGTTCACCTCTGTTTAACACTGGTTCTATTTCTTTCCTAAATGAAATAGTAACTTCTGGCGTGAGCTTGCTGATATTCCGGTGGGGAGGAGGGTTCAGGGGAGGGAGTTGGTATGGGCCAACATAACAGTTGACTTGGCTGCTCCGAGAGGAGCGCCAGGTACGTGGAAAATGGAAATTAATCCACAGTGCTAGGCATCAAAGGCCATATAGCACTGATATGAGAAGGGAGAATGCTACCTCTCCCACCTGGGGTGTGGCAGACAAGGGGCGAAGGAGAAGGCCACGGACCCTCCCCGCCCTGGTTCTAATTATTATTAAAGGGAGTCTTTTTTGTCTTAATGACCCTTGTGCAGTTGATAGACATTAATCGGTATTTTAAGTAATAAAGCGTGGTAGAGCCTAATTACAGGGAACTACTCATATTTGTTTAATGAATATCCATGACATTGGTTCTATAACCAAGGATGACAAGGAAATTAAAAGACATGCTTAATTCATAGAATTGTCAAATTACACAAAGATTATAAAAAGAAGCGTAATATGCTTGTCATATATTTAAGAAGCAATTGACTAATAGACATGACAGAGTACTGTGGTGTATAGGTTAGCCAGTAGCCGGCCATGGCTAGACTCAGTTTTTACTTATTCTCCTTCATTCTCAAAGGTTACTGCATGATGTCAATAAACACTGAGAATTCAAGTTGCCATACCTGCTAAACTTTTCAATATTCCTAATTCATTCAAACAGGCTGAGGGCAGCCTATGCAAGCAGTGGCGTACATAATTAGGAAGGAAGGTATGTATTAATTACCCTATGGATTGGCTAGCATAAATATTTTTCCTGGTAAACGACTTGCAAAGAGATGGCTTAGATTTGGCGAGGAAGCTACTAAGCACCGATTCATATTAGAATAACTTCAGTGAAACTTGTTTGTATAGTCATTTAGAGGAAGCCTCCGAGAGCAACGTCTGAAGCGACTATGCTAAGCAGGGAAGGATTCAACTTAGATTTAACCACGCTGCTCTACCTGGTATGGTTAACCACTGCCAGGTGTAGATGTTGCTTTCGTTTGATCTCTATCCTGTACCTAAATACAGTTATTTAACACCAACCAATTTTCAGTTAATTTTACAGTTCATAAAGTTTACCCTCCTTAGTATTAACTGACCATGAAAACTCTCCCTGTGTACAATTTTGTGCACTTCATCCGTTATGGCGATCAGTAGGGTCAGGTATCAGCAGTTCAGTCATAACTACAGTATGTTCTTTTGGTTTTCCTTCCATGGCCATATTTTGTTCTGTAATCCTTATACAATGCATTTTATATAAATATATATAAATATATATATATATATATATATATATATATATATATATATATATATATATATATATATATATATATATATATATATATATATATATATATATATATAATCATGACTCTGGCACACAGGATTGACTCATTGGTAGGTTTAGAACGCTACCACCCAGTAGCGTTTCAAATGTCCCACCCAGTAGGTTTATGTTTTAAATCCTGCTGGTGAGGTCGTTGATAATATGTTCAAAGTCCAAGTTATATGACTGAAAATATATATATATATATATATATATATATATATATATATATATATATATATATATATATATATATATATATATATATATATATATATATATATATATATATATATATATAAAGTATATATATATATATATATATTATGTACACACGTGGGTGTGAGTATAATTACTCCGAGAAGTTCGCTTTATCTGAAATGAAAATTATGTAGCTACTCTCAGGGGTTGACTAGCTGTAAATGAAGAGAGTAATATGCTAATTTTTAAATGAAACTCTAAAAATACTTTTTGTATTTATGCTTACTTCTCATCCCCCACACTGTGTGATTAAAACTCTGATAACGTACAAGTTATCCATCATGTGCGATCATTATATAGGAGTAGAAAAATCAAGCCTTATCATTTTACTCCAGATACTAAAACAGTTGTTATTTTCTTTCGACCAATTTACAAATTAATTGTCTAACATACTGTTTAATTGACCGTTCCATCAAGCTTTAAATAAGCAATTAGTTTGATTATTACGTGTTATGCATAATTTTCTCAGGGGTAAGGTAATCATAACTTACGCATTACCTCAATATTACTGTTAATAGTATTAGCATTTATTTCACAATTAATACAGTGTCCATCCTCCCGCCTTCTCAATGACTGCTGGAGTCTCTCAGGCATTGAAGAGACTAAGTTCGAGTTGCCGCTGTTTACGGAACATTTCCCATTGCCTTCTCGTAAGGGCCATCAGCTGTTGAGATGTCCTCTCTGTCTCAGGCTCCCACGTATTGACCATTGTCCCCCATATGTTTTCTATAGGATTACAGTCGCAACCCTTGCTTGACCACTCCATGAGAAGCAAATTCTCTTGCTGTGAAACCAGTTTGTGACTTAATCTGGCTGTATGGATAGGGCAGCAATCGTGCAAGAAAATGACTATACCTGGTGGGAATGGGAAGTTTCGTTCTTGCAACTAAGGAAGGAAAAAATTTTGCAGGACGTCTATATATTTTTGGGCAGTTTCCCTCAAATTGTGTCACATCGCCTACACCTTGGCGACGGTCGTATCCCAAGTGAAAACCCGTAATCCTAGTGTTCCCAGTGTAACACACTGAAAAATGCCTATGCCGGTTAATGACACCAATTTTATGCTTAAGTGTACACCAATTAATAGCTTATGCTTATCTTTAAGGCTGATTAATAGATAAACAGCGTTCATGTATTTTTAGCCTTGGTTTCAGTATGACCATAACGAAGGGTATTTTAACATGCCTCTTGTTATTCAGCCTCCACAAATGTATCTGGCGATGAATGGTCAAAGCAAAGGTTCTTCTCATCAGAGAAGACCAATCTTGACTAATAGTCTAACCACTCGCCAATAAACTGGCGATCGATACCAAGCCTCGCAGCACTGTGTTGATCGGTGAGGCGCCCCTTGTTTGCAGGAAGCGTGTGAAATTTAGTTATTTTATATTTTCATTCGAATTGATAAATTATTAACAATTAGAGAGCAACAGACTAGCGATGTTCTGCTCGTAAGTGAGAATAGGTTTTGTGATGCATATTTGCAATAGCATTATGATTTATATCTGATACAAGAGTAAAAAAAACTGCCTTTCAGCTCTTTCGCTATCACAGATGTTCGTAAGTTTTTCATTACTTATGCTGTACTAAGACTTCTTTCTGGCTGTAACGTAAAATTTATAGTTTACTTATTTACAATGCCCAAATATATATATATGATTAACCGTTTATTCATTACCATGCCCTACCTATGGTGGAATCCCACCTGATGCAGCCATCTCCACACAGTCTCGTTGGACATATTGAGCCGTAGCTCGCCTCTGATAGCAATAGCGTACGTGAAGGGATTTCTTCCGCTGCCTGGGGAGTGCGCTCGTCTTACTGCCAAGTAGTGACTCTGGAACATTAGGAGTATGTAAAAAAATGCTTAGAACAGTCCTGCATTCATACATATCCAGTTCAGTCAAGTTTCCCCTCTCCTCCCATCTCTGCATCCAGTTTGGAAACAGTCCTAGGCGAGACACCTAACTGGTGAGCGATGGCCCTCATACTGAGGCCGTTGTCTCGCAGGGCGATGATCTGACCCTATAAGATTAACCGAGTCTGCTGTCTATCCACGTGGACGCCAGGAGATAAGTGAGCCTTCATGGCTGGAAGCCAAACAACACCTCTTTTTCCGTGATTGGCTGTCTTGAAAACCTAGTTCTCACTCTGACTGGTTAAAGGGCTAAAAAACTGAGAAACTATTACAATGACGAACAACAGTTGGCGTATAGAGAGGAGGGTGAAAATCCAATATAACGTGGGGACTACCTCCTCTAGTTTATAGGGTGTTTTATGCAGATGGACTTTCAATTATGTGTAATATAGTTCCTTTACATTATTGTTATTAAGTATATTTCCTGAATGTGGTAGATTCACTAACCAAATGACAATGTTTCCTGTAATTGAGACTTAGTGATGTCGATTTCAGTGAACATTTATTGTACTGTAACTTATGTTGATAAAACTGTGGATAGTGCTAGCCTTTTTAAAGAATGTGGTGTGATTATGTTTTGCTTAAGGGTTTGTAAAGGTCAAAGTGTTAACATGTCAACTCAGAGTTCCCATGAATGACTCACACAGATATCGAACGTGATATTAGCTGATACGATTACAGATATTTTCATGAGGTCGAATAGAGGTGGGAATAGAAATACCCTGTCTCCTATTCTTGGGTAATATCCAGTCGGCACTGCTGATTTGATACTGTTTACCTATTTCAGCACTTTAGCATACTGTATGTTAACTAGCGACTATCATGCATAACTTCTGGCCCATACCAGCATATCATTGAATCTCTACACGGATAAAGTAGCATACATGTTCGTATAACTTGTCTCCTCCATGCAACGACACACATGTCCCAGGTTGGCCAAAAGTAACAAGAGTATTTGTGCAAACATTACTTCAAATTGGATGCAATAGCGTGTTTTTGGTTTATCCCAACCTAAACAAGTATATTATATCCACCTACTGAGTATTCCTTACTACAAGCGACATCATATTGGTGCTCTGACGCTCCTAATTCCCCCTCAGAGAAACCAGATACCACATGAACAACACTGTTATAGAGAAATCCGACTGCGAGAAAGATTTAGGAGTAATGATAAGTAGGAATCTTAAACCAAGTAAACAAAGTGTATTTGCTCGAAACAAGGCTAACAAAGTACTTGGGTTCATATAAAGGAGTGTTAATTGCAAGACTAGCGAGGTCATCCTAAAACTATATCTTGCGCTTGTGAGACCTCACTTGGGTTACGCGGTTCAGTTATGGTCACCGTACTACAGAATGGATATAGAATCCCTAGAAAGAATTCAGAGGAGAATGATAAGAATAATCCCGGGCATTAGGAACCTTGAGTACTGAGACAGGTTAAAGCATCTTAATTTGCACTGACTCGAGAGACGTAAAGGAGGGGCGATATGATCTGGGTGTATAAATGGAAGTCAGGGCTAAACAAAGTTGACATTACACAGGTACTCAAACTATCCAACCAGGAGCGGACTCGTAGCAATGGTTTAAAATTAGACAAATTTAGATTTAGGCTCGAAATAGGTCAACATTGGTTTGGAAATATATTAGTGGACGAGTGGAACAAGTTACCAAACATCATCATGAACTCGAATACGCTGGATAGCTTCAAACATAGGTTGGATGGATATATGAGCGATTGGGGTTGGGTATAAATGGGACTGCCCAGTATGGGCCAATTAGCCCGCTGCAGTTTCCTTCATTCTTATGTTCTTAATTTCTTATGTTCCTGCTGACACCACATTTTCTCATAAGAGTATTATCGTCCAATAGACAAAATATATAAACCACTGAAGCTGTGTTTCGTATTTTTATAATCAGTAATAATAAAAATATCCTCTCACAATGTTGAACTGCTTAGCAATCATAGTTTTGTGTTTTTTTATAGGTGCTTGGTAATTTCGGATTACTGTATTGGTACACTACATTAATATTACATTGCTTACAGCCGTAATCAAATGCATCTGTTAATCATTGTGTGAGAAGAGTCAACCCATCTGAAAAGAAAAATATGTTTTACACCCCTCGGGCTGGTGACAGTTCCTAACATTTCTGTGGGGAAAAGACTGCAGTGACAGAGTGTGTCATGAGCAAGTGTGTAAAGGTAGTATTATTTCATGGTTTATTGTCTCACAAACATTTGGTTAGTAATATACGAATATATAGTACTCAATCCACTGGGCATGAAAGAATTGCCCACTCAATACCACATTATTTCTTATTACGCCATTAGTTTGCTTATCAAAATGCTGGGCTGAAGCTGGAGACAATATTTCGTTCTCTGTCCTGTTACCACTCTCTCACTCCTACCCCCTTTGCCACAAGCCCGTCACCCTACTCACAGACTTCCTGAATGCTGGCCGTTCTGGTCGGACGTGCTGGTCGCTCTCCTACACTTCCCTGGCTGGACAGGTACTGTCATGGCTGACGGAAGAGCTTCAACGAGCAGGTCGCTTACTAAAATGACTGAATCGAGTGGTGGATACAGCAGACACAGCAATGTAGCCCAGGGTACTGCTGGAGGACTATTGTCGGATTTGGAGCTGTCCAGCAGCAGTGAATGTAAAGAACAAGAGCCGTTTAAAGTTGTTAATAGCAAAAAGAAGAATAAAAGGAGGAATAGAGATGGTACAAGCAGTGAAGATAATATTTCCCACTTGATGGATAAGCGAAAGAAAATTGATTGTGTGAGTCATTCTTCAACCATGATCAGTACAACGAGTGTAAGCCCCATTGATGGTTTAGATGGCAGCAACTCTTCAAGGAGGCCACGTCTTTACTTCCCCAAAAATAATGGCATGGATTTTCATGATAAGGTAAAGTGGTCAGTTAGACTCGCTAAGCGCCATCAATGGTATCAAGTGCTCTTTAAAGAAGGTAAACATATTCCTTATATTACTGTGAATAATGAGGAATTAGTTAGAGATCTAACTACAGAAGGTTTTGAGAATGTAGTGATGGAAAAGCCTGTGGAGTCCATTGGGAAATGTACGAAGATCATTCTTTTTGATTATCCTGTTTACCTTGACCCCGAGGATGTGTTGGCTGACGATAGATTTTTTGGGGCCAAGAGACGTGTAATTAAAATTGATGGAGAACTAGTACCAAAGCCGCAGCTAATTGCGCTAATCATAGGTCCAGCGCCAGAGAAGGTCTTTGTGAGTTGTTTGGGATATAAACGGGTTGCTGTCTACAACGAATCTCCAGTAATATGCTATAAGTGTTGCAAGTGGGGGCACATGGCGTGGAAATGCCATAATGATTTTCGGTGTAGATTCTGTGGAAAAATGCTTGAATCTAAGGTATGTGGAGATAAAATTAAGGCAAAGAAGAAAATTACACCAAAATGCTGTAATTGCGGGGGGGGGGATTCACAATGCCAGCTCGTGGGTGTGTCCTAAAAAACCGAAAGTTCAGCAATTGCAATCACGAGCTCAGTCCACTAATGAAGAGGATATAGGTGATGCTGTAAGGAGCGATGTTGCAGGGACACCAAGTGCTGTAAATGTGTGGGAAAAGCGTATGGAAACACGAAACGCAGCAGCACAGAAGGACATAGGTAACGGGGACAATAACCTTACAGCCCCTAACATTCTAGTAGAACTCTGTAAGGAGATTGGTGAGCTCAAACAAGCAGTATTGGATATCAAGAAATGCTTGGTGAATCTTGTGCCATATAGTGATGTTGCTCTTGTTAATAAAGATAGTTCAAAAGAAAATGAAACATTAGTAGAGATGGAATCAAATATTGTGGATGGCAATCTAGAGCAAAATAGTAATCATAGTCAGTTAGGAAATAGAGTTGGTTCGGTTTCTAAAGAAAATGTAGTAAACAAGGAAATGCTTGGTGATCTGACGAACATTCTTGACTCTGTTTTGGAATATATGGAAAATCCAAGGGACGACGTCAAAAAGAATGTTCTTATTTCGGTGAAGAATATGAGGGGGAAAATTTATTCTGATGTATCATAATGTCAGCTTAATTTCCTGGAATGTTAATATAGTTTGAAAAAAAAGGTTAACGGATCTTCATGCATATGTTCATTCTAGTAGTATTAATGTCATACCTTTGCAAGAGGTTGGGACAAACGGAATATCTTTGCAACTAAGAGGTTATCAAAGTTTTTAATTACCAGCTGATTTGACTGTAAATTGTAGAGGTTTGACGACTTATATCAAAGATGATATTCCAGCATCATTTCATTCCGCCCTAAAAATAAACGGTACCGAGTATTTGTGTGTTAGTATTACGCTTCAAGATGCTACACTGTCCATTATTAATGGTTAAGTGCATGCTAATTCATTGACAATTGATGATCTGCCGGGCATTATTTTTGCTGATGATTGTTTACTAATTGGTGATTTGAACGCTAGGCACATCAATCTTGGCGGTAGAGGTTCTCAAAATCACAATGGAATGGTCCTGAAAAATATCTTAGACTCTATAGAAGATGCTAGGGTCCTTGGAGCTGGTGAGCCGACACATGTTAAAGGGGGAGACTTGATTATGCAATACTTTTTAATATGTTAGATGTTCAAGCAAATTTGGATATTGTGGATACGCTTTTGAGTGATCACTCTGCAATTAAGGTGAAGCTTCATTTGAACACAAATTTTTATGTTAACAATAGGAAAAGGTATACAATAACAGTAGGCCAACATAGTGAATTTGTAGCAAAAGTCGGCGAGTGGTATAAAGAGTACAAAAAGCTTGGAATTAAAGATGAAAACATATTTTATGATGATATGTTAGGAGTGATTGATTCCATTTTGAATAAGCCAAGGAAACAGTATGGAAATACCACAAAACCTAAGCCTAGGTATTATAATGATAAGATTGTAAAGGGGTGGAATAAGTTACTGAGGAAATGTCATAGTATGTGGAGTAAAGATCCTAGCAATGAAAAAACCCGGGAAACTCTGATTGAAGTGGCAGAGTGTACAACAGAGTTAAATCAGAAAACCAGAAGTATGTATTGGATTGGTTTTTTGAGAGATTGTTCAATCAAAATCGTTGAATCATGTTTGGGATGGTGTGAATAGGGTAAGAGGAGTCAAGAAGAAATTTAATGTTCATCCCAATCCAACGCCAAAGCTAATGAACTAATGAATAAGTGGGCGTATGCATTTAATTATGAGTGTCTCCCAAGTAATGTTCAGATTTGCTTGAGGAATTCAAGATCTATGAGGCGAAGGTTGGTGAATATCCAAAGTACTGTAAGTGAGGAAACCTGTGTTCCTTTTATCAAGGATGAAATTCTGAATGCTGTAAAGAAAGGGAAGTCTAGTGCTCTTGGCAGGGATGGTCTAACTTATGATGTTATCAATTATCTTATAAGTATGGAGGACAACCCAATTCTAGATCTCTTTAATTTGTCATATGAAAATGGAAGACTGCCAGTGAAATGGAAAATGGCACTCATTGTTCCTGTGCCTAAGGGCGATAATGATTATAGACCCATATCCTTAACATCTTGTCTATCTACAATGATGGAGCGAATGGTATTGAATAGATTATTGTATAAAATTGATGTTCTCTTGTCTAGTAATGTGTTTGGATTTTTAAAGGGTAAAAGCACTACAGATTGTGTGATTAGCACTACAGATTGTGTCTTAGTAATGCTAATGTCAACTGTAGACTGTTTGTAGACCTTAAAAGTGCCTTTGATGAGGGAAATAAGGAAGTGATCTTAGAAAGTCTTGTAAGTAAAGGTATAAAAGGGAAATTATTGATGTGGATTACAGATTACTTAACTAACAGAAAAGCGAGTGTCTGGTTTCAAGGTCATGAATCGGAATAAAAAAATCTAGGGTTGGGTACCCCACAAGGTGGTGTTCTTAGCCCTATGCTTTTTAATATTCTTATGGACAGAATAACAAGTTACAATTTCCAGGGCGAGTCCCAAGTAATTGTTTATGCTGATGACATTCTGATCCAAAGTAAGAATGAGGAAGATATGTCTCGGGTCATTGATCAGCTGCAGTATCTTTGTCTCCTTGGGACTGGTCATTAATGAAAATATAACCAAATTTCAGTCAAGGGCAGTAAATGGAAAAGAATTTTGGCTAAATGGAATAAAATTGCAAAAAGTATCCAGTTACAAATATCTGGGAATGTTTGCGGGTGTAAATAATAATGTTAAGGATCAAATTACTTATGTCAAAAATATATGTACAGCTCGGCTAAAACCTCTGAAAGTTTTGTCAAATAGAGCAAATGGTGTTGGTATACCAGTTTTAAGATCTATGTACGTACTTGAGTACAGTTAGGAGTATCATTGATTATTCAGCTCCAGTTCTAGCTTCTTACTCAGGAAAAGATCTTAGGCTATTAGAGCTTATTCAGAATGAAGCAATGAGGATTGTGCTTGGTTGTCCAAGGACAACAAGAATAGAGATTATGAGGATGGAGCTAAATGTCCAGAGCATAATACAGTACACAGAATTAGGGAGTTGACTGTCATTTCTACTCTAAGGCTTATTAGGCGTGGTGATGGGTATCTGAAGTCTGCTGTTGATAAATTTACTAATGCAATTACTAGTAATTTTAAGATGAATACTTATACTAAAAAACTTTGTCAGATGTTGTGTGAATATAATATTGTAGATTTGTGTGAACCATTGCCAAACAAAGTATATTTGAAACCTTG
>NW_024733102.1:0-15845 GCF_018991925.1 Homarus americanus | reverse complement strand
GCTTGTTCCTGGACTGAACTAGTTGAAAGCCATCCTCTCCATTGGTGTCAAGGTCAACACCATAGTCACCTGGCTCCCTCAGTGCATCAGGAGAGTTAAAGCGAGTGGCTGGGTCTCCAGTCAACTCAAACATGGAGGAGTTACAGGACTCGACCTATATGCCTACGTCAGAGGGCCGAGGACTGCTTGGCACTCCAAGGAAGCCAGCGGCGGTTGGGAGGCGTAACCCTCTTACAGGACAAAGGAGACTGGCATCTACAGCGTATCAGCGGTGTGAGGGGAGGCCATGAGCGGGCCTCCCGCGGAGGGAGTGTGGTGTCAGAGGGACCAAGGTAGCAGGAGTATTCTCAGTTTATAAACACTTTTATTACACTATACTTGTTCTTAATAGTATCTCTGTTTTTCTGGTTAGATACAGTATCAAAGTCAATTTTAGTTTCAAAAGAACTATCCAGCTTGGCACACTATGAGGACGGGGGTCTGTGTAAACAAGCCCTCACCACATGGCCAAGCGTGACCACAAGGGTATAGGCCTTGCCTCGCGGGCACCTACACACGCCACAGTGCTCAACCCACGTTAGTTCACTTGTTATACAGGCAACATATTTGCAGTTGTTGACCTATCGGTTAAGGTAATCCTCCAAGTGATAGTGTTAGGAAGAACACCTCATATTCAGTACCACCCTGTGAGAATCCTGCTCCTCAAATCAGGTGAGGGCGGAGGAGGAACAAGTTAAGGGAGGAAGGAGGCACTTAATCCTCCAACTAGCACTTACTACTGGAGTTAATTTATATATAAGTTTCCACCTTTATGACAGTCAGCATTTACTCTGCCTACTGTATCTCTTAACTAAGTAAATATTATTATTTTTCATGAAATTAGTAAATTATTTTTCTGAGTCTCATTTGAGAAACATGCAACGTGAAGCCAATTGTCTCTAGACGGGTGATAAATATGTCTTGTATTATTTATTCTCTATCACATGAACTACTGACTGTACAGTGATGTTGGTTGGTTGTATCGGGAACATCTTCTCCGCTCTAAGTTCAGCCTCACGTATATAATCCAGACCTTGTAATGGTTTATTCCTCCACTGCCAGTACACACACGTGCACTAGCGTAGCTAGGGGGGGGCGGGGGGGGCGGTCCGCCCCGGGCGGCACTTTTGAGGGGCGGCACTTTTGGGTCTGCTCATCACCCATATCTGCAGCTACTGGAGACGTTAATCCATCCCTTTGTATCGGCGGCAAGTTAATCCTCTTTACTGCTTTTGTTGCAAACTGTTTTCAGACAGAAGTAACTCACGTTCGGAATTTCACACAATGGAAGGAGTTGGAAATTAGGATTGCTCGTGGAGCAACAATTGATAAAAAAGAACAAGAAGTTGTTGAAAGCCAAGTGAAAAAGTGGAAGGAAATCCTTTCAAGATTGCTTGATATTATTAGATTCCTAGCTAAACAGAATTTGGCTTTACGAGGCCACCGAGAAGGAATGAATTATGAGAGAAACGAGACTGAAGCAACTGAAAATAGAGGAAATTTTTTAGAGCTAGTTGATTTGTTGGCGAAATATGATCCAGTGCTACGTGAACATCATCTAAGAATCCAGCTGGGAAACAAGTTTGCTACTTCCTATCTGTCTCCTACTATTCAGAACGAGTTTATAGAAATTTTGGGAGAAAACGTAAGAAGCAAAGTCATCAAGCAAGTAAAAGAAGCAAAGTATTTTTCCATGATATTCGACAGCACTCCTGATATTTCACATAAGGATCAAACGAGCCAAGTTTTACGCTATGTTATGATCGATGGAGATAAAGTGAAGGTTGTGGAATCATTTGTCGATTTCATTGAAACAAAAGGTAAAACCGCCGAGAATATTTCAATGATGATTTTGGGAAAATTAGAGAAAGACGGAATTGATATTCAAAATTGTAGAGGGCAAGCATATGATAATGCTGCGGTGATGGCTGGTGTTCATACTGGTGTTCAGAAATGTATCAAGGAAATTAATAAAAAAGCAGAATTTGTCGCTTGTACAAATCACTCGCTGAATTTGGCGGGGTTCATGCAGCTTCTGTTGCTGTGAATTCTGTTACCTTTTTTGGATGTGTGGAACGTTTGTTTGTATTTTTTTCTTCATCAACCCATCGCTGGGATGTTCTAACTTCAGTCACTGGTCAAAGTGTCAAGCGCATAATAGAAACTCGGTGGAGTGCGAGGGGAGAAGCTGTAAGTGTTGTAAAGAAACATTTCTCAAAAATCTTAAGTGCCCTAGATAAGTTAACTGGTGAAGAAGAAAATACAGCTACCAGGGCAGATGCTGGTGTTCTACTTGGTGCGTTGCAATCATTTTCCTTTTGTGCTTTCTTGGCCTGTTGGGACCCGTCCTTCTAGAAATTAACGACACACAGACTTACCTCCAAACCAAGGGCTTGAACATACAACAATGTGATATAAAACTCAGGGCATTAGAAACATTTCTAGTTGAAAACAGGGACAAGCAAGTGAGTAATGGAGTTAACTATGCCAAAGAAATTTGCAATGATCTGGGGATAGTCATGGAGCGTCAGCGTCGACCCAAAAAGAAGAAACAAATGTTTGGTGAAGGATCACGAGATGCTGAATTGCCATACGACATTGAATTGAGGAGAGAAATGTTTTCTTCGCTGGACAGAGTGATCCAAGAAACAACTTTGAGATTTCAACAGCTTCATGAACTTGCTGAGAAATATGCCTTCCTTACCCTATTGAATCTTTTGGATGATAAATATGAGTGTCAAATAGATCACGATCACGACGACATTGATAAAGAGGAGTTCCTCGTTGAGAGAAAAAGACTTCAGCATTTTGTTGCTGTTGCTGCTATAACTATTAAAGACAGAATACAGACGTGGAAAGAAGGCCCCCCTTGAACTTTTGCAGTTTATTCAAAAGTATAACCTTGGGAACTCGGTTCCAAATATAGTAATAATGCTGAGGATTTTCCTCACAATTGCTGTTAGTGTTGCTACCTGTGAGAGGAGTTTTCGAAACTAAAACTGATCAAGAATTACTTAAGATCTACTATGAGCACCTTGCGGTTGAGAAATCTTGCCATACTGTCTATAGAGCGACAATTGACAGATGAAATAGTTTTTGACAATGTCATTGAAGAATTTGCCAACAAAAAAACAAGAAAAGTTACTTTGTAGAAAGTTGTAGTTTTCATTTCAGAAATAAAGATGGTCCTAATTTTTTACACTTTTTACTTTTTTCCCTATCCTATATGTCGTTTTTGCTTTTTGTTTAACTGTTACTTATAAAGTTTAAGTATGTTTGGGGTGTATTTAAAGCATACTATATTTGAGTATGTGAAAGTACAGTAATATTATAATGGTACACAAACTATTTAATATATATATATATATATATATATATATATATATATATATATATATATATATATATATATATATATATATATATATATATATATATATATATATATATATATATATATATATATATATATATGTGTATATATATATATATTGATTTAAGGGCGATTTAGGGGAATTTTAGGAGTGTTTCTGACTATGAGTTTTTAGGCTTTACTTTGTACGTACTTTTCTGTGAGCTGGAACCAATTACCCAATATCCATTGAAATAATGGACTCGGTTAGCGAAATTTTTGTTTAATGAACGACTCTGTAGAACGAATTGTGTTCGTTAACTGAGGGACCACTGTGTATATACACAGTATAGTCTGGATTTACGCGGTTTTGGTTAACACGTTTGGTCATTTACGCGGTACCTTGCCAGAATTGAAATGCTTTGATTACGCAGTAATTTGGTCATTTACTCGGTGAGTCTCTGGAGGGTCCAGACGCGCCGCGCCATTTTGGATTCAAGAGGCCCAGGCGACCACAAGTGGCCTAAGTAAGGTTGCTCAGTATGTCGCTGTTGCGTTATCGGTGACGTCATATGACTTATCGGACTGTGATTGGTCTAATGCAGTGGTTCTTAACCTTTTTACTACCACGCCCCCTCTAGGAATTGGTCCTTCCCTCCACGCCCCCCTTGCATCTATGAATAAAATTCCCTACCCGATTTTAAAGAAAAATGAAAAATCTTGTGTTTTTAGTCTTTATATTGAGTATAAATTAGTGAAATACTTGACACTGCTTCTTAGCGACTAGATCTTGAATGCGTGGTTGAATGCCAGAGAGTACACAACGTAAATCCCCTTCAACGTTCAGCCTGTTTCTGTACGTGGTCTTGACAGCAACGAGCGTGGAAAATGCAGCTTCACAAAGATACGTGGATCCGAACATAGTTATAATCCGAAGAGCCTGATGTGAGATCAGAGGGTAAACAGGAAGGTACTTGACCCAGAACATCTCAAGATCCAGTTCTTTGAAGTCTTTCTTAGCTGTGGAGTTGAACTTCAACTCAAGAAACTCCTCTTGCACTTCATCCGAAACATCAGCTACTTCACATTGAAATGGGTTCCTGATGAATTTCCAGGCTTCACGCTTCTCGTCTATCTCTGGGAAGTATCTGATGAACTCTGTTTTCTAGTCAGTTAGATGAGTGATTATTTGTTTCTTTAACTCAGAATCAAGGTTACTGTGAATGAGAGCAGAATCCAAGTTACTAAAACTGGCTGTATTTCCCTGCTGAATTCGACACTTCCAGAGGTCAAGTTTGGCCATGAAGGTTCGAATGGTGTCGTGGTGCATGATGATGTTGATGTTTTTCCCTTGTAGTTTAAGGTTGAGAGCATTCAACGCTTCGAAGATGTCCACCAGGTAAGCTAGAGATAGCTGAAAGCCTTCAGACTGGAACTTGTCATGGAGATCTGCCTTCTGCTTCGAATCAAGAAATATTGCAACTTCTTCTCGTAGTTCATAAAGCCGTCCAAGCATGTTCCCCTTTGATAGCCATCGTACGTTCGTGTGAAAAAGCAAGGTTTCATGTTCAGATTCCATATCCTTACACAGCAGTTTGAAGAGACGACTGTTTAAGGCTCCAGCTTTGATAAAGTTGACTACCTTAATAGCCACGTTCAGGACATCACTCACTGAAGCAGGTAAAGTTCTGGATACTAAGGATTCACGATGAAGTATGCAGTGTGTACCTAAAACACCCCTACCAGCGAGTCCCACGAAAGTTGGTTTTCCCGAAAGAAGTTTGATACATCATGAAAAATAGCTGCTGTTATTGTACAACTTTCCATGGGGTGACAGAACAGCATTTCCTCTTTTACATTGTTGCCTGACACGAAACGAGCATACATCAGTAGCTGAGATACTTTTGCATTTTTCATAAACTTCTCAATATTAGCCCACGCTCTTGTTTAGAGAATAAAAACTATAATTATAATTAGAAAAATTCCTACTTTTTCCCTAGGGCTTGCGCCCCTCCTGGAAATTACTGACGCCCCCCAGGTTAAGAACCACAGAAACTAGATTATTAGATCGTGGTCCCCCTCCTCCTCCTCATCGGCGTCCCATTTCTACGTGGGGGGGAGGGAGCGCCTGCAGCATAATGGGTGGGGCACGTGCTGACATCATTATCCCTCACTTCCACACCTACCAATATTTCAACACTCCTGAATTTGTCTTATTTCTGCAACATGTCAAATTTAACCAGTGTGGATTAATTCGTATTATCAATCTCTCTGGGAAATTTTTTTTGATTTGGGAAATAAGAAGAGAGCACACAGCGGTGGAAAAGAATTACGAGGGAAATGGTTTTAGGCTCGTAGTATACCAGGCCTCCTGGTGGGGATAAGACAAAACACTCGTCTCCTGCCATCCCGACACCTCCCTCTACACACCTCTACCCCCTCAATCACACATCTACCTCTCCACACCCTACACACCTCTACACGTCCTACACACCTCTACCTCTTCCTACACACCTCCACCTCCCTCTACACCCCCTACACACCTCTACACTCACTACACACCTCTACACCCACTACACACCTCTACACCTCCTACACACCTTCCCATTACCTGTTAATTGATAATTAATTCACTTACGATTTTGGTACAATTTCATTTATTCTAGTTTTTCTTATTTGTGTGTGTAATGGGCCCTTGTCTCATCAACAGAACATATTATATAAATGGGTCAATACATCTGATATTATATTCAGATTCACCCCCTGTAACTTTCCACTGTCTATGAGTAAGACATGAGTTGTACATGTGAGAGGGCAACTCTCCCGAGAGGGTAGAGGCCCGTCGTCAGCATATCTGTAAGCCCTCACAGCGAGGCCCTTACTCGAGTAGTCGCTCACAGCAAGTTTTATCGTAAGGTCGTGACCTAACGTTTATAATACATAAACGCCGGCCCTTTCTCATTCACTCATCTACAGTGAAGCTTACGATGGATCTACACTCAGGACTTATAGATACAATCCTTTTATAATAAAACAAGGAACTACAGTTTGGGTTTCGTTACTTAAACCCAAATAATAAATATATGTGAACGGCCTGGTTAATTGTACAATCCAGCCGATTCATGTGTGTGTGTGTGTGTGTGTGTGTGTGTACAGAAGACATCTATGGTGCCTCTACAGGGGTAAAAAAAAACATCCTCGCCATGACATCATTAAACACCATCATATGACTTATCATTCACCCTCCTTCCCTTCCATTATTCTCTCTCTCTCTCTCTCTCTCTCTCTCTCTCTCTCCTTTATCCTCTTCCACTACCCCTCTTCCCCCATTCTGTCATTTCTTTTACTTTCATATCATCTCATTCCTCATCTTCCATTATCCTTCTCCTTTCCTCTCGTCACTTTTCTCTCCCTCTCGTCCCCTCCAACTATTCCTTTCTATTCTCATTTCCTTTTCTATAGCAGCATAACTCTATCTTCTCCTCCTCTCTTATCCCCTCCCTCTTTCCTCCCTTACTTCCTCCCTTTTGTATTCCTTTTCCACGTTCTTTTTTTTTTGGTCTTTTCCTGCCTCCTCATTTTCTATCCCCCTTTCCTCTCCTTCTTATCCTTCTCTACTCCCTTATTATTCCCCTCTCTTTTACCTCTGATTCTCCGTTCCTTCCCCTCTTATAACCCTCTCCTCTCTCTTTCATTCTCCTCTCCTTCTCTTATTCCCCTCTCCGCCTCTCTCCTTTCCTCCTCTCCCCTCCCTCTTCCCCCCTCCCCCGTTTCTCTCCATTTACCCATCTCCATCCTATTTCTCCCCCCCCCTCCTTTCTCCCTTTTGATTCCTTACTACCCACACCCCCAGGAATTGAAAATGTAGTATGTCTGTGAGTTCAGAAATACTCCTCAAGGGGTATACCATATTTACTGGAGCCATTTCCCTCGTCTTGAGCCTCCCCTCTTTTTTATCCTTGCGATATCCAGCAAGATTCAGACCCTCAGAAAACCGGTTTTTTTCTTAGAGAGCATAACAGTGCTTCTATCCGCTTTAGAGTGTCTGTTATGATCTGGGCCAAAAATCTTCTCCCAAGTTTTAAGTGTGTTTAAGGATCATATCAAGGTGTGGGGTGGGGGTTAGATGGAGCCAGGGTGGGAATGGGAGTGGGGTGGGGTGGGGTGGGGTGGGGTGGAGTGGGGTGGGATGGGGTGCGGTGGGGTGGGGTGGGGTGGGATGGGGTGCGGTGGGGGTATGATTCGAACTTGACCCCATACTGTTTTGGGGGGACGTACGTGTGTATGTGTGTGTATACAAAGCGTTATACTGTGTGTGCGTGTCTTTGGTATAAAATTTCAGGTGTGTTGGGGAGCCATGTGTATCTCGCCTGAATTTCTGTACATGTTTGAAGTCCTGGTGCTCAGAGTTGGTATGGCAGAGACTGTTTGAACCCAGAGAAACACAGTATATACGCCCTCTTTACACACACACACACACACACACACACACGCAAAACGAACACTAAACTCACACAAACACAAAAAACACACAAACATAAACACACACAAACATTAAACAAATATAAACACCAAACAAACACAAAACACAAACATAAACACAAAAACAGTAAAGAAACACAAACATAAACACCCACAAACACTGAAGAACACAAACACGACGCAAACACAAATCCAAACTATCATCATGAACAAATAGTCATATAGATCAGGGGTTCTCAACCAGGGGGGAATTCCCCCCAGGGGGGGGAATTCAGGTTTTCAGGGGGGGGGGGGAAACTGATTCGGGAGCAAGAGATATGTTCGATGAGAAATCAATCACAGAATTTTGGCCCTTGATGTGCGATTCCTACCCAAAAGTGGCAGAAAGAGCTATCCGTGCATTGCTTCCGTTTGTGTCGACATATCTTTGTGAGTCAGGCTTTTCAACTCTGTTGCAAATTAAAACGAAGCAACGAAGTAGATTAGAGGTAGAAAATGACCTGCGTCGTGCCCTTTCAAGCACTCCTCCGCGTATCCCAGAATTGGCGAAGAAAAAACAATCACAGGTTTCTCATTGACTGTGATCTTCATCTGAATAAAATTAATTACAAATTTACAATATCCTGGTATTCTATTGAACTTTTTGTTTATTGCATTATGCTTCAGTTTGGTCTGTTAAGTAATTCATTATAAATATAAAAAACTATTTTACTTTATTCAAGTTTTATAAATCCATCAACATTTTCAATTGGCATTTAATTTGTAAAACTCCACTATTAAAATAATCCATGTAAAATTGTAAATGTATATGTACTAATATGGAAAAAATAAAGGATTTTCAGTATTATATGCATATTATTTTGAATGCACTTTTTGAGGCAGACAATCTTGGAAAGGAGGGGGGAATGACATTCTGACCTATGGTGCAAGGGGTACATGGGGCAAACAAGGTTGAGAACCACTGATATAGATCATTCACGACGTAACATTGGTGAGGACATTTGCGAGCAGGAATGGTGAGATGAGGCACCGAGATGCCTTCAAGCTCTCCCTCGACATGACAATGCTAACCCACGATCGACTATAAGGATGATTCACACTTTACGATACGGGGGAATTTTCACCTCTGGAGATTCTATTCCCCTCCCCTCTAGGCCAGGCAAATACGAGTGAGCGAGGTAGCTGGTCTTAAAGGACGATGTTTATAAGATCGTCTGGGATATCAAATGGGGTATAAAAGTCGCTCATAACATCTTTATGGGCATAGCACTTTAAAGGTGCCATCGGTGACCTCCCCCCCCTCCCACCCCTTCCACCTCGAAAATATGGAAAATGGCGAAAATTAGAATATTAATACTTATTTAAAGTAAGAATCAACCAAAAGGGAAAATTTAACTAACGGGAGGATGTTGTGGTGTGTGTTGGTAGTGAGGGAGGGTCGCTAGTTAGAACACACACACACACAGTACAGCTCCTCAGTATACACAACAATTGCCATAACAATGTCTTTCACCCTGTCCTTACATCCCACCCTCACCCCCTTAGTGCCCTCACTCGCCTTTACCCCCCCTCATCCCTCCCCTTCCTCCCCCCTCTCCCCTCCCTCATCCACCCTCCCCTCTCTCATCCCTTCTCCCCTCCCCTCATCCCCCCTCCTCCCTCACCCCCTCCCTCATCCCCCATCCCTCCTCTGTCCCTCCCCTCCCCTCAGCCCCCTCCGTCCCTTATCCCCCCTCCGTCCCTTATCCCCCCTCCCTCCCTTATCCCCCCTCCCTCTGGTTGAAGCTAGTTTAATTAAGGAATTAAAATCAATAAACCTTAGTGATGGTCAGTTCAAAACGAATAATATGTTACATAAATTTATTTGTCAGTGGCCCAAGGTTAAAAATGCTTTGAAAACCTTTGATCTAGATGTATGTTATTTATACTCAAATAGCAGAGCTAGAGTTGTTGTTTACAAGTTACAACTGTTGTGTGTGCGTGTGAAAGATTTAGGAGTAATGATAAGTAGGAAAGAGGGGTAACAAAGTACCTCACTTGGAATAAGCAGTTCAGTTCTGGTCACCGTACTACAGAATAGATACAGAATCTCTAGAATTAATTCACAGGAAAATGACAAGACTAATAATCCAGGGTATTACGAACCTTGAAGACAGAGACAGATTAAAGCACATAAATTTGTACTCCCTGGAGAGACGATATGATCGAGGTGTATAAATGGAAGTCAGGAAACTCGTACAAATGGTTTTAAATAAGACAAATTTAGATTTAAGCGCTGCAGTGTGTGTGTGTGTGTGTGTTGCCGCTGATATATTACAAAGACATAAGTTGATAAATAAGTTTTATATACACTAACTCAAGATAAGGAAGGAATCGTCGTACAAATGATAATGTAAATAAAAAGGAACAGGAACACTTTGGTAAAAGAAGAAATACTTGGAACATTTTTCTGGTTGTTCCGCCTCAATTCCAACTCGCATCTGCTTGACTATATATTACATTATTTGTTTGTTGTGTCTCTTACATCATCTATTTTATGTAATACAGATTCACGTATTATTGTTATGTATGTAAAATATATTTTTGTGTTGGCATAATTTTCATCTGAATTATGAGAGAGACAGACAGAGACCGAGAGATACACACAGACAGACAGAGGCCAACAGACAGACGGACAGAGATAGTCAGACAGACACAGAGACATTCATAAGAGAGAAAACACAGACAGGCATAGAGCGACAGATACACAGAGATAGACAGACATACAGTGATAGGCAGACGGACAGACAGGCAATCAGAGTGAGAAAGGCAATCGGGCAGAGACAGCTAGAGAGACAGAGACCGATATTGTAAGAAAGACAAACACACAGAAACCGACAGACAGACAGACAGAGTGTTTCTGCCCGTCTGTCTGACTGTCTCTGTCTGTCTGTCTCTTTCGTCTGTGTTAGTCTCCGTCTCCGTCTCTCTGTTTCTGTCTGTCCCTCTCCTTCTGTCTGTCTGTCTGTTTGCTGTCTGTGTGTGTCTCTGTCTATCTTTCTTTGTTTCTCTGTCTCTGTCTCCGTCTGTCTCTGTTTGTCTATCTGTCAGTCTCTTTATGTCTGTCTGTCAGTCTCTGTGTGTCTGTCTGTCAGTCTCTGTATGTCTGTCTGAGTGTCTGTCTGTCTATTTCTGTCTCGGTATGTCTATGTCTTTCTCTCATTCGTTATCTGTCTGTCTGACAGTCTCATTTTGTCTATATCTGTTTGTCTAACTGTCTTTGTCCGTCTGTCATTTGGTCTGACTGTCTCTGTCTATCTGTCTGTATGTCTGTTCTATCTTTATCACTTTGACTATATGTCTGTCTGTCTGTATGTCTTTCTCACCCTGTCTGTCTCTCTGTCATTCTTTCTCGCTCTGTTTGTCTTTCTCACTCTGTCTGTCTTCTTCACTCTGTCTGTCATTCTCACTTTGTCTGTCTCTGTCTGACTGTGTGTTTGCGTCTTTCTCTGCCTGTCATATCTTTCTCACAATGTAGGTCCCTGCCTGACTGTCTATCTGTATGTCTGCCTCTGCCTGTCTACCTTTCGCATTCTGTCTGTCTGTCTGACTATCTGTCTGTTGGTCTCTGTTTGTGTGTGAGTGTCTCTGCCTGTGTGTCTCTCAGTCTATTTATCTTTGTGTCTCAATATCTGTCTGTTTGTCTGTCTCAGTTTATGTCTGTCTGGCAGACAGAGACAGACAGACAAAGACAAATACAGATAGAGATTGAGACAAACAGACAGAGACAGACAGACAGAAACAGACACAGACCAACAGACAGACAGAGAGATTCCTACAAGTTGTTATTATTTCTTCTTTTACCAAAGTGTTCCTGTTGCTTAATAACTCAATCAGATACGTTATGGTTACGTGGTGAGTCAAGGGACAGTTGTCTGTTTCAGTTTGGGTGACAGCGGTCGAGCCTGAGAAGAGCGCCGGACCTTCTTATTTACGGCGATTCCTTCTTTATCTTGAGTTAGTAGCCAAGATTGGCTGTAAAAGGGCCACACACAGCGTCAATACAATTGTAACTGCTATTTGAGTATAAATTCATACAAATCCTGAGAAAAACTACGAAAATATATGAATTATTAACGAAAAACAACAAAACCACCTTCACAAAATCCGACAGTAGACCCCTGGCGGTGGCCTGACGAACTACGTCTAGCACCGCCGGAACCAGTTCGAGGCTGGGCCCAGCCAGTTGCTCACAACTGATCACTCGGGTATGGAAGTGCTGTATGGTAGTGTGCTGTGGTGTAGGCGAGTGTAGGGTAGGGTACTGTAGTATGATGTTGAGAGGAGAGGGGATGGAGGTATCCCTTTTCGCCTTTTTTATTTACTTAATCTTTATCCCTTTTGTCTCTCTCTTCCCTAACCTTTATCCAGCCCTATCGTTCTTTCTTCTTTATCCATATTCCTTCTTTATCTTTAATATTCATCTCGTTATGCTTACTTGTCTCTCAGCGTCTTGAAACTCGTGTGTGTGTGTGTGTGTGTGTGTGTGTGTGTGTGTGTGTGTGTGTGTGTGTTTGTAAAGGTGTTGGGAAAAGGTTATTGGTTTTGCTATGCTCGCTCTCTCTCTCTCTCTCTGTTTATTATCAAGCCTCATCCCCACCCCTGACCTCTCCATCCACCTGACTGCTTCTCGGGAATATTGAAACATATACGCTATGTTTTTTGAGAGGCAATAGATACAGGTTGTTCATCCTGCCAATATTTGTTTATTTTTTTCTCTCTCTCTCCCTATCTCCCTACCTCTCCCCCTCTTTCTCTCACCTCCCTCCCTCTCTCTCCCTACGTCTGTCCCCCTCCCCCCCCGTTTGTGAGTGAGGAGTGAGGGAACAATGCATCAAGAGTTTCACCACTCTTCATAATATGGTTCAGCATATTTGGATAAAACGTATCAGGGAGGGAAAGCCAATCAACGAACGAGATGATTAGAAGGAAGGTTTTTATTGGTTAAAAAAAAATTATTTTCTTCGACCTCTCGCAGTACAACATGGATGCTTATCTATATGTTAATGCGTCGAGAAATTAAAAAATGGAATGATTTATCTTACTTATATATGTGTGCGTGTATAGACATAACGCACGCACGCACACAAAACAATTACATATACAGACACGCACTCACGCAAGCACAGAGACAATCACGGACACAGACGAACACAAACAAGTGGTGATGTAAAAAAATAAACGAAAAGAGAGAACCAGATAAGAGAGACAGAGACGTATAGACAGACAGACGATGACAGGAAGGGGAGACAGAAAGCCCAAGAATAAAAAATGGAAACCCAAAGACAGTGAACAAATGAGAGAGAGAGAGAGAGAGAGAGAGAGAGAGAGAGAGAGAGAGAGAGAGAGAGAGAGAGAGAGAGCTAACGAAGAACGGCAGTAATTACCCAGATATCAATCGACTGTTCTCAAGACATGTGTGTGTGTGTGTGCCCGAGGTTATACACAGCCTGCAGGGAACAATAGTTAAGGGTGAAGGCGCTAATAACTGCCTTAAACACTCTTGTCATTACGGGTCTTATCTCTGAGGAGGAAGTTAAGAAACGAGGCAAAGATGAAGAAGACTGCCAAGAGATTAAGACGATGATAAAGATGATGTGGAAGGAGATGAAGAGAGAGATGAGTAAACAGGATAATAGTGGATTGATATATTGAGTTCTTGTTCTTGTTCTTGTTCTTCTTCTTGTTCTTGTTCTTCTTCTTCTTCTTGTTCTTGTTCTTCTTCTTCTTCTGTTGTTTATTGTTGGTATTGTTGTGTTATTGTTGTTGTTGTTTTTGAATAGTTGAAGCCAAAAACGATAAGTAATTAACTTGATTAATTTGGATGTAACTATGAAATTGTCTTAATTGATATTTAAGTACGCTTATTTACGTCTCCTGTCATTGATATAAGAGATTTTAAATAATCACACTTAAGAAAGCCACTTAATCACACTTAAAGGCTTCATCCGTCCAAGTCGAGTTGTTTAGTAGTAATCGCACTTGGAATAATTAATCTTTTCATTCCAAGTGTCTTAAGTAATCGCACTTTAGGACATTATCCACAAAATCCACAGATCTTAAGTAATTGCACTTAACACTACATGTGGTCCAAGTGTTAAGTAATTGCACTTACGATCTCGACACTTTTAAATAATCCTCACTTAAGGGATAATTACACTTGAAAATCATTCTACTTAAGGTTTTAAGTCGTTAGGGATAAGGCACTCAAGTCATCATACGCAACACCTCAGTCATCGTTCTCACTGTCTTAAGTCATCATACTCAACACCTTAGTCGTCGTTCTCAGTGTCTTAAGTCATCATACTCAACACCTTAGTCATCGTTCACAGTCTCTTAAGTCATTATACTCAACACCTCAGTCATCGTCCTCACTGTCTTAAGTCATCATACGCAACACCTCAGTCATCGTTCTCACTGTCTTAAGTCATCATACTCAACACCTTAGTCATCGTTCTCAGTGTCTTAAGTCATCATACTCAACACCTTAGTCATCGTTCTCAGTGTCTTAAGTCATTATACTCAACACCTCAGTCATCGTCCTCACTGTCTTAAGTCATCATACGCAACACCTCAGTCATCGTTCTCAGTGTCTTAAGTCATCATACCCAACACCTTAGTCATCGTTCTCAGTGTCTTAAGTCATCATACCCAACACCTTAGTCATCGTTCTCAGTGTCTTAAGTCATCATACCCAACACCTTAGTCATCGTTCTCAGTGTCTTAAGTCATCATACCCAACACCTCAGTCATCGTTCTCAGTGTCTTAAGTCATCATACGCAAACTCGTAATCGTAGTTTTTTTCCCCCCGTAATCTAACCTGAGCTCATTTCATATCATTACACTTAGGTTTAATGGGTCGCAATTCAAATTGTTGTTCTGGCTGTGGGTCGCAGTAAAAAACGTTTGAAAACATTGTTCTAATATGTATGAGAATATATTCGTCGCTGTCACTAATATTTACGTGTATTTATCTACATTATATTCTTATCACCCAGACGTACGTGATAGCCAAAGTGGGAGGAGTGAAGGACAATGGTATATTATTATGTGGGGCTGGCAACAAGTCGATCTATTGTGTATTTAGAGAAGAAGAGGCGATATTTCATGACAAGTGTCGTGAGTGTGTAGGGGGTGTGTGGGGGAGTGTTATTGTGTGGGCAGTGTTGTGGGTGAAGAATTGATGTGAGGGAGTGTTGGTGTGCGGGAGGAAGGGTAAACGGGAAAAGGCATTACTTCACTGAGAGACTGGTGGTAACTTGGCATCAGTAGATAAGCATAAAATAATAAACATAAAATCCTTTAAACAAAGAAAACACAGATAAACACCGAAGATAAGAGAAGATAAGAAAAAAAAAAGTAATAAGAGTAAAATATTCAAATTTGGGTAAGATAATAAGATAAGTGACTGCTGGACAGGACCATAAGACATGGGGGGTCTAGTTAGGAGTTTATTTTTACAGCATAACATAGTGGTCCAGGTTCCAGGTCATAGTTATTTATTTTAGTTGAGTAAATTTTCTCGGGATATGAAGGATAAAAATGGTGTGTGTGTGTATGTGTGTGTGTGTGTGTGTGTGTGTGTGTGTGTGTTATAATCTTAAAGCGTTCACGTATATGTAAAAGCTTGTAAACCCGGACCATTACGCTTTATAAACTCTCACCATCACCATTAAAACTCACCATCACCTCTTCTCACCATTACGTCACCATCATTCCTTTTAGCTATCTTTTTTATCATTACTTCTTCATTCATACTTCAGTGGTGCACCAGTAACCCTTCACCAGCATCGGTCCTCTAGTGAATAGTTCCTCCAGTCACCTCACCATCATTTCACCATATCACCATTCTCATCGTTACCTCACTGTGGCCTTCCCAAGAACTTCACCATCTATTCACCATCTCTTTTACTATTGCCTCAACATCACCAT